>NW_005356042.1:507396-529188 GCF_000412655.1 Myotis brandtii | reverse complement strand
TCCTCTGAGTCTCAGTGTGCTTTTCTCTTTCCTTCTAGTTGTAGAATTTCCACTCAGCCAGCCTTCCTATGGTTCTGGATGATGTCCGTTTTGTCTTTTAGTTGTATTTTTGAAGTGGTTGTCCGAGGAAGCAATTTCCGGTGTTTACCTATGCCGCCATCTTGGTTTCTCTCTCATTTTTAATTGAATTGTTTGGATTTTTTTTGGTGTTGAGTTGTATGAGTTCTTCATAATTTGGATATTAACCCCTTACCAGGTATATCATATGTCCTCCCATTTAGTAGGCTGTCTTTTTGTTTTATTCATGGGGTGTTTTTTGCTGTGCAAAAGCTTTTTAATTTGATGTAGTCCCATTTGTTTCTTTTTCCTTTTGTTTCCCTTGCCTGAGGAGATATATCAGGAAGAAAATATTGCTAAGAGAAATGTTTGAGATTTTACTGCCTATGTTTTCTTGTAGGAGTTTTATGTTTTAGAGTCTTATATTTAAGTCTTTAAACCATTTTGAGTTTATTCTTATATATGGTATAAGAAGGTGGTCTAGTCTAGTTTCATTTTTTTGTATGTATCTGTCCAATTTTCCCAACACCACTTATTGAATAGACTGTCTTTACCCACATTGTATATTCTTGCCTCCTTTGTCAAATATTAATTGACCATATAGGGGTGGGCTTATTTCTGGGCTCTCTATTCTGTTCCATTGATCTATATGTCTGGTTTTATGTCAGTACCATGCTGGTTTAATTAATATAGCCTTGTAGTATAGTTTGCTATCAGGTAGCATGTGTATTCTCAATATTTCATATCAGGAAGCCCATGGTGTCAATTTGCCTGGTAATGGTAACTTTGATCATTTGGTTAAGGTGCCATCTATAAAATTTCCTCCACTCTAAAGTTACTATGTTTCTCTTAGTAACTAATAAAATAAATGGGTTTTTTAGCTCTACTAGCTTGAATGAGTTTCTGTCCCTTGCAAATTATTCATTTTTGTATCAGTTAACTAAAACCCCATTCAAACTGGCTTAAGGAAGAGGGTAATTTCTTATCATTGCAACTTACTGAAGACACCATTCAGATTGACTTAAGGAGGAGGGGGATTTATAGTCCAAGAGCAGCTCTGACTTTGGGTTCAGCTGAATCCAGGGGCTTGGTATAATCAGGAACTTGTCTCATTCAACAATCTATATATATATAAAGCCAGCGACCTGAACGCAGTAACCACCATAACAACCGGTTGCTATGATGCCCACTGTAGCCAGCAAACTGGCCTGATCGGGGTTGGGCCCTCCCCCAGGTTGCTGGCCCCCAATTGGCCACCCACCCCGATGGGCCCATGGCCCCTCCCCCCAGTCAGCTCCACCCTCCAATCAGCCCCCCAGACACCAATCTGGGGTGGGGCTGGCTGGCCCACCTCCCACAGCCCCTCCCCATGGCCAACCCCACGCCCAATCAGGGGCGGGGCCCATTGGCCAATTGCTCGTGGCCCCTCCCCCCCGCCGG
Organism: Myotis brandtii; assembly: GCF_000412655.1. NCBI lineage: Eukaryota > Metazoa > Chordata > Mammalia > Chiroptera > Vespertilionidae > Myotis > Myotis brandtii. Next base: position 527,691 of record NW_005356042.1, on the reverse strand, counting down.
CCCAGCCCTGATCAGGCCCCAATAGGGGCAGGCTGGCCAGCCAACCTCCCACAATCTCCTCCTCCTGACAAGCCTGGCCCTGATCTGCCGATTGGGGCCAAGCCGGCTGGACCCTACCTGTGCAAAAATTCGTGCACTGGGCCTCTAGTCTATATAATAAAAGCCTAAGCAACCATTAAGGCGGAATGACCAGAACGACTGGTCACTATGATGTGCACTGACCACCAGGGGGCAGATGCTCAATGCAAGAGCTGCCCCCTGGTGGTCAGTGCACTCCCACAGGGGGAGCCCTGCTCAGCCAGAAGCCGCAGTTGGCAAGAGCAGCGGTGGTGGCAGGAGCCTCTCCCGCCTCCACAGTAGTGCTAAGGAGCAGCAAGCCAAGTGGGTAAGGAGCAGTGAGCAGGTGGGCAGTAAGGAGTGAGGGGTCCCAGACTGAGAGAGGGCGCAAGCCAGGCTGAGGGATCCGACCCTCCACCCCCAGTGTTGAAATTTTGTGCACCAGGCCTCTAGTGTCTATATAATTAAGAGGGACAATATTCTGGGCAGAGAGAAGCAATAGATATTTGCTACATTGATTCAGAAAATAGCAAAGAGAAAGTGGGAAGTATATGAAGAGATGCAGTCACAGCCTGAGGTTCCTTTGGGGAAACTTGACCAAATGGTTTATGTGGTTTGGAGCATATTTTGTTTTCTGGTGGCAATGATTGATCAGGGATTGGGCAGAAGACCCAAGCTGAGCTGGTGAAAGACAGCCCCAGGACTTTCCAGAACTATTAGCAAAAGATGTGCTTTGGCTACTGAGCATGTGGAATGCCATCTTAGAACTGTAAATGGTCAGCTTTGTCTGTCAAATGAAGTCGACCTGAGAATGAAATCAACCCAAAGGAAAACAGAGCCACCCTCGCTGGTTTGGCTCAGTGGCTAGAGCATCGGCCTGTGGACTGAAGGGTCCTAGGTTTGATTCCAGTCAAGGGCACATGCCTGGGTTGTGGGCCCAATCCCCTGTATGGGGCATGCAGGAGGCAGCCAATCAATGATTCTCTCTCATCATTGATGTTTCTATTTCTCTCTTCCTCTCCCTTCCTCTCTCTGAAAATCAATAAAAATACATTTTTTTAAAAAAAAAAGAAAAGAAAAACAGAGCCAAGAGATACAAAGAGATTGACTCCTTGTGGCTTTGTTCAAATGCTTGTCCATATATTATTTTTATCTCTACAGACCTAAAGAAAGTTCTCTATCACAGCACTTGAATACAGAAATACAGTGAAGTTCAAATAATTTCCCTTTAATTAAAAAATTATTACATTCCTAAGAGTAGAATTTTTCTAATCGTGGATTTTTCCTTTTCTAATAAGAAACCCACAACATTTTGTTTCCACAATTGCTAAGCAGGAAAGGTGAATTTATTGGCTTTTCTAGCTGACATTCTCAGGGGATTGTTTAGCTTTAAGCACTGCTGGATCCAGTATTGAAACAAACAGTTGTTGGTGTGTTTTTATATATATATCAATTCTAAATTTATTTTGTAGCCAATAACATGGAGACAAAATAAAGCAAAAATTGGCAGCATTAAAGAGAATATAGCAACTCCAATTCCACCAAACATTAACTCAATATTTTTCATAATTAATAGAACAAACAGATAAAAATTAAATGCTTAACCTATAAACATCTAAAGAATAATAGCCAACAAGTGAAGAATATATATTATTTTTAACCATACACAGGACATTTAAAAAATCATTATACATGACCATAAAACAAATCTCAGGAAATTTCAAGAAACCACAATATAATTAATCAAACAATCTATAATAATAAAGTAAAAATAACCTCAATCTATATCAAATTTTAAGGCTTCTTCACAGCAAAAAACAAGCAACAAAATTAAAAAGCAACATACAGGCCTGGCTGGCATGACTCAGTGGTTGAGCATGGACCTATGAGGTCACGGTTTGATTCTTGGTCGAGGCACATACCTGGGTTGTGGGCTCAGTACCCAGTGGGGGTTGTGCAGGAGGCAGCCAATCAATGATTCTATCGCTCTCTCCCTCTCCCTTCCTCTGTGAAGTCAATAAAAATACATTTTAAAAATACAAATGATCTGATTACAGTGTGGGCAGAGGAACTAAATGGCTATCATTAAGAGATAGCAACTGTTACGAGACTGTACAGATAACGGATACCTTGTATAGCTTTCATGAAAATGTAAATTGGTGCAGTCACTATGGAAAACAGTATGGAGGTTCCTAAAAAATATTAAAAGTAGAACTACCACATGATCCAGCAGTCCCACTCCCGAGTATCTAAGGATATAAAAATGGGATATCAAAAAGATATATGCACTCTGATGTTTATTGTGGCATTACTCACAATAGCCAAGATATGAAAACAACTTCAGTGTTCCTCAATAGGTGAAAAATAAAGAAGATGTGGTATGTATGTGTGTACATACACATAAAATATGAAATATTATCAAGCAATGAGAAAGAAAACATCTGCCACTTGCAACATGGTTAGAGCTTGAGGGCATTATGCTAAGTGAGATAAGTCAGACAGAGAAAGACAAATACCATACGATGTCACTTATATGTGGACTCTAAAAAAACCAAGATCTTGTAAAAACAGAGAGTAGAAAGGTGGTTATCAGTGGCTGGAGGGTAAGGTAATTGGGAAATGCTGTTTAAGCATATAAACTAGAAACTAGTAGATACATAAGTCCTGGAGTGCTAATGCAAAGCATAGTGATTATAGACAACAGTACTGTAAACGTCAAAGTCGCTAGGAGTCTAGATCTTAATTGTGCCCATCCACAAAAAGAAGTGATAATTATGTGACATGATAGAGGTGTTAGCTAATGCTATAGGGATAATCATATTGCAATATATAAATGTACACATGTTGTACACCTTAAACTTACATAATGCTATTTATTATATTTTCAATAAAAATAATTGTTTAAAAAGTTTACATATTAAAACTTTTGTGATGCAACTAAAGCAATACTTAGAAGATAGTCATAAACTTTGAATGAATGTATTAGAGACGATAATAAATCTAAAGTGCTAAGCATCTGCCCTGGCCGGTTGCTCAGTGGTTAGAGCGATGGATCACGGGTTCAATTGCCAGTCTAGGGCAGGTACCTCATTGCAGGCTGGATCCCAGGCCCTGGTCAGGGCGAGTGCAGGAGGCAACCAGTTGATGTTTCTCTCTCTTTCCCTACCTACCTTCCCCCTCCCCTCCACTCTCTGTAACATCTTCTGGATCTGATACAATATGTGCACTTAGTTCCTGTAGCTTGTGATGCAGTTCTTCTAATTTTTTCAAAATGTTGTCCACATAAGCCAAACTTTTTTTTAATCTGTTGTGACTTTCCTCAGATTTTCAGCTCCTTTGATTTTCAGTTCTTTCCTTATTTCTCTCTTGATTCGATCCTTGATAGCATCCAGTTTCTGTTGCACCATTGTATCTGAAAAGTCTAATTTTTGAACAGCACTCACGTTCTCAGAAAATGGAAGACTTCGGGAATCTCCCTACAGAAAAAAATAAACATATATGTGAGGGTTTAGGAAAGTTAGCTGCTCAGTAAAATGCACAGCATAAGAATAAACTATATATAAAGCAATCCTTTATTAAGTATATTACATTCAATTCTTTCCTTAATAAGCAACAGACTTCTTATTTACCTTTATTATAACCATACAAAACCCTAAGTTCAAACACTGCTCACTCAACTAAGTAGCATTACGCTGCCCCCTCCCTCCCCCACTCCGTCTGCCCAGTCGCTCCCTCAGGGCCACGCCTGGCGCCGCCTCTAGCCTCTCAGTTTGGGGCGCAGCGACCGTGGATAAATAAACAGTTTTAATAACATTATTAATAAAGTGGGAGTGGCCTGACCAGCGTGGCTCAGTGGTTGAGTGTCGACCAGGATGTCTCAACTCGATTGAGGGCTCGACCCCCAGTGTGGGGCGTGCAGGAGGCGGCCAATCAAGGATTCTCTCTCATCATTGATGTTTTCTCTCTCTCTCTCTCTCTCTCTCTCTCTCTCTCTCTCTCTCTCTCCTTCTTCTCTGAAATCAATAAAATATATTTTAAAAAAATAAAGTAGGAGTGGAGACCTAAAGAAAGATTATACCTAACTATACTCTGTTCTCCATGGAAATAGATTTCTGTTATGTTTTCCTACTATTCAATGTCAAGAATAAGAATTATCTTGCTGTGCTGCTTTATTATGGCGCCTGTTTTTAAAGTCACCTTTATTAAGGTATAATGTACGTACCACAAAACGCACTCATCTTAACTGTACAGTTTAATGATCTTTGATAAATCAATACACCCATGTAACCAGCATCACAATCATGATGTGCAACATTTCCATCACCGCCCCCCCCCCCAAAATTCCCCCATGCCCTTTTACAGTCAATTCCCTTTTCATGGCCCCAGATAACCACCAATCTTCTCACCATAGGTTAACTTTGCCTATTTTAGAATTTCTGTAAGTGAAATTATGCAGTATGCATTCATTTATTTCTAGCTTGTTTTGATAGTCTATTTTATTTTCTGTAGAGTCTATTTATGTTTACACGTATATACTGTTTATACATTACGCTTTTTTGTTTGTTTGTTTTGTTAATCCTCACCTGAGGATATTTTTTCCATTGATTTTTAGGGAGAGTGGAAGAGAGAGGAAAAGACAGAGAGAAACATCGATTTGAGAGAAACACATTGATTGGTTGCCTCCTGCATGGGCCCTGACCAGGGCCCAGGCTAGGGAGGAGCCTACAACCAAGGCACGTGCCTTTGGTCCGCACGCCGACGCTCTATCCCTGAGCAAAACCAGCTAGAGCTATACATCACATTTTAGATAACTGAAAAATAATAAAACAAGTAGGACACAGGAATAGTTCATAAATTCCACTTATTATTACCTATTTAAGATGCAAATTAAACTATAAATGAGCCTAGTTTTTAATATCTTTTTCCATATCTGAAAAAGCATAAAAACCCTCAGAATAACTTTTCATTATTGAAATGTCCCTTCGGAGAAGTTTTATTTCTAAAAGTCACCCCAGGAGTTACTTTTAGAAATGAAACTTCTAAACACAGTATAACTGGTGTTATACTTTGACACCAGTTTGAATCATTTTTGTCACTTACACACAGCCCTCCATGTCCTCTTCTGAAAAAGTCCAGTCCCTTTGTGTCTTATGGAACTCACAAGTTCAGCCCAGGCTGGAATGAAAAGTACCACTGAAATGTTATGTCCTGCAAGTGTAGGAAAATGGTGTTGAGAAGCCTGTCACACCAGATGTCCCCTCAGCTCAAAGTGTAGAGAATCAGGTTCCATAGGATCCAAGTCTCCTGCCACCTGATCATAGATTCCTCTTGGATCCTCATATTTGTCCTCAGACCAGTGGAGGTCACAGGGGTCCTGACAAACAAAGGTGGAGTTAGAACCATAGAGAGATGCCCTATGGGTCATCATTGCAACTCTGGAGGATACACACTCATACTCAACTTCCTAGAGGGGAAAAAAATGTTTCACCTTCTAATTATGGGGGGAAATGCCAACATATAAAAAGATGAGAGTGATTATAATGAACTCCCACATCACCTAGCTTTGATATCAACCCTTGGTCAATCTTGATTTATCTATATCTCTATATTCTCATCCTCTACCCCCACTAACTGGATTATTTTTAATATATTTTTTATTGATTTCAGAGAGGAAGAGAGAGATAGAAACATCAATGATGAGAGAGAATCATTGATTGGCTGCCTCCTGCATGCCCCACACTGGGGATCGAGTCCACAACCTGGGCATGTGCCCTGACTGGGAATAGAACAATAACCTTCTGGTTCATAGGTCTATGCTCAACCACTGAGCCACACCGGTGGACCTAACTGGATTATTTTTAAGCAAGACCAAGATATCTCAAGATTTCCAGTCAGAAAAAGAATTTTAATGTAAGATTATGAAACTTTTAAAAGCCCATGATATTGGCTAAGGGAATTGCGAAATGTGAATCGTGATTCTGTTAGTCCTATGAATTGCCAAAACATTTCCTCACAAAATAAAAAAGAAAAAAGACCGCATAGAGCAGTCCTTAATGGGGATGTGCTTTGCCCTACGTTTGGGAGAAATGATTGTTTCAGCTCAGAAAACTTTACAGCAGATTTTCCAGGGGCCAAAATATGGCCTGCTGCCTGTTTTTGTACTGTTCAAAAGCTAAGAACAGTTTTACATTTTTTTATGGCTGAGAAAGTATCAAAGGAAGAATATTTGTGATATATGAAATTCAAATTCAGTGTCCAAAAATAAAGTTTTATTGGAACTTAGCCACACTCATTTGCCTATGTATTGTCTATGGGTGCTTTTACACTACAATGGCAGAGTTTAGTAGTTTTGAGGACAGTATGTCCTGCAAAGCCCAAAATATCTATTATCTGGTCCTTTACAGGAAAAGTGGTTCAGCACCGTGGACAGCATTTTATACAGTACTAGTTATGTCCACCCTGGTAGGGACAACATCGGGGACAATGTTACAGAGGGAAATCTTTGGCCCAGAGGTGCCAGGATTAGCCAAGGCTACACCAAAAGTCAGGTGTTCTGCCCCACCTCCCTTACTGTAAGGCAGTTAGTGGGGGTTAGTTGATGATAAAGTGCCTGTCTGTTGCTTTTGCCTGTCTTGCTACCATGCTCACTTCTCCTGTTCTCTCTGCCACTCTCTCACTCTCAATCCAGTCCATTGAGTGGAGCTGGCTCCTACTCCCTAATGCCATGAGTGGACACTGATCCAGACCTGTCTAATTAGCACATTTCACCCTCTGCCTCAGTAGTTCAATGATGAGTATGTGACCCAAGCTAGACCAATAAGTGTCAGATTTGGGGCACTGGAGCTAATGGAAAGAGGCATTCTTTTTCCTTGAAGGTTTCCGGTCTAATCGGGTTCAAACCTGGCTTTACTGGGGACATCTTTAAGGAGGAAATTCTTGGTCCAGCTGTGTGGGTCTGAAGACAATTCTATGCCTTCACATTTTGATTAAATGAGTCAAATTTTTCCCCTCCATAGCTCTCTGATTAACCAGTGTAGTGGTGATGGCTAACTATCCAACAAAATGCATACTTTTTTTCTTCTACAATAATATAACTGTAGTAAGACATAAAACTGCCAAGCTAGACTATGTTTCTCAGCCTCCTTTGTAGTTAGATTTGGCCATGTGACCATGTTCTCACCAGGAAATGAGTAGAATGTGTAATTTCTGGGCCTGGACCATAAGGCATAGTTGTGCCTCCATCACATTCTTTTTTCCTCTTCCACTGGTTGAAGCCCCCAGTGAACTGGCCCATCAATGCAAACTTGGATGATGTGCTAGGGGATGGCAGAGGACCATAATGGAAAGAACTTGGATTCTGTAATAACCATGGGCAGTAGGGCCACTCATTCCTGACTACTATGTAAGAAAAAAATAGACTGTCTTGTTTAGGGCACTGGGTTATTGCCAGGCCTGTTTGTTATAGCAGCTAGCTTACCCTAAGTAGTAGAATGTGGGTTTGGGGCACTAGCCAGGAAAGACTTCTGTAGCTACAAATCTCACCATCTGTACTTTATCGTAGAGGGGTCCCCAGGCCCCAGAAGGGGCATACAGTCTTTCCACCTCATCATATAGGTGCCCTGGAAAAGCCATATTCTCCTCCTCAAGACCTGTGAAACCTGAAGTTGGAGTAGAAAGAAGGAATGATCATGTACCCAGTCCAGATGTCAGGGGTATCTATGAGTGGGGGAGTTCTGATGTGGTCATAACTCACCTCTGGGATAAGATACCTCCTCCAGTGTTGGTGGCAGCTGGGGGTTGAAATCCTTCATGGAGTGATAATATGGCTCTACATCTGTTGTGCTAACCTGTCAACACCCCCCCCCCCAAAAAAAAACCAAGATCGTTTTTTCATCCTTTGACTCCCTGGAAAGGTCAATAACCTGAAGCTAATGGGATTTTAGTCACTGTCAATGCCCTGTCACTGGGGCTGTCAAGAGCACCCCCACTCACTGTGGAGCTTTGTTTGTCCAGGTCCGTAGTCCACTGGCTCTCTTCATATTCATTCCTGATTGGGCCCTCCTCCGACCTTCCAGGTTAGAGGTATGGAGGCAGTTGGGTGTTGACCCTCGAATACCAATCACTCCCAAACCTCCTCCCTCAGAGCCTTTTTATAGAAAAATATTCCCACTTACTCTGCTTCTGTCTTTTCTGAGATGCCTGAGGAAAGTAAAAAAAGGGGGTTAGAGACACCCCCCCAAGCCCACCTGGCCTTGGAAGACCTTCAGCGCTCCCCATCACCCTTGGGCCTCAACCCCAGCAGGGAAAGGGTCTTCTCACCCTCAGCAAGACGCCTCAGTCTCCGCTGCCAGAGGAATCCTCCAACACAGGAGGCATTAGAAAGCAGCAGAAGACCCCCAACAGCAAACAGCACAGGCATCAGGGGCAGCTCTGAGGAGTCTGAGAGTAGAAGGGACCCCCCTTAGTGAATTCAAAACAACTGACTCTAAGTTCAGAGCAGGGTTCTCTGAAAAAAGCCATCCCTGACCAGACAAAACCCCTCTTCATAGGTCAGGGAAGCAGATGGACTGGGGTTTCCATGTCCACTCCTTGCCACCTCAGGACAGGTGGCTCCTTTCTCAAGTCAAACCACTAGCAGAGGGCCCTTCTTTTGCCTGAGCCCCATGTAGGAACTCAGACAGGAACTTCAGCTCCTTAGCTGGAGATTCAAGACCTTCTGTGATCTGGCCTCTTACAACATCTCCAGCCTTGTCCACCAACCATAAACCCTGGTATTAGACCCTCCAGCCACACAAACTAACCATGCTATTTCCATAAAAACTTGAAATAGTCAATTGTCTATCATTAAATGTCCTTTCTTCTCAACTTCCATTCACCCTTCCAACTCTATCCCAAATGACTTCTTTGCACAAACTTACATCCTAGACAATATCAGACTCCTCTGCTATATCTCTGAGGACAAGACTAAGTCCTTCTAAGTAGACATTTGTTCAGGATTCATTCCCCATCTTCTGCTAACAGCTCTCATTTTCCTTTGAGAAAACAGCCACTCCCCCGCTCTCATTTGGTATGGTTCTGTGGGACTCATGGAGGCCACATGGCCCAGCCTGGCCAAAAACAGTACTCATCCCTCTTTTCATAGTAATCAGTTCAGAGACCAGCATTTGACCCAAGGTAGATTTTTGCTCGAACATTTAGGACACTCCTCTGCAGACTGCTAAGAAGTGGAATGAAAGCTGGAGGAGTGAGAGACTTTGTACCTGTGATGAAAGAACCTGAGAAGGAAGTCATCTTGAGATGAAGACAAAGTTGAGAGAGGGTGATAAATAGATCCTTGGTGAAAAATTTAAGGACCTGAATCCAGCCATACTTGGAATTTTTAATTTCATGAGCCAAGCAGTTCCTTTTATTACTGAGAACAGCCAAATTTCTGTCACTTGCAACCTTTTTCTCAGGTTTTGAAGGGGATTGTTTGCAAAATGGTCATAATTTCCCCCTGTATCCATACTCCGAGTAGTCCCCTTCCACACTGACTTGGAGTTGAACCATGTCACTTGCATCAGCCACTGAGACAATAGCAAATGTGACAGAATCAGAAACTTGAAAGGTGCTTGTAAATCAGAGCGTGCCCTCTCTTGCTGCTCTTGAGACGCCTGTGACCACCTTCATGTGAACAAACCAAGGAGAGATATGTGGCCCAGTTATTTCCATTGTTCTGACCAAGAGCCATATTGTCAGATATGTGAAGAGGAGGCCATCTTGGACCAACAGGTCCCAGCTGAGCTGCCAACTGACTGAAGCCCAGACTAGAACTGCTCAGCCACTCATAGAATCATGAGAAATGTTTGTTGCTCTAAGTGCCCATGTTTAGGGTGGTTTGTTATGCAGCAAAAGCCAACTGATACAGTCCCTACATGGGGAATAAAAACAGGTAATTCTTTCAGGCAAGAGTAAGAACTAAGGAAATGGTTTTGGGCCTCAGGAATAGCGTTATGGGACTATGTCCGTAAGGCAGAGGAGACAGGTTGAGAGACCAGAAAGTTCTATTCTCAGGGGAGAGAGGGATTTGCAGGGGATTGAGGACTTACCTGCAGGCTGCTCTGTGGGCAGCTGGTAGTCAGGTTCTCCAGAAGGCTGGTCTAAACCTAGGGGGTGGATAAAAAGATTGTTAATTAACATAAAAAATCTGGGATAAGCCTTAAATATCTCAGTTTCCTATTAAGCTTTTCATCCCATTTTGATACTCATGGGAACTGGTTTATGGCTTCTAGGAATATTTCAAGAAGAACTAGAAATTGCTGATAAGGATGATAATACTATTAATAACCATTCTAATGCCTATAATAATAATTGTTGCTTAGTGTTTTATGGTGTGCAAGGTTTTTTTAACATGAATTGTCAGTTTTTCAGGTTAACTAAAAAACATACTGGCTCTCAGGATCCCTTAATAGAGCTATAAATTCTAGATCAAGGGAGTTGAGTGTCATACTTTATGCTTTAGTTCTTAAAGGGAAGACTGGAATGGGGCGGGAGGGAGGAGAGAGAGAAGGGAATATTTTAGAGATGGGAATGGGTCCATACATCTATGGGTAAAAGACTGCTCTGTCAGAAAGGGGAGGACAGAAAGAGGGTGCTTTCATGGGGCAAGCACTTACTTTGTGCAGGGCCTTGTTCTAAACACTTCAGATATATTTATTTATTTAATCCTCACAACTGTGTGAGATAAACCTTACTTTCAGAAACTAAGGCATACCTTATTTTTAGAAACTTTGGCTCAAAGAGGTTTAACTGAGGCTCAAAGAGGTAAACTAACTTGCTTACGGTCTCACAACTAGGACTCAGCAGAGCTGGAACTTAAACCCAGGCTTGTCAAAATAAGACTGTGATTAGCCATTACATTACTGATTGGCCTGTCAGAGGCAAAAATGTTCTCATTAGTCATATTCAAAGAACTTATCCATTTCATCAGAGTTGCTGAATTTATTGGCCTAAATTTGTTCATAATACTTCCTTATTATCCCCTTAATGTAATGTCCTCTCTTTCATTCCTGATATTGGTTAATTCATGTCTTCTCTCTTTTGCCTTGATCAACTTTATAAATGTTATTGATCTTTTCAAAGAAGCAGCTTTTGGCTTCATTGATTTTTCTATTGTTCTTCTGTTTCTGAGCTCACAAATTTCTGTTCTTACCTTTATTATTTCCTTCCTTTCGTTTACTTGTGTTTAATCTGCTCTTCTTTTTCTAGTTTCTTGCAGTATCAATTTGAGACCATCTTTTTAAAATCTAATATGAACACTTAATGCTATGAATTTTCTGCAAAGCACTGCTTTAGCTGCACCCCACAATTTTCAAATGTTTTCATTTTCATTCAATTCAAACTCTTTTCTAATTTTCCTGTGTTATTAATCACATCAAACAGTATCATTCAGCATTCAGTTACTAAAATCTAGTCTCTGGAGATCATCTGCCTGAGTTTTAATTTCATCTCTAGCTCCTTCCAGCTGTGTGACCGTTGACAATATGCTAAGGTTGTTATCAACATGCTCAGGTTAATCTCTCTGAGCCTCAGTGTCTTCATCTGTAAAAGAGTAATAATAGCACTAACTTCACTATGCCACCCTTTAAGTCCTCTGAAGAACTCTGCTCAAAACTGTCCCTTCTGACCTGGGGTAGTAATAGAGATCTGGGATCCTTTGTCAGCTAGTCCACTGTCCCCCAGCGCATTACTGGCCAGCAGCCAGATCTTGTATCGTGTAGAAGGCTGCAGCCCAGTCAGTGTGAAGGTGGTGGCCTGGGGTGGTAGGACATCCATGTAGAGGAACCCCGGGGTTTCCAGAGCCTCATACCTGCAAGAGAGAGAGGCCTGCCATTCAAGGGGGTGCCCCAGCTCTGTTGGCTGCCACCTCTTCTTGTCTTAACAGGAACCAACCTGATCTGGAACCTCTGTGGCAAGCCCCCATCAAAGCCAGGCTTCCACTCCAGTCCCACCGAGTATGGGGTCGCGCTCACAACTTTTAATCCAGATGGAGGATCAGGGCGGCCTTTAAGGAAAAGGATGAGGAAAGTAGTCAGAGGATACAAAAGGATCCTGGAAGATTCCTTCCAGATTCTTCCTAAGAATTTGTTATTATTATTGATTTCAGAGAGAAAAGGAGAGGGAGAGAGAGATAGAAACATCAACGAGGAAAGAGAATCACTGATTGGCTGCCTCCTGCATGCCCCCTACTAGGGATCGAGCATGAAACCTGGGCATGTGCCCTTGATGGGAATCAAATCTGGGACCTTCAGTCTACAGGCCAATGTTCTATCCACTGAGCTAAACCAGCTAGGGCTTTCTAAGAATGATTTTAAATGTATAGTCAATTCTCATTATTTGTGGTGGTTATGTTCTATAAAGTTATTGTGGACACTGAATTAACAAATACCATACGATTGTTTACAGGAAAAATGCAGGGTTAGGTTCCTACAAGACTCTAGTCACACATTTTTATTAAACAACCACTACATGATCTTGTTTGTGTTTTTCTGTTGAAAGACACCTGATTTAATATATTTTGTTGATTTATTAACATTAAACTCATAGCCAACAGCTCTACCCATTCCTGAACAAAGCTTTTCCAACAGAAGTACTTTCTCCATATGGCACATCACAGTCTTCTTGCACTTACGAACAGCAGATAGCACTTCAGCACTATGCTTGGAAGCCATTTTAAATAGCAAAGCCACTAATAAAGAGCACAAAAATATGTAGCACCAAATAGACTTCAAAAAGAGCACTTATTTACATATGAGAGCTGAAACAAGAAGGAAGCCTGTGGCTTTGTTCTACCTGGCTGAGAACGTGCTCATTGGGTGACTCATATTTCTGACCCATTCTGTACATGTCCCTGAATGACTGGATCAACTGTATAATATGTTTCTTGCAGTGGATTTTTTGTGTGCTTATCTCACTTCCATTCCCCTATTTCTTCTGGTTACAGAACCCTGAGTATCCTTTGGAGAAACATTTGCCCACATTCTCAGGCCACATGCTTCTGATAGAAGTGACTCCACTTATAGGATGGACATATGACAGGGCCTGGACAACAAGAGTCACCTTCCCCTGATCACATGATTGGTTTACAGCTAGGAGCTAAGTAGAACCAATAAACCTTAGTTCAGTATTTTCATACCACTATTCTCTTTGTTGTTGTTGTTGTTTTTCATACCACTTTTAAGAGAAGGAAAAATTCTGTTTCCTTGGGAAATCTAACAGCCCACTATGAGAAGCCTTATAATAAAGCCAACAGAGAAAAGCAGACCTGATAGACGGAGAGTTCTTGATGACAGCTGAACCTAGATTCAGTGACTCCTGAAAATCTATTTTTAAGTTACTTGGGCCAATAAGACCCCTCCTCCTTTTTTTTTTTTTTTTTTTTTTTTTTTTTTTTTTTTTTTTTTTTTTTTTTTTTTTTTTTTTTTTTTTTTTTTTTTTTTTGGTTGTTGTGGGTTCCCTGCAGATCCAGTCTCTATTAGAATTTTCAGGTAGGCAAAAACTCCATTCTTACTAAAACACTGGTTTCAGAAACACTGCCAATATGGGACCAATTAGAGACTTAGGGCTTGACCCAGGAAGCACCTTCCCAACACCCTCACAGTCCTCTCCCAGCATACTGATGCTGACGAGTTGAATGTTGGTGTGGTCTGAGCCAAGGGGGTTGGTGGCTGTGCATGTGAAGAGAGCATAATCCTGGGCTGCAGAAACGTTGGCAATCGTCAGGAGACTGCTGTGGATTCCACCTTGGTGGTATGTGTGTTCTGTGTACCTGGAGAGGAGGTATGACAGGAACTCAGGGAGCGTGACTGGGGCTGGAGTGTTATCTGGCTGGGCCTGGGCTCACCTGGGATCCTGGAGATCCAGAGGGACCCCATTTTTAGTCCATGTGAAGACAATGTTGGGGACACCTCTGGCACGACAGTGAAGGGTGGCGGAACTGGTGCTATCTCCAGCTGCAGCCACCTTAGTTAGAGGTGTGGGGTGCTCTACCTGGGGGGAAACTAGGAGAGGTTGGAGGTCAGCATGAAGTATTTCGAAGGACATGAGAGCTGTAGGTTTAGTGGCAGCCCTTGAAGTCAGAGGCATGGGTGTTACTTACATCTGACGACAAGTCGGACCAGCCCTCGGGCTGGAGGTGCCACACCATTGTCCACGATGCACTGGTAAGCACCTGCCTGAGCCAGCTTGGCATTGTGAATACGAAGACGCCCTGTGGACCCCTTTGATATCTTCTCCATGTCATCTAGGCTCTGGTCCTCCTCCTCTTCTCCCTGGATGCCCAAGACTCAGGGAAATGGCCTCCCATCTTGCCCCAGTTTCATTATCCCCCAAACTGGGTCCCTTCTGTAGCCTCATTCTCCTAGCCACAATCATTCTTTATAGAGATAGCAAAGAAAAAAATCCCCCCTGTCATTCATCCATTTACCTACCCATTTATCCAACCATTCATTCATGGAGACATTTATCCACATATCCATCTATTTAACCATGCACCTATTCATCCACTTGTCTACCAATCCATCCACCTTTCCTTCCATCCATTCATCCATTTACCCATTCATTCATCTAACCATTTGTTTTCCTTATATCTATCCATTTGCCCTTTCATCTCTCCACCCATCTGCCCTATCTATTCACTCATACATGCACACATTCATAAGTACATTCATCTGTTTATCAATTCATCCATCTTTCCATCTCTTCATCCATTCATTTATCATCCTTCCGTAGACATCTTTATACTGATGGAGTATCTATCCATCCATCTACTTTCTAATCTAATCCATTCATCTACTCATTTCTCTCATTTGATTAACTAGCCATCCATTTACTCTTTTATCCATTCATTCACTTGTCCATTTGTTTATCTGTTTTCCATCTACTCATCCCTCCATCCACCTACTCATCAACCCATTTACCTATCAATCTACATATCCATCCACCTGCCCACCTGGTTATCTATCCAGTTATCCATCCATTCATCTGCCATTCAACAGTTAGTTCTTGGAGAATGCCCTGACATGCATACAGTTATTCAGGGTCATATAGATGTGACCCTTCTTCCCAAGGAGCTGACAGTTAAGAAACCACATTTCCAAGCCCCACCTCCATTTACCAAAGATTGGATCCTCACCAGTCTTTCCCAGTTGAACATTCCTGGAAGAATGGGATTGGCATCAGCGGTGCAGACTATATCTACAGAACCCCCAATATTCACCTCAGTAGGGTCCTGGAGAACTCGGATGGTGGGAGCATCTGGAAAAGGAGGCAGGAACTTGGGGAAAGCACTTGGACCCAGACAGGCCATGGTGGAAGAGGGTCCCAGGTGGGAGAGGTATCTTAGAGGTGTCCCTGGAAGTTATGGGTATGATACAGTCTGCCCTTTATATGGAACACTTGGAATAGTTCCCAGGATTAGTGAGGTTGTCCCAACCCTGTACTGTGCCTCTATGGTGATGAGGGTAGGTCGCGTGGACTTCCAGAATTTCATGGAGGTGGGGCTTCCACAGTGGGCTTAACAGGTAGATCCATGTAGGTGGATCCCCTGTCTGGACAGAAATCATGTAGGATCTCTCTAGTGGTCAGTGTAGCCAAAGTGGGCATGGTTCCTTTAAGGTTGGGGCTCCCAGAGTGAGAGGTTTCCAGGATGGGTGAATATCCCTGGGTGGGCAGAGCTTCCACAATAAGGAGACTCCACAGTGAGCAAGGTTCCTGGGTGGATGTCGTTTCCATGATGGGTGGGGATCCCAGAGCTGCCTAGTTTCCTAGGGTGATGAAGGGGCTCACAGTGTACATCTAGCCGCACTAGAGCTTCAGCAGTGCCTTCTGAGTTCTGGCAGTGCAGCTGATAGAAGCCATCGTCAGCGCGGGTCACATTCCACAGCTGCAGAGCTCCACCAGGCAGGATGCGATGCCGGGGCCCACCAGCTGGGAGAGGTCAGGGTGAGGGTTTTGCCAGGTGCTCCCTTTCTGAATACCTGTACCCCTTTTCATGCCCATTCCTGCACCTGGGCTGAGGCGGTAACCACGGAAGGTCCAGTTGAAGGCCTCCGGGGCCGGGTTGGCAGACACTAACACAGGCAGCAGTGCTTGGCCTTGTTCCACTGCAGTTACCACAAACACCTGCTCCCCCAAGAACTCTGGAGGGTCTGCGGAGGGGGCACCATTGGGAGTCAAGATTGTTGTTAAGGTTTGAGACTGGGACAAATTTGCGATCAGGTACAGATACACAGGTTTAAAGTCGGGATTGCAACTAGATTCAATTGGACAAGTACAGAATTAAGCTGGGAGGTTAGTGGTTAGGATCCAGTTTAGGAAAGGGGTAGAGGGCAGAGTCAGGTTTAAGGATGGAGAGAGTGTTCGGAATGGGAATCACTGCCAGGAGTTATGAGGACAAAGGCAAGAGGGGGTTTGGGCAGGATAGGAGTTGATGCCTGGCTATGGTCAGGATAAAGGTCAGGGAAGTTTTAAGGTTTAGGATGGAGGTCAAGGACCGTACCAAGGTGAAGACCCCAGTGATATGGGGTCAGGAGGGAATGGAGGGGTTCCAGGCCTTCAGGCCAGCACACATACACAGCACGTTGAGTCGGTAGAAGGCGCTCACGGTTTCCCGAAGCTGAATGCTGTGGGCCCGGCAGGTCACACGGTGGCCATGGTCACCAGATGACATTCTCAGAAGAATGCTCCTGGCAGCGGCAGAGCCTTTGAATGGGGCGCTCCGGGGAGGTGAGATTACGCCTTCCAGCCTGTGGACAGGGCGGGGGCGGGGGTCATGTCAGGCTGGTGCAGGGGTGGGAGCACAGGCAGAGGTGGGATGGCTACTGGGCAGGACAGCAGGCAGGGCAGGAGCGGGACTCCGAAGGTACAGGGACTTGGCCAGAGCAAGGGAGGGGCGGGCCACTCGCACTCTCACTTCTCCCCTTCCTTGTCCCAGGACAAGTTGACCGGAGGGTTGCTGCTAATGCTGAGGCACGTCAAGTTTAAGGCATCCCCGGGGCGCAGCGCCGACGCATTGGCCAGGATCGTCAAGTTAGTTGGGGGAACTTCGAGAACGGGTCAGAAGAGTGAGATTCAGGGGTGAAGAGGAGGCCCAGGTCCTGACACCAGGCCGGGCCCAGCCCCGCCCCCGCCCCCAGACCGGCTCTGGCTCAGTTACCCTCTGGCCAAGCCCTCCCGGTCAACCCGGCCATTGGAGCCCTTACACTGCACCACAAGCTGCGTGGACGCGCTGAGCTGGCCCGCTTTGCACGTGAACTTGGCCTGGTTGTCCGATGGACCCGTGACGAGCACCAGCTCACGGGAGAAGGTGCTCCCTGACTTCTCCAGATTTCCCAACTGCACCCGCCGCGGCTCCTGGGGCAGCCGCGGTTCGGTCACCGTGCGGGAGTCCTGAGGGCGGAGACTGACTAGAGGTCCGGGGTAGCCCTGCCATTCCCGCCCGAGACGCCCCCACTGGGTTGACAGCCACTAGCCCAGATAAAGCCTTGTGTGATGAGGAAAAGGCGCCCCCTTCCGCGGGCACCTTGCTAGGGCAGAGGAAGAGACTGGAATTGATCGCCCCAAGTGGAATCTCTCCTGACTAACCTGGGCCTCCCAAGCCCAGCTGTTTTGCTGTCTGATCCCTCCTCGGTTTCCACCGCCTCACCCTTGTCCCGCCTCCTCTGCTTTCCGGAGGCCTGCGATTGTTGGTGCCCCTGCCAACCCTCAGGCGCATTCCTCAAAATCCATTCCAGCTACATTTACTACACACCAAACTCTAGGAAACTCCCTTGGAATTCCCAAGCCTTTCCCAGAATTCCTTCATTTTTTCCCTATCTTTGGTTCTTTTTCTTAGCATTCCCACTTTCTCCCCAAATTTCCTTTGATCATTCCTTTAATTCAATTGTCTTTCCCCAGATTTCTGAATCCTTTCCCAATATTCTCTTATTATCCTCGTCTTTTACTAGAATCCTTTGTGTGGCCCAAAGTCTTGGCGTTTCCCCAGAATTCCATCCAATTAAATGAAGTTTCATTTCATCCCTATAATTCCTAGTTTTTCCCCTAGAATTTTCACTAGCTCCCTAAATTCCCAAGATCTTTCCAGAATTCTGTCAGACTTCTTTTTAATTTTACCAGAATTTTATTCACTTACCCCCAAATCCTAAGAATTCAATTTAATATTAATTAATGGATTTTCAATGCTCTGTGGAATTACTTATCTTTCCCCAAATTTCTAGCCTTTAGCCATCATTGTCTTTGTTCCTGGAATTCTTAGTCTTTCCCTAAAATCTCTGCCATTTCACCTGAATTCTGAGGTTCACCAGATTTTCCTTTAATAAATTAATTGCCTTTTCTATAGAATTCCCAATCTTGATTAAAAATTCCTTCATTTGAGATAAGATTCTCACTGATTTCCCAGAATTCCCAGGATTTCCCTTGGATTCAATTTAATTATTATGGTATTTGTCTGTGTCTTTTCTAATTCCCTGACAAAACTCAAAATCTCTAGTATTTTTCAAGAAATTCAGTTTTTCTCAAGATTTCCCAAGATTGGAGAAGAGACAGGGCCTCATCCTTTCCCCACATTCTTGGCCACTCCAGCCCTTGCTTGGCACTGACCTTGTACCAGATGAGGGAGGGGTCTGGGTTGCCTCCAATGGCCAAACACACCAGCTTCACCCGGGTTCCAGCCCGGAGGGGCTGCCCCTCTGGGGGCCCCTCGATCCACAGCTTCTGGGCAGGATCTGAGACAGAAAGAGTGGCTTTCTCTCTGGGCTGAAGCCCAAGGGTAGGGTCTCTAAGTCAGGAGGCAGCCCCTTTCCCCCGCCCCCCCCGTGAGGATGGGGGCTCACATTTCACGTTCAGAGTGAGTGACTTTTTGAAGGTCTCTTTAGTGAAGGCCTCACTAAAGGCCTCACAGGTGAGGGTCAGACCATTGTCCTCCCGTCGCACCAGAAACGTCAGGTTGGACATGGAGATGTGGCCACCATGAAGGCCCTGGCAGGGAAGAGCTTCAGAACTAGGGACTAGAGCACCCTCATCCATGGGCCAGAGGGCCTGAGCCCACTCTATACCCCAGCAGTAACCCAGGAGGTCCAGGCCCCAGTCCATGCTCCCCAAGGCATTCTCTCCCAGATCCAAGAGAAATGCCCTCAACTCCCTCCTCCCTCAGACCCAGGAGTCTGGCCCCTGCCTCACATCCATGACCGTCTCCTCTGTGGACAACAACTGCCGCCAGCCCAGCCACCACCGCAGCAGGACCCGTGGGCGACTGGACTTAGTGATGCAGGAGAGAGTCACATTCTTGTTCTCAGTCTGGGATGCAGATCCCAGGATAGTAATAGCACTGGGAGGAACTGCAGGGATGATGGACAGAGGAGAGAGACACTAAGCAGGGCTGGATGCCTCACAGACCTGCCCAGAAAGACAGGGAACTGGGGACAGATGACAAGGTCTTTGGCATTAGACAGGCATGCTTTGGAGACACAAACAAATGGTTCTCTGGTGTACGGTCTGACAGATGGGCATCTGGCACCAGGACTCACAGGTAACCTGCAGTGTGATCCCACGTTCCTGGATCTCTTTAGATACGCTGTTGTGGGCCTCACAGCTGAGCCTCACCCCATGATCTTCTGGCCGTATGACCATTACTAGCATGCTTCGGGCCACTGCCTGAGTATGCTCTGTGCCCCATGCTGTGGACATGGGCTGGCCATTCTGGAGATAGGAACAGAGCTGGACCAGCTCAAGGCCAGCTCCTTGTACCTGCCCTGCTCCCCACCCTCATGCCTGTTTCTGCCCTCACCTTCAGCCACTGCAGTGTAGCTGGTGGATTCCCTCCTCGGGCCATGCACAGCAGCTCCAAGCTCTGCCCTGCCCGCACATGTCCTTCTTCCAGACCCGGCCACTCAATCACAGGGGGTCCTGGGGGGACTGGAGAGCAGCAGTCACTTGGTGGGCCTGGGGAGCCCATCCACTCTTTCCAAGCTCCCCAGTCTGAACCCTCATGTTTCTCTTTGAGAGCCAGAACCATTCATAATCCATGTATGCCCCAAGTACCTCCAATTCCTGCTCCCTGTCCCCAGTGCCCATAATCCACTCAGTTCCCCACTTACACAGAACATTCATGGTGATTGAGACCTTGATAGGGATATCCAAAGCTGGGCTGGATCCCTCACAGACCAGTAACTGCCCATTATCCAAACTCTGGGGTGTCACCCT
>NW_005356042.1:496044-507252 GCF_000412655.1 Myotis brandtii | reverse complement strand
CCGGGGGGGGGGGGGGGGGGGGGGTTGGAGTTCTAAACTCAGTCATTATCTTAAATCTGGGAAATTAGGGTAAAGAGGTCCCCACTCCTGGTCTAAGTCTCCATGCTGATTTCTTCTAGGATCTGGAGTTCCATGGAAGAGATTTGGGGGATCAGGAATGGGAATTGGGGTCCCAGAGGCCCACACATGGCCAAAATCTTTGTCCTGGAACTGGGATTCCCATGAAGAAGTTTTGGAGGATCAGAGTGAAGAATTGGGTCCCAGATATTCATACCTGACCCAGATTTCCATGCTTGAATCCCCGGGGCATGGGGTTTTCATGGAGAACTTTGGGGTTCAGGCTAAGGGTAGGGCATCCCAACTCCCATACCTGGCTGTGGCCTCTGTGATGAAGAGTTTCTCCTGGGATCCCTCATTCACGTTAGTAGTGATGTCTGAAATTATTTGTCCACCTTGGGGTAATAAGAGAGCAGAAGGAGTGCCAGGTTCTCCCCAAGGTGGGTCCTGGGGATCCTGGCCTGGAAGTCATAGGGTGGACATACTGCCCCCTCTCTCTTGGTTCTGGAGGAAAAGCACTAGCTCCGTTCCCTCCACACATTCAGGACTTCCTGAAACCCAGAGTCCTCAGGGCTGGGTCCTGGGCCTCTCCCCACCCCTCCCCTCCCCTCCCATCCCATCCCATCCTTGTTGGGTGTATCACCCACATCCATTACTCAGCTTCTCATTTTTGCACCAACGATGACACCATATCTCTACCTGGAGCCTCAGCCTCTTCCTTGAGTCCCAGACCAGCAGCCCTGTGATCTCCTTGGTGCCTTTGCCTGGATGTCTCTACCAGATTCCATGCTGGCCTCAGCATCTCCCCAAGCTGGTGTCCCCACCTCAGAAATGTCATATTTTCTGGGGCCCCTAGAAGGGTATTGGGCAGGAACACCACCTCCCAACTCCGGGGGCCTCACACTCCCCCTAGCAGTTCATCCACACTCACTTTGAAGGAAGGTGATGTCAGGTGCTGGCTTTGCGTCCCCAGACACACAGCTGACCACGTACTCCTCCCCAGCTACCCACGTGACTGTGCTTCCTGCCTCAGGGGTCAGCTGAAGCATCTTGGGGGGCACTGGTGAAAAAGGGTCTGGGGTAAGCCGACACCACCGAGAAGGATATGAGGGTTTGGGCTTTGAGTCTCATTGCTCGTGAAATTAGTTCTGTAACCTGGATCTGAGGAAGGAGAGGCTGGGGGCTTGTACTCCTGGGTCCTGGGGTAGGAGAGGACTGGGAGTACAGACTCATGGGTTCTGCGGGCAGGGGGTATCTCTCACCCATACCCAGAACGGAGAGGATCACTCTGGGAGACACGAGCTCAGGCCCTGTCTCTGAGCGGCCGACCTGGCACTCATACTCTGCATCATCACTGAGGTCACATGCTTCAATATGCAGGTGGAATTCACCTGCAGGTAGGACCCAAGGTCAGGGCCACAGTCAGCTTCTGCTGACAGCTCAGCGTCCAGGCTCTGATCCCTTACCTCTAGTAGGGTTGCCTTCCAGGTGGTAGCGTGGGAAGCCAGGGATCCTAGGGTCGGGACCTAGGAGCAGTCCATCTTTGGCCCATTGCACGGTACTGCCAGGGGCACTGACCCCACATCGAAGCTCAGCGGCAGCCCCCTCAATCACCGTCGTGTTTTCAGGCAGAGCCCAGAAGCCTCTGGAGGCTGAGGCAGGGATCTGCAACTGAGCCAGGCCTGGGGACACAGAAAAGTCAGCAGGAGAGGACAGAGGGTCTGTCTGGAGAATGTGAGTGGGAAATGAGGGCATCTTAACACTAGACCACAAGGCCAGGATCCCACTTACCTGTGGTCAGCATTCCCATGAGGAGCAAGGGAGCCCGGATGGGGATCCTCAGGGCCACTCCATGCCCTCTGTCTGTGGCTCCTGCAATGCCCACTGGCTGCCTCCTGTGTCTGCCCCTGGCTTTCTCTGGGTCCCTCTCCCTATGTCTCTGTCTCTTGCTTTTCTCTTTGTCTCTCTTTTGCCATCTGTCTCCTTCTCTTTCTCTGTTTTTCTTTCTTTCCATGAGTCCATCTCTCCCTCTCTTACTCTCTCCCTCTCTTTCCCCTTCTGTCTTTCTATCTCTCTCCCTGCCCTGAGTACCTTCCACTCTACCTTCTCCTGTCTTTCTCTCTATTTCTCTCTCCCTAAGGTGCACACTCATTCTCTCTGAGTTTCTCTCCTTCCCCATAAGTCTCTACTTGTCTTTCTTCTCTCCTGCCACCCCAATCCCTGCTTTCCTTTCACCACTCACAGCCCCCCAGGGAAGACCCGCTGTCAGAGTCCAGCAGGCTCTACAAGCCAAGGAGAGCAATGAGGCCGATGAGGTCAGTAGCAGAGCTGAGCCTCATTCTGGGACCCAGCCTGATCTTGTCCTTGCACTGCTACCTTCCCGAGACACCCTCTCAAGTCTCCAGCTCCAGACCTCTGTCCAGCAGGCTCCTCCCAGCCCAGCTGGAGCATGAAATCCCCTGTCAGCACATGCCAGGCATATTCCTTGGTGCCTCCCCAGCCCCCATGACCCCATGAAGGAGTGCAAGTCAGACCCAGGCAGTCCCAGCTCAGCATGGAGAGCAGAGAGCTGGGCCTGGCTCTTCCCTGACCTGGTACATGACCTTGGCAAGTCCCTTCCTTTCCTGAGTAAACATTACCCCCTCAGTGACATTAGGAATGTCGCCGGGGCGTGTGCAAGAGTGTGTATGAGAGACTGGGAGAGTGCAGCTAACTTTCCCTTTCTGTGCACGTGTGTGTGAAGTTCATTGTGAGTGAGCATTCGTGTGAGTGTGGGGAAGGTGAGTGAATTGTGATCTGTGAAAGTATGTGCAGAGTGTGTGAGTGTATATGAGTGTCTAAGGTGCAAGTGTGCAGGGGACAAGGCAGCCAGCGTGGGTGGGAGTGAAAGGTAGTGTCTAAAATCACCAGCACTAACTGTGCCAGGGTGTAGAGCTGTCAGCACTGAGCCCAGCTAGGTACCCTATGGCAAGGGCCTTGTGAATTCTATCTAATTCATGTAATTTCCCTCTGTCTTTCCCTGTCTCTTCTGTGTCTGTCTCTCTCCATCTATCCATCTTGATTTATCTTTCTATTTTTATTGATTTTTTTAGAGAGAAACATCAATGTGAGAGTGAAACATCAGATTGACTGCCTCCTGCACAGCCCCTATTAGAAATTGAGCCCACAACCTGTGCATGTGCTTTGACTAGGAATTGAACCGGCAACAGGACAATATTGGTGCACAGGACAATATATAACCAACTGAGCCACACCGGTCAGGGCTTGATTTATCTTTCTATCTTTCTCTATCTGAGTTTCTTTTGTCTCCATGTCTTTCTCTATTCTCTTCTCTCTCCATTAGGTGGTTAATCTCAGTCAACCTTTAACTATGTCTCTCTCTCTCTCTCTCTCTCTCTCTCTCTCTCTCTCTCATCAATTAAAAACATATCTTGGGATGAGGATTTTTAAAAAAGCTTAAAAATACATATTACCAATTACAACCATTATGATGATAATTAGAGGCCCAGTGCATGAAATTCATACACTGGGGAGAGGGGTCTCTACTTTTCTGTCTCTGTTCTCATCTCTATCTCCCCCCACCCCCAACCCCATACTCTCTCACACACACCAGGAGCTCAATAAATATTTGTTCTCAGTCATCCTATGACTACACCTGTTTGTTTTATTTGTTTCTCCTGATTGCCACATCTTTGAATTTTATAACCGTATGTTGGTTGATTGGCCCTGCCCACCCCAATGTGCTCATACATGCTCACATAGGATAAGCTTCTTCTGCCTGCTTATCTCCTGCAAGAATTGGGACCCGCGCCACGACCCCCTATATGATCCTCCTCCAGGAACAAAATGAGGCATCTGGGCTGAGCCCCTACAGTTCCATCCTTGATGCTGCCTCTAGTCTTTCTTCTTCCCTCCCATATTAAATCCTTGCACTCCCACATTTTCTCTCCCAACTGCCCACCCCCGCTAGGGAATGGGCTGGATGCAGAGCAGGAGGTTCTGTCATAGGGCTCCTCACCAGATGGTGTCCATCGAGGCCAGGGTGTAGAGCTGTCAGTTGCTGGGGCCTTTAATTAGCACAAACCTTCCACGCTCTACTTTGACTGTTTTCCTTCTCTGCATGCTCCTGGGACCTCAGGCTCTTCATCTTTCCATGCCTGCAGCCCCAGAGAGCCAGGAAAGGGAAGTGATATCAGGTGTCTAGAAAAACAGCCTTACTGCCTGACTTGTCCCCAAGCCTCAGGAATGCTGGCCCCAAGCTCATTCTGTTTTAAAATCCAGGTGCTGGATCCCCAAAACAGAAGCCAGGAGTTCAGGCCCCCCTGACCAGAGTCTGGGCCACCAGGATTCACAAGCCTGGGTCCCAAGGATCCAGGACTCAGGAGTTCAGGCCTGAAGCCCCTTCTCCCCACATTCCCAAGAGATAAGTCCTCCCCCCACCCCCCCAGAATTTAGGGTAGATGTTCACTGTCTATTGATTTTCAAATCCTCCCCCTGGGGTTGTGTAGGGAGTAGGAGAGAGATAGGTGCTTAAATCCACTGACTCTAAGACTTAAGACCAGATTTTCTGACCCCTGTCATCCTCTCCCAACTGCGCCCTGCTGCAGGCAGAGGACCTGTTTGAGTTCCCAACTTCTCAGTCAACAGAGGTCTGCACAGCCAGTCTTAGAATCCTGGAAGTCCAAGTCCCCGCTACTTACGGAAAAACTCAATATTCTGAGCTCAGGAACAATACACAACCTGAGTATGGACCCCCAGCCCCAACAGGCTCAGGAACGTCAGACCCAGGTCCCAAGCCCACAAACGCCCCTCAGCCACCTGCCGCGCACTCGCCAGCGTGCAGCGTGAGAACATCCCAGCTGGGCTGCATGCAGCCATCAGGACAAGCTGCGAGGTTCCCAGCCCCCCTGCCAGCCCCGACCCAGCACCGCCGCCTCCCAGCTGTCGCCAGGCAACCACAGCTGAGTGGGGCGAAGGGCTGAGCCCGGACTGCGGGGTCTTGGGAAAGGAGGGTCTGTGAGCCTGGATTTCTAGATCTTAAGACGTGCTATGGTTTGCGGCAGTAACTAGGCAGGCAAAGGGTTATTTTGAAGAGGGGGTTTGAGGCGGGGAGAGCAGAAGCCCCCTCTTCTCGGGGGTTCCAGCTGTCCCCCCTCCTCCCCAGCCACGCAGGAGCCCTCTTCCTGACCTGTAGGCTCAGAGGAGCCCCGAGCCCCGCCTCCTCAGGGCGCAGAAACTAGCGATGCCCCAGGGGTTCCCATTTATAGCTCGATTTCCACTCAGCGCGGTCCCTCCAGGACCTGGGCTGAGCAACTTTCTTCCACTCCCTCCCCTCACTTCTCCTCACCCCCGTGTCCCTGCAACCCCGGCAGGGTGCAGGTGTCCAACCCAGCCGAAACCCCCTCCTTCGATCCAGGTGTTCCGGCTCCCAGATCCCAATAGGGGTGGGGCGCCCGCCCAAGAGGAAAGCCCTACTCCTCGGCCTTTTGGTCGCGGAGTTTCTTAATGGAAAGAGGGCGGGGCGCGCCGGTGCCTAGGCGAATGAGATCAGACCCAGCCGGGGTCTCAGAGATGCAGCGAGCAGGATTCGCCTGCGTTTCAGAGCGTCGGAGCCAGCGGCTGAGCCGATTTGGGAAACTCCAGGCCAGGGACAAGGGTGCGCCTCGCCTGATGTGAATGAAGAGTCGGGCTCGAAGAAGGTTCCAGGCTTGAGTGGTGGGAGGTGTGCTGTCCAGGAAGCAGTGGGCAAGGAAGGCAGTGCTACAGCAAGTCTGCTGCATCTTGGGGGACACACACTCAGTATGCTGGTCCCCGCCCTCCTCGTCCTCTTATTCTGCCTCAGAGCGCGTGCAGGTACCTCGAAGGGCGGGGGAGACGGTAAATATGGGGAGGGTTGCCTGCCAGCTCCCGCTTTTACTGGAGTGAATGGGGCTGAGGGCTGAGACTCCTGGATCTGAGGGAACAGAAGTCTGGGAGCCTGGCTTCTGGGTCTGCGGGAAGAGGGGTTTGGGGACTGAACTCCCGGGTTCTGAATGAGAGAACTCTTAAACATGCTATACTCAGCTCTGCTCCCTTCTCCATTCTCCTAGGCCTGTCACCCCACTTCCTGCAACAGCCGGAGGACCTGGTGGTCCTGCTAGGGGACGAGGCCCGGCTGCCCTGTGCCCTGGGCACATACTCGGGAGTGGTCCAGTGGACTAAGGATGGGCTGGCTCTAGGGGGTGAGAGGGACCTGCCAGGTGAGGCTGTTCTCAGTACTCAGGGAGGGGCTGGCATCAGCTCCAGGAGATGCTGGGCTTAGGCTGTAACTGAAGTATCTATTTTGACATTTTCAAGTTTGGAAAATTAATGGGCTCAGGTAAACATTTGGGTGTCCTAAAAAATTTTGTTGTTGTTGATAGTCACCCGAGGATACTTTTTCATTGATTTTTAGAGAGTGGAAGGGAGACTGAGAGAGGGAGAGAGAGAGAAACATCAATTGGTCGTCTCTGGAATGGTCCCCTGCTTGGGTGGGGGATCAAACCTGCAACCCAGGTACATGCCCTTGACCAGGAGTTGAACCTGTGACCTTTCGGTCTGACACTCTAACCACGCCAGCCAGGGCTGTCTTGAACTTTCAGTTTATACTTTGGGGATGATCCATGGGGTTTGAAGATTTTAATTTTTATTGTAAAATATTACATAAATACAGAAAGCATATAAAACATAAGTAGAAGATTTGCCAAGTAACTATAAAGTAGACACTCACGTAACCATTACTCAGGTCCAGAGCCCTTCTTATTCCTTTCCCCTATCATAACTCCCTCCCTCTTTACCCCAGGGGTAGCATCTAATCTGCCTTTTATGGTAATTGTTTTCTGACTTTTTTCTCTCTGAATTTATCACCCCCAAGTTTGAAGTGACTCTGGACTGGGAGAGGGTTAGTGTCTCCCTAGCTCAGCACCCACTTTTGGGATGGGAACAGGAACTCAGAACAGTGGTTTGACTGCCTCTTTCTTGATTCCAGGGTGGTCCAGGTACTGGATATCAGGGGATGCAGCCAGAGGCCAGCACGACCTTCACATTAGGCCTGTGGAACTAGAGGATCAAGCGGCATATGAGTGTCAGGCTACACAGGCAGGCCTCCGCTCTCGACCAGCCCAGTTGCATGTGCTGGGTGAGGGTCCAGCCCACTCATCTCCCTAGGGGTGCCCAGAGGGATAGCCAGTCCTAGCTGGGAGTATCAGAGACCAGGGAGCACAGAGGAGTGGTCAAATAGAGCTGGGAAGATCAGGGTCTCTGGGCCCAGAATCCAGCTCTGACCCCAGATCCATCCACAGTGCCCCCAGAAGCCCCTCAGGTGCTGGGCAGCCCCTCTGTGTCTCTGGTTGCTGGGGTTCCTGCAAATCTGACCTGTCGGAGCCGTGGGGATGCCCGCCCTACCCCTGAGCTGCTGTGGTTTCGAGATGAGGTCCAGCTGGATGGGGCTACCTCCTATCAGGTAAGATGCAAGTCTCTGTGCCAGCCCTTGTTTATTCAGGGAAATGTGGGTGTTCACTAAGACTACAGGCTCATCCAGAGAAGAAAAGGGCATGGGAGGGCAGGGGTTAAAGGGTTGGGACCCTTGGTGTATGATTAAGGGTGAGGACTCTAGGTCTGGACTACCTGGCTCAGTCACTTCTTAGTTGATTGATCTTGAGTAAGTAACTAACTTAACCTCTTCTGTCCCTCAGTTTTCTTATCTGTAGTAGTATGTACCTCATAGGGCAGTGATGGCGAACCTATGACACACGTGTCAGAGGTGACACGCGAACTCATTTTTTTGGTTGATTTTTCTTTGTTAAATGGCATTTAAATATGTAAAATAAATATCAAAAATATAAATCTTTGTTTTACTATGGTTGCAAATATCAAAAAATTTCTATATGTGACACGACACCAAAGTTAGGGTTTTTCAAAATGCTGATACGCCGAGCTCAAAAGGTTCGCCATCACTGTCATGGGGTAATTGTGAGGATTAAATAAAGCAATACTTCTTCTAAGTGTTTAGAAGAGAGCCTGACACATAGTAAGCACTGTATTAGGGGTAGATAAAATCATTATTATTATTCATAACCTCCAGACCCTGCTGAAGAAAGGGACCATCGAGTCCGTGGAGAGCATCTTATCCTTTACCCCTTCCAGCCATGATGATGGAGCCACCTTGGTCTGCCGGGCCCGAAGCCAGGCCCTGCCTGCGGGAAAGGACACAGCTATCACACTGAGCCTGCAGTGTAAGTGCATTGGACGCTGGTCCCTGAGCCTGGAGTCCTTGGTGAAATAGGGGCCTGGGACCTGGACTCCAGGGTATGAGGAAGGAGGGAGCTGTGGATCTGTAGTTCCTGAGGGAATACGGAACTGGAGGCCTGCCTGGACTCCTAGCTCAAAGGGAAGAGGGAACTGGAGATCCACACCACTGGGGTGGAGGGGTTGGGAGTTGGACTCCTCGGTCATCAATGGAGGTCCTTGACCATTGTGACTATTGGCCCACCTCCACAGACTCCCCAGTGGTGACTCTGTCTGCAGAACCACAGACTGTGCAGGAGGGAGAGAAGGTCACTTTCCTATGCCAGGCCAGGGCCCAGCCTCCGGTGACGGGCTATCGGTGAGGATGATCACCTCTCCCAAGCCCAAAGCACTAGCTTGGAAAGGGGTGGAGCTGGGACATGAGTAGGTGAGCCTGGGGAGCAGAGACAATACTAACAATCCCACTACCTCCACAGGTGGGCAAAAGGGGGCTCCCCAGTGCTGGGGGCCCGAGGACCATTGTTGGAAGTGGTGGCCGATGCCTCATTCCTAACTGCGCCAGTGTCCTGCGAAGTCAGCAACGCCGTGGGTAGTGCCAACCGCAGCACCGCACTGGATGTACAGTGTGAGCCAGGGCAGGACCATGGATGTGGGCAAAGTGGAACCTGCTGAAATGGGCAGGTGGGGCGGGGGGTGGAGGATTGAGTGGGGCATGGCTGCGATGGGCTGTGGAAGGTGGGTTGGGGGGGACATAAAATGTAGGCAGAGTTTGACTGTGCTGGGTCAGTGCCAAATTGGAGCAGGGGCAGGGTCAGGGCGGGTCAGGGCATGTAAGCAGGGTTGTGGACCAGGGGCCTATACTTGCGCCCTTGAGGTTGCCATTTCTTTCTTTCTTCCTTTCTTTCTTTCTTTCTTTCTTTCTTTCTTTCTTTCTTTCTTTCTTCTCTTAATAATAATTCTTTTTTTCTTTAAATATATTTTAATTGACTTCAGAGAGGAAGGGAGAGGGAGAGAGAGAGAGAAAGATAGAACCATTAATGATGAGAGATAATCATCAATTGGCTGCCTCCTGCATGCCCCCCACTGGGATCGAGCCCACAACCCGGGCACGTGCTCTGACCTGGAATCGAACTGTGACCTCCTAGTCCGTAGGTCGATGCTCAAACACTGAGCCACGCAGGGCTGGCCAGGTTGCCAAATCTGAGTGGCTGACCCCAGGTCAGAAGTTGCAGCCCTCCCGGTCATGTGACCTTATCTTTCCTCTAGTCGGGCCGATTCTACAGACAAAGCCAGAGCCTATGTCTGTAGACCAGGGGGAAGAAGCTTCCTTTAGCTGTGCCTGGCACGGGAACCCGCTCCCACGGGTGACCTGGACCCGCCATGGGGGTGCACAGGTAAGGCCGTGTCTGGGGCTAGTACTGCTGGCAGGCAGTGGACGGAGCTTCCTCCCAAGGTTCTGCCCCTGACGCCCCTTCATATCCCAGGTGCTGGGCTACGGGCCCACGCTGCGTCTTCCCTCGGTGGGGCCAGAGGATGCAGGCGACTATGTGTGCAGGGCCGAGGCAGGGCTCTCCGGCCTGGGGGGCGGCGCTGCAGAAGCTAGGCTGACTGTGAACGGTGAGAAAACGGTGCTTCCTAAAGGACTGGGATGGGCAGAGCGGACGAAGTGGGTGTGGCCTCCAGAGTGAAAGCTCGATAGAGGCGGGCCTGGGGTCCCAGTGGGATGTGGTGAAGGCGAGTCTCCACGGGGCTTGGAGTTTGTTGAGGGGCGTGGCCTGGTTGGCTGGGGTTGGAGTGCCTGGCCTGGCCTTATCGAAACAGACTTTGGTTGGGAGGGTGGGGCCTCTCCTCTGATTGAACCACAATCTCCAAACAAGCTCCCCCAGTAGTGACCGCCCTGCCTTCATCGAATGCCTTTCTGAGGGGCCCCGCCCGCCTCCAGTGTCTAGTCTTCGCCTCCCCCGCCCCAGACGCCGTGGTAAGGAAATGTCCTCGCTTTCATGACCCACCGAGCTATGACCCACCCAGCCAGACTCCCACAACTGCATGACTACCTCTGACTCTCCCAACACCCTGGCTGTTTCCCTCCCTCCTCCCCAGTCTCCTCTGATCTCCTTTTGTGTCCCAAGGTCTGGTCTTGGGATGAGGGCTTCCTGGAGAAGGGTTCCCGGGGTCGGTTCCTGGTGGAGACGTTCCCAGCCCCGGAGGGCCGAGTTGGACAGGGTCCAGGCCTGATTTCTGTGCTACACATTTCGGGAACCCAGGAGTCTGACTTTAGCCGGGGCTTCAACTGCAGTGCTCGTAACCGGTTGGGTGAGGGAGATACCTGGATCAGCCTGGGCCGTAGAGGTGAGACCTGAAGCCTGAAGACCCCAACCCCCAAAGGCTACAATTCACAAACCGAGGACCTCCAAATGCAAAGACCCCTAAACCTTGAGAGCCTCAAAACTATAAGTCCCTTGAATCCTGAGACACCCCCAAAATAAATGACCTCAAATACAGAATCCTAAATGGAGACACCCCTCACATTCTGGTGCCCCCAAAATGGGAATCTCCAAAGTTAAAATCCCTCAAATTCTAAGACTCCCTAAAGCCAGGGAGTTTACTTGTGAAACCCCAATTTCATAAGCCCTTAACCCCAGGGTATTATAAATCTTGGGTATCTCCAAATCTGGCAACTTTTGAACCCAGAGACCCCAACCCAAGCCCTAGTCCTGTTCCCCAGTTCCTCCTCAGACCACCCCTCTTCTCCTTGCAGACGTGCTGCCTACTATGCGGATTGTGGCTGGGGTGGCCTCCTTGGCCACGACTCTCATTATAGTCATCACTGGGGTGGCCCTCTGCTGCTGGTGCCAAGGCAAGGGTTAGTACCGGAGCTCTACTCCA
>NW_005356042.1:491706-495888 GCF_000412655.1 Myotis brandtii | reverse complement strand
ACACACACACACACACACACACACACACACACACACATACACACACACTTGCCCTGCTCACTGACAGGTCCTCAAATACAGAATCCTAAAAGCCTGGCCTTGGGACCTGGCCCCAGTGCTGCCTCTCTAGCCCCTGGTGGAAATTGGTTCGCCTTCAGGCCCTGGTTCCTTCCTGAAGCCCTAACTCCACTTCCTCAAGGTCAATTACTACTTGCCCTCCCAGACCAGGGCTCTCAGTGGTTTCTAACCTTCTAACCTAATCTTCCCAGTCCTCTCTCTTCCTGCTCATTGGTCTCCACAAACTGTGACCCTACCCCATTGCTTATCTCTGCCTCCGTCCTCCCACCCTCACCCACTGTCCTTGGCCTCAGCCTCTTTCTCCAAGCAAAAGAACCGGGTTCGCATTCCAGGCAGCAGCCATGGTTCCAGTTTGCGGGGCCCGGAGGAAGAGGAGACAGGCAGCAGTGAGGACCAGGTAGGAAGCCAGGGTCCCCAGACCTAATTGTACCTCTAGACCCAAATTGTAACCTAGTCCTAACTGGGCCCCTAAACTCAAATTGGGCCCTAGTCCCAACATTGACCCCAGATCCAAATGTCCCCCAGATTCAAATATGCCCCTGACCAAGTTATTCCCTAGATTCAATATGTCCCCAGGGCCCTTTGTTTTCCTGAGCCTAGAGTCTAGACCCCGGCTCAGGTAGGAGGATCCTGTGGCCACTCCCTCTCACTAAGCACCCTACTCCAGGGCCCCATCATGCACATGGACAGCAGTGACCTGGTTCTGGATGAAGAGGGGGCTCTGGAGACTAAGGTGAATGTTGGAAGGGAAAGGACTCCCTTCTCTGTGTCTCCAACGCTTTCACTACTTCTGTCCCTTCCTTTTTTATTCTGTTGCCCACAGAGCAGGGATCTAGCCCCCTCTGTCCTCTTTCTCATGCCTCCTGGGCTGTCTCACCCACCTCCACATTCTCCGTTTGCTATCTGCTATCTCTGCCCACATACGTGTCCTAGCCTTGTACTCCATCTTTAGCTCCAGATCAGGGTTCCCTCTGTCTGTGCTTTCCCTATCATACTCATGTTTCAGGCCTCCTGGTTGCCTCACCTTGGTTGCCTCCCTAGGCCCCTTTCACTTACCAGGTCCCACACTTGCCTCACATCTCCCCAGACTTGCCTCACCTTTAGGGTCCCTTTTCTTTCTCCTCTGTACCTGGCAAATGCTATTCCGCTATTCTCTTGGCCTAAACCCCTCCTAACTTCCTTCCCATACCTACCTAATTCTCTCCTTCAATTCCTCTAGTCTCAATTCATACATTTCTGGTTCTACAAAACCTTTCCTTCCTTCCTTCCTTCCTTCCTTCCTTCCTTCCTTCCTTCCTTCCTTCCTTCCTTCCTTCCTTCTTCCCTTCCTTCCTCCCCTCCCAGCTCTGATCATTCTGTCCATGTTTCGCCTCTCACAGCCAGGACCACTCTGATCTGGGCTTCTCCATCACAGCCTGATCTCTGTGCTGAAGGTTCCCCCATCACAACCCCAATCATCTTACCTGTGCTTCTCCATAAAGTCCCATCATCACAGTCCCAGCCACTCTGCCTTACTTCCCCCAGTACAGTGCTGACTCCTTTGGGCTCTGTCTGATTATCTGTCACTTCTCCTTTGGCCTAGTATCTCCATGAGGACAGGGCCAGGTCTATCCAGCAGCTGCACAGGGCATGACACAAAATCAAAGCCATGGGGCTGTTGGGCAGATGTGTGAATAGATATCTTGGTCTCAATCTCTCTCTCTTGCTCCCTCTGCACCTCCTTCCACACCACCATCCCTCAGCAGGCCTATATCCTTCTGTCTCTGTCTCTTTCTGCCCATCTCTTTCTGTTCCTTTCTCTCTTGTCACTGTGTTTGTCTTACTTTGTCTTCCTACCAGACTATACATCTGTCTCTCTGTCTCTGCCTGCTCCTCTTTCTATCTTTTGCCTCTCACTAGGTCTGACTCAATCTCCATCAGTGGTCCTCACTCCCCTATACCTTCACATACTCACAAATCTCATTTGTCTCCCCAGGACCCAACCAACGGTTACTACAAGGTCCAAGGAGTCAGTGTGAGCCTGAGCCTTGGCAAAACCCCTGGAGATGGCCTCTTCCTGCCACCCTCTCCCACCCTTGGACCTCTGGGTACCCCTCCTTTCTATGACTTCAACTCACACCTAGGCATGCCTCCCCCCTGCAAACTGTATAGAGCCCAGGCAGGTTATCTCACCACACCCCATTCTCGAGCTTTTACCAGCTACATCAAACCCACATCCTTTGGACCCCCAGATATGGACCCCAGGACTCCCCCCTTCCCATATGCTTCCTTTCCCACACCCAGCCACTCTCGTCTCCAAACACATGTGTAGCATCTCTCCAACTCAAAAGTGCTGGGATCTTCAACTTGCCATAACAGATTGTCCTGATTTCTAAAGAACCAGAACAAGTTAGCGAACCTACTCCTCCAAAACTAAACATTGAGGAGAGTGATAGATCATTACTATTGCCTAGGTTATTGATGGACAATTTGCTCAGCCAAAGGGGATGCCCTAGGTGGGAGCAAGATGGCCACTATGTCCACCTATTCCCCTGTATAAAAGAGATTCAAGATGTCAAATGGTCCCTTCACAGAGGAATAGAGATGGGGTGATGGGAGTTAGAGGCAGATGTAGAAGTTGTTTCCAGACGCTGAAGGAAGATATTTCAAGATGACCAGTTGCATTGAGAAGAAAGATAACATAGGGAGATTAAGATGGAGCCCTAGCTGGTTTGGCTCAGTGGATAGAGTGTCAGTCTGAAGACTAAAGGGTCCCAGGTTCAGTTTCGGTCAAGGGCACATGCCCGGGTTGCAGGCTTGATCCCCAGTAGGGGATGTGCAGGAGGCAGCCTATCAATGATTCTCTCTCATTATTAATGTTTCTATCTCTCCCTCTCCCTTCCTCTCTGAAATCAATAAAGATATATTAAAAAAAAAAAAAAAGATAGAGGCCTGACCAGGTCCTGTCCTGGCTCTCCGTGAGGCACACTTTGCTTGGCCAACGGAAGTGAAGCCAAGATGGCAGTTCACTCCTTGGGAACCCAAGATAGCCACCATCTTGATCCCTTCCACCTTCCTTAAAGGCCTGGAAGAATTGGGTCCAAGGAGTGAGGACAGGCTGAGATTGTCACTGGAGGGGGTGGGGGTGGAATCTGGGGATGAGAAGATATATGTTTATTTTAAAAAATTAAAATTTGTCTTTAGGATTCTCTTGGCATTAAGGCCCTTCCTCTACCCTAGGCTCTGAAGTGACTCTAGGAGCACAACCAGGAGCCACACCTAAGCCCTTTGCTACCCGCTTAATGCTTTGGGCTCTTTTAATATACATCTACACAAACATACATGCACAGATGCACACACATGACAGGGCTACTCCACTGGGCTTGGGGAAGACAGGATTCTACACTGTCATTGCAAGAGACAAAGCAGTAAGCCCTGAAGGGGAGGCTGAGAGGGAGAGGCTAGAGGTGGGGAATTAGAAATTCCCTGGTCCTTAGAGCAAAGATTGTCCTGAGGTGCTGAGTACCTGACTTGTGTCATCTTTTAAAAGGGGGCCTGGGAACTTCGTGTCATGGATCCTTGAGCAAGGAATTAAAGTTCCATACAGCTGAGAGCCTTGGGAAGCAGAGCAGAAGGCCTGGGACTCTTGGGTCTTAGGGGGAAAGGGCTGGGGGCTTGGTCTCTGGTTCTGATAGGAAAGGTTCCTGGGACCCAGACTCCTGAATCTGAGGAAGAAGAGGACCGGGTGGCAACTGCTGTGTTCTTGATTGGGGAAATTTTGGAGGACTACATTCTGGCAACTCAAGAGAAGAAATTTGGTTGGGGTTGGGAGCAGGGTGAGGAGGTGGGTGTTGTCTTCCATGCTGATAATTCCTGGAAGAGAAGGAAGCTGATTTGTGAGTGTCTGAGTCCGAAGAAGGACACAAAATCCATAACCCAGAGCCCATGACCCAGACCTCCGGGTAGATCCTGGCATGGGGTGGAACACCTGGAATCTTAAGGGAGTGGGGGCTTGACGCAGGCTCCCACGTGGCGTTGGGGAGCTGCTCCTGCCCGCGCAGAGCGGGCACGCTATTGTCCTGGCCAGGAAGGCGGGGCCGGCGTGGGGCGGGGCTGGAGGCGCCG
>NW_005356042.1:474140-491396 GCF_000412655.1 Myotis brandtii | reverse complement strand
GGGGAGGTGAGGACTGGGGGGTGGGGGAAGGGGCGGGACCCGGCCTCGACCCGACGCGGACGTGTCCAGGGCGGAAAGTGCAGTCTTTCCAGCCAGGTGGACCCCCCCGGGTCCCCTAATGGCGCTAGGCATTCACGGACCCAGGAGTCCAGGCCCCAGCCTCCCATCTTGTGTCGTCCCAGCCACCCCCCGCCCCCAGCATAGGAACTGACTTTCCCAGAGCTCCTGGTCCCAGAAATCCAGCCCCTCAGATCCTCTCGACCTAAGTGACTCAGCCCCAGCCCCTGCCCACCTGAACATATGACCCACCAAGCAATAAGGCACTTAGATCCAAGCATCTGGGTCCCTTTTCATCCTCTGGGCCCTCCCAGGACCCAGGAGTTTAGGCCTCCAGCCACCGCTCTCCAGCCCTCAAGGGTTGGTGTCCAGGCCTGCAGCGTCTGAAGCCAGGCCTTGTCTTCATCTTTGCACCCAAGAATGGGAGCCTGAGCTAGGGATGGAGGGAGGAGGGGCCAGAACGTCTGGGTTCTGACCTCCTCCCCAGCGATTCAGGTTTAACCCCTTCCGTCTCTAGTGCGGCTGCGCCGGGGTGGGCGTGAGTTTGACTCAGCCACCTCCAAGGCGCGAGAATCCTGGGGGACCCGGGTCGCCATAGCAACAGGAGAGCTGGGGCGCCCTGCCCAGTAGTAACTGTATCCCGGGAAACGGTACCTCTACCTAGGCGGGTGCTCGGTGCTTGGTGAAGGGGCTGGTTCTGGGGTCTAAACATCTGAGTCCTAGAAAGCAAAGGACCCAGGGACCAGCGTGCCGACGTCCCCCGGCCCTCACTGACCCCTTCGCCCACACACCCAGGCCCGGGGGTCCGCTCAGGTGGCTGGACTATGCGGGCGCCCAGCCCTTCATCGGGACCTGCGCACGGGCCGCTGGGAACCAGACGCACAGCTGTCGCGGCGCTGTCTCCGGGACCCGCAGCGCGCGCTGGAGTACTGCCGACAGGTGGGCGCGCCGCCGCGAGGGGCGAAGGCGGCCAGCGATGGGCGCGGCCTAGCCAGACTGGTGTGGGTTTTTGTTGTTGTTGTTTGTTTGTTTGTTTCCCAGCCAGACTCCTAAGGCCAGGAGACCAGGGATCTAAGAAGGCTAGGAAGCCAGGGGGCGTGGCCAGAGGCGAAGTTAGATAGGGCGGGACCTGTTTTTAAGAAAAGGTCACAAAACAAAACAAAAAAGAAAAGAGAGAAACTAGGTCAGGAAAGAGGAGAACCGTGCAAAGTCCGGCTAAGGAAGGTGACCCAGTGAAGTGGTGGGCTCCTTAAAGAGCAGGCGTATAGGGAGGTGTGGCCAAAGGAGAGGGTAGTCTGACAAAAAGTCCTTAGGGACCTAGAAGATAGGAAAAGGGGTGGAGCCCAATTAAAAAGTGGAAAGCTAGGAGGCGTGGCTATGAAAAGTTAGGGCTATTACAAAGAGAAGGGACACTGAGAAGTCTAACTTAAAGGTTGGTGGAATCTACGGAGGGATTAACCTGATTGGGGAAGGGCGGCAATGGGACCAGAAGAGAGGTGGGCGTAGAAAAATTGAGTTTGTGGGTATATGGAGAGACCTTTGAAAAGGAACTGGCCAGGTAAAGGGGAGAGGCCTAAGGATAGCGGGGTGCGGGGAAGAGAGAGGGAGGGGTAAGGGGGAGTTACTAGGGGCGTGGCCAATGGGCCTACGGACTTAGATATCTAAGACGGATTTTATGAAGAAGCAGGGCCTAAGGAGAAGAATGCCTTATGAACACTGGAGTCTTGAAAAGGGACATGGCCAGAAGAGAAGCATGACTGGTTGGGTTCTAACAGTGGGTTGATTGCCCCACCCGGTGCCCACAGATGTACCCGGAGCTGCAGATTGCCCGTGTGGAACAGGCGGCGCAGGCCATCCCCATGGAGCGCTGGTGCGGAGGTGCCCAGGGTGGCCGCTGTACCCACCCTCACCACCAGGTTGTGCCTTTCCGCTGCCTGCGTGAGTCATAGACTGGGGGAGGGAAATGGAGGTGGGAGTCTGAGGGGGAGATCCTGGGCCCTGGTCTCAAGGGTCACATTAGAGAGCTAGATGCTTGAGTCCTGAGGGGGGTAGAGAAGCCTCTGAGGATAATAAACCTGGATTCTGAGGAGGGTAAGGCTAGTGGCTATGAGAGGATCTCACTCTGGTGCCCCCATTCCCCAGCGGGTGAATTCGTGAGTGAGGCCCTGCTGGTGCCTGAAGGCTGCCGGTTCTTGCATCAGGAGCGCATGGACCAGTGTGAGAGTTCAACCCGGAGGCATCAGGAAGCACAGGAGGTCAGGACCCTGGCACATTCATCCTCACACCCAGAACACCCCCCTCCTGCAGAACCCAAGAGTCTGGGCCTCTGCCCCCTCTTCCCATCAGGACAGAACCAGTAATTCAGGCTCCCAGCCCCATCAGCCTCCATCACTCAGGCATCCAGGCCCCCCTCGTTTACCCTCTCCTACCCCACAATCCTGGTATCTGGACCCACTCTTCCTACAGGCCTGCAGCTCCCAGGGCCTCATCCTGCATGGCTCGGGCATGCTTTTGCCCTGTGGCATGGATCGGTTCCGAGGTGTGGAGTATGTGTGCTGCCCCCCTCCAGTGACCCCTGACCCATCTAGGACAGAAGTTGGGTGAGTGAGAGGGAATCTTCCCTGCCCATCCCAAGGCTTCTTGAGGCAGGAGTTGGAAGCCTGGGGCCTGGACCCAGGTTCTTATTGCCTTGTGTCTTCTGCTCCCTCAGCGACTCCTCCACCAGGTCCTGGCCCCCGGGGAGCAGAATAGAGGGGGATGAGGATGAGAAAGAGGAGGAATCCTTCCTACAGCCAGTAGACGATTACTTTGTGGAGCCCCTACAGGCTGAAGAGGAAGAAGAGGAGGAAAGAGTCCCACCTTCAAGCTCCCATCTTCCTGCAGGGGTCAGCAAAGGTGAGGCCATTTCTGAAGGGAGGCTGATTTGGGGAGTCTTGGTGTAGGAACATCTTTGGGAGGGACCAATAGGAGAGGGGTCTGCTTGGAAGGAATGGAAGGGATGAGAGCAGTTTTGGATAAAGTAGAGGTGGAAGGCCTGGCCTGTGAAGAATGAAAAGGGTGGTTGGAGGTACCCGGAAGTGAAGGAGCCATTGGTAAATCTAAGGGTTATTTTGGGTTAGAGGATGGTGTAATGGATTCCTAAACTTTGCAAGAACGTTCAGAACTGTTGCCTAGTTCTGAACTACATTTCCCATGATGCTAGGCAGAAGCTATGGCTAAAGTGGACACATGGTGGTTTCCAGTGCACTCTAGGAAATGTAGTTCTCTGGGTAGAAAAGGTGATCTGGAGATGGGGTTCAGACTGACCATCTGATTCCTGGCATTGCAGTGACTTCCACCCCGAGGCCCACAGATGGTGTGGATGTGTACTTTGGCATGCCTGGAGAGATCAGTGAGCACGAGGGTTTCCTACGGGCCAAGATGGACCTGGAGGAGCGAAGGATGCGCCAGATTAATGAGGTAATGATAGTGGGGGTCCCTGGATCACCCATAACATAGAGCTCCATAAATATAAGGAAATTTCTTGAGGACAAGTTGGGACTATTTCCAAAAGCTCCCCACGCCCCTGTCAATTCCTAGTCCTCAGTGCCACCCCTAAAATGACCAGGGATCCCTAACCCATAGAATCCCATTGAGATGCCAACAGATTCTAAGGAAACTCTGGGGGATGGTACTCTTCCACCTTAAATTTCTTCTGAGTCTTCTCTGTTGGGAACCCAAGAACCAATGGGACTTAAGGGATCTATCTGGAGCCTCCAAAGTCTTGAAGAAGGATTGGGGAACTCACTGGGTGGAGCAGGGTGGATTATATAATCCTGAAGTTCCCCTGCTCCCAGGTGATGCGTGAATGGGCCATGGCGGACAACCAGTCCAAGAATCTGCCTAAAGCTGACAGACAGGCCCTAAATGAGGTAGGACAACTTCCAGTGGGGCACATCCAGTCTCAGCCTGGCTTAGGCCTTGTCCCACCAGCCTCATCCAGTTCCACCCCTTCCTACTTATATCAGCCTCTCTTTGCCCCACCCCTACATTTAGCTCCGCCCCTCTTGGCCTATGTTGGACCTGACATTGTTCTTCTCTGATTTGCCATGTTTTGCCCTGTTTTAACCTGTCTTGTCTCTGAGGACTGGCTCTGGAGTCCTCTCCCATGCTGACCCCTCAGGTCCAGCAGATCCTCTCAGCCTCTTTGATGCATTCCTGTCCCTGTTAGGCCATGCCCCCTGACTTTGGTCCTACCCCTCTAATCTCATTTTTACTCAATCCCTCCTCAGTAGGCCAGCCTCATGTTCTCCATCCCACCTCTTCCAACTTCACCTTGGTACAGACCTACTTCCTATAGTCCTATATAACTCAGGTTAGCTCTATTCCTTGACTCTTGCTCCCTTACCCACCTTAGTCTCATTTAGGCACAGTCTGTTTTTAGTTTGCCCTACCCAGGCCTAGAGCTCTACCTTTATTAAAATACTTGCTCCCTTTGATCTTAACATAGGCCAACTCTGTTCCTAGATTGTTCATTCCAAGTAGTTTACACCTCCAGCTTGGCTCCCAGTAGGCCTAGTCCTACCCTATATCCCCACCCTTTCCAGTCAGTGTCCTGTGATCTAGTCCCAACCCCAGGTTGACTCTGCCCAGACCTAGATCCACTGCACCCACCCTGCTTGGCCCTATAGCCCTGCCTTTCCAGAATGCCACTGACCTAGGCTTTCACCCATATTTACCTCTGCTGATCTTGTGTCCACCCCTTTGATAGCACTTTCAGTCCATTCTGCAGACCCTGGAGGAACAGGTGTCTGGTGAGCGACAGCGCCTGGTGGAGACCCATGCCACCCGAGTCATCGCCCTAATCAACGACCAACGCCGGGCTGCCTTGGAAGGTTTCCTGGCAGCACTGCAGGGAGATCCGCCTCAGGTGTGGGAGCTGTGGGGGCAGAGGGCAGAGGATGGAAAGGGCTGGGGCAGGCCTAGGCAGCCTTCATCCCTTCCACAGCCAGAGCGTGTCCTGCTGGCCCTGCGGCGCTATCTGCGTGCCGAACAGAAGGAGCAAAGGCACACACTGCGACACTACCAGCATGTGGCTGCCGTGGAGCCTGAGAAGGCCCAGCAGATGAGCTTCCAGGTGCTCAGATTCTTCTCACTCTCTAATACCCTGCTATCCCTGAGACCCATACCTCAGGCTTTTTCTTGTCCCTCAGGCCCTCTTTCTGTCTCTTGGGCCACCTTCTATCCTGGAACCCCTCTTTTGTGCCTTGGAACCTTTTCCGGTCCCTTGGATCCTGTATCTTTGACACCCTTCTTGTCCCTTGGATTTCCTCTTCCTTTCCCAGAATCCCCTTCCTGTGCCTTGAACCCTGTTCTTGTCCTTCTATTCTTCTTTCTCCCTAACCCTACTTGTTTTCCCTGGAACCCCTGTTCTGTGCCTTCAGATCCTAATTTCTGTTTCTTGGATGTTCTCTTCCTGCTCTTGAACTCCAAGACTTGCCCTTGAACCACATCATTTCCATATGACACTCCAATGCTACTTCCTTTTCTGCACCTCCCTCAAACCTCACTTTCTATTTCTCAGATCCTACTTTCTGCCCCTCCAACCCACTTACCTCCATTTCCTATCTTCTATACCACATTCCTTGTTTCCTATACTTACCATTGTCTCCTGTGCCCCACTTTTCCTAGCAATTACTCCTTTCCCTTCCACCTTAGTTCTTTTTCCAAGCCTCTCACTTCCTGTCTTCTATACATCTTTTCATTTTCTTTGTATTCTGCTTCTCCTCCTTCAATTCCTTCTTCTTATGGCCCATTCCTGGCCCTTGTACGCTACTTCTGTATATTGTATGTACTACTTTTCCCTTGAATTCTATTGCTCTTCCTTCACCCTACCTCAGTTTCCCCATTTCTAGCCCACATTTCTCAGTTCATCCTTCATATTCACTCCCCCACAGGTGCAGACCCACCTTCAAGTAATTGAGGAAAGGATGAATCAGAGCCTGGGGCTGCTTGATCGGAACCCCCATCTGGCTCAGGAGCTGCGGCCCCAGATCCGTGAGTACATATGATCCCTGCTTCCCATTCCAGATCTCTAAGGGCAGATCCTGACCCCCAATCTTTGACACACACACACACACACACACACACACACACACACACTTTAGTTATCCCTGTGTAACAAACACCAGAACTTAAATTAACCATCTTCTTTGTTCATGATTCTGCCGTCTGGTCTGGGTTCTACTGGGTGCTTCTTGTTAGTAGTCAAGCATGTAGCTACATTCAGCTAGCAGATCAGCTAGGGGCTGGAACTTTGGCACAACTGGGCCTCTCTACCTCTCCATGTAGGCTCAAAGCCTCTCTTCTCCAGAGAGACCCTCCGTGTTGTCTGTACGCAGGGTGCCTGGACTTCCTAATGGTGGTTCAGGCTCCCAAACATGAAAGTGGAAGCTGCCAGGTCTTCTAAGACATGGGCCCACATTCTGTTGGTTAAAGCAAGTTACAACCCCAGTCCTGATCCAAGGGGAAGAGCCTAAACAAGAACAGGAATACCAGACAGTGTGACTTATCACAGCCCCCAGATCCACTGTGACTTCCTTTGCAGTCCCACATCTAACATCTAACGGTAATTTTCCTGCTCTTTAAGCCTGTTGCACCTTCAGCCTCTATCCTCCCTGCCAGGGTTGCCTCCTACCAGCTCCCCTCTTTCCCAGGTCACACTTATGGCAACCCCCAATCACTTTGTATATGGTGTGTGTGTGTGTGTGTGTGTGTGTGTGTGTGTGTGTGTGTGTGATGTTCCTATGCTCACAACCTCAACCACCTTTTTATGTGTTCCCCTCAGAGGAATTCCTCCACTCTGAACACCTGAGTCCCAGTGAATTGGAAATCCCTGTCCTCGGGAATAGCAGTGAGGACAAGGGTGGGCTGCAGCCTCTGGATTCCAATGATGGTGAGATAACCCAACTATAGATAACCTCAGACTTTGGGAGACAGGCCCTCAACCTAATTTCTAATCTCCCAAGTCTGGGGGTGTCTCAGCTACCACAGTGAGTGGGAGAGAATGGGGAGGAATGTCTAAGGTTCTGTAGAATCTTTGATCCTCCTGCCTTGGACCCTGGGAAAGTATTTCTCCATCCTTTCTTCAGTGAAGCCCTCCCTCTCTTCACTGTTCCCCCTGCCTCCTCTGGCTGCCAACAGACATCCCCATGGCCCTTCCAAAAGGTATCTCACAGAGTAGACCACAGCCACCAGATCCCACTAAGTCTCTGAGCCCAAAATGGAA
This sequence comes from Myotis brandtii, assembly GCF_000412655.1. Classification (NCBI taxonomy): domain Eukaryota; kingdom Metazoa; phylum Chordata; class Mammalia; order Chiroptera; family Vespertilionidae; genus Myotis; species Myotis brandtii. The sequence continues at coordinate 484,072 of NW_005356042.1, read as the reverse complement.
AAGGGTCCATATATTAGGAACCCCAAACCTCCTGTGGTGGAGTTCGGTACCCCTCTGAACCCCTCCTCAGGGTGGGGGGGGCAGCACTACTCTGGACTCTCAGGAATGAGCTAGAACTTGGGGGGTAGGGTCCACAGAACAAGATGCTGCACCCCCTGGGAAAGAGAAGCTGTCCCCCCTGGAACAGTATGAACGGAAGGTAAGTTACCCCTTAGGGAGGCCTGGGGGTGGGGCCTAGACTCAAAGGTCTGAAGGAGGAGGGAGCAGGGGGTTGGATTCCTTAACTAAGGGAAGAGGTAACTGAGGACACGGACTTCAGGATTCTAGGGAAGTAGAAGGCTGGGAGATGCCCTCTCTGGCACTAGGGGAAGTGGAGGCTGGGGCCCATATGCCTGGGTCCCTAACACCTCCTGCTCCCCCAGGTGAATGTGTCTGTTCCAAGGGGTTTTCCTTCCCACTCATCGGAGATTCAGAGAGATGAGCTGGTAAGAGGAGGAATATTTTGGGTACCTAGGGGGGAAAGGTCAGAGGCCAGTGGCTAGGCTGTGACTTCCAAAGCCACACTGGCTTCTGGTGAGCCTCAAAGATGAGCCCCGCCCCATCTCCTTTCCTACAGGCACCAGCCGGGACAGGAGTGTCTCGAGAGGCCGTGTCCGGTTTGCTGATCATGGGAGCGGGTGGGGGCTCCCTGATCGTCCTCTCCACGCTGCTCTTGCGCAGGAAAAAGCCCTACGGGGCTATCAGCCATGGAGTGGTGGAGGTGAGAGACATAAAGACGTGGTATGGGGAGAAGTTCCAGAGCTTGGGCATGGAGGGGCTGTAAGATCAGGTCAGGTCCCAATGCCCCACTCTCCCTCTCCTGCCCTGCTGCAGGTGGACCCCATGCTGACCCTGGAGGAGCAGCAGCTGCGGGAACTGCAGCATCATGGCTATGAGAACCCCACTTACCGCTTTCTGGAGGAACGACCCTGAACCAGCCCCCTTCATCCCTTTGGCTGAACCCAGACCTTTCCTCTTCCTGGAGCCCCAGAACCCTAACTCCCAGACTGGAGAAAGGGTTTTGAAAAGTTAATTTCATACCCTCGTGAGGGGGATGGAAATTCTTATCTCCCCTTTCCAATTACTAATGCCATCCCTAAGAAATCCCCAGCTATTCCCAGCTGCCTCTCTGCTTAGAACCTCCTCACCTTAATTTATTTTGTAAATTAATTTATTGTTCTTTAAGGTGACCACCAGCTTGGTCCCTGGAATTCACCCTCCCACGTATTGCCCACTAGCATCCCAATAAAGTTCTCTTCCCCACCAGGCCATCCTGCATCTCTGTGGGGGAATCAGTGAGTAATCATAGCTCTGGACACTGTTGTGAATCCCTACCCAGGGATCTTTAAATCTGGGCCTAGCTCTTTGTGCCCACCCTGGAGCTTTCCTGGGTGCTGAATGGGCTGGATCCCAGGGTGACCTCTGGAGGCGGGTCTCTGACAAGTATCCCCTGCCTCCTACTCTCTCTCATACACAACCACACACACACAGCCTCCAACCTTAGAGCCTGATGAGGGCCTGGGAATCTTAAACCATCCTTCTCATTTCCAAGTCTTCATGTTTCCTTGGGTAGATAATAGGAATCCTCCTGGGTGTGGGAATTTCAGTCACATATCCCAGAAAGGGTTTTGTGGTGTCTGCAAGTGCCTATTTTGTGACATGTTGTAGTTATACCTCTACATATGTGTTACCTGTCACAAGAGGGTTGCTATGAGGATTGAAAGGGTTAATATAGCCCTAGCCAGTTTGGCTCAGTGGATAGAGCGTCAGCCTGTGGACTGAAGGGTCCCGGGTTCGATTCCAGTCAAGGGCATGTACCTTGATTGCAGGCTCCAGGGTGAGTGCAGGAGGCAACCAACCGAGGTTTCTCTCACATTGATATTTCTCTCTGTCTTTCCCTCTCTCTTCCACTCTCTGTAAAAGTCAATGGAAAAATCCCCCCGGGTGAGGGCTAAAAAAAAAAAGATGTTGAAAAACAAACAGATAAATAATAAAATAATTTTTTTAAAGGGTTAATAGATGTAGAGACATTAGAACAGTGCCTGCTACTTTGCAAGTATTTGTTGAATAAATTTTAAAATGTTATGGCAACAAACACTGATATGGTACTCATGCCAGGCATTGCTCTAAGGAATTTATATGTATTGGCACACCTCATTAATACTTGTACCCATGAAGTAGGTACTATAACAATCCTCATTTATAGATAAGGAAATAGAAGCAAGGAGAAGTTATATCACTTTTCTAAGGTCACCATCCAAGACAGGTCAGAGCTAGGAATTCAACCCTGACAACCTGGCTCCAACACCATATTCTTTTTTTAAAAAAATATATTTTATTCATTTTTTACAGAGAGGAAGGGAGAGGGATAGAGAGTTAGAAACATCGATGAGAGAGAAACATCGATCAGCTGCCTCCTGCACACTCCCCACTGGGGCTGTGCCCGCAACCAAGGTACATGCCCTTGACCGGAATCGAACCTGGGACCCTTGAGTCTGCAGGCCGACGCTCCATCCACGGAGCCAAACCAGTTAGGGCTATATTCTTGATCATTTTGCTAACCTACTGTCTAATAGTTTGTGGCAGTTGCACATGGTATTCAGGTTGTGCATTGCAAAATTCCAATTGATACTATTCACCTCCTGGACATTGTAGAGTTGCATTTTAACCACAACTTACCAGTAGGTGGCAGTAATGTACCATGTTCTAATGTCAGCATAACACTCTTGACAGATGGTTTAGGGAGGGAGTACCTATTTCTAATTATCCCAAAGGACCTATGAGCTCACAGTGGCTCTTCATAATATACACATGTAAATGCAAGTCCTGTATATCCTATATAATAAAAGCCTAATATGCAAATTGTCCCCTTGACTGGGAGTTCGACCAGGGGATGGGGCCACTGGCGGCTGCAAGTGGCCAGGGGGGAAGGGAGGCACCCCCGGCTGGCAGCTGCTAGGGACCCTACTGTGCACGAATTTCGTGCACTGGGCCTCTAGTTAAATATAAACCTGGTAGGTATTGGAAGGAAGATGCCTACATGATGCAAGTTGGATACAATGCCACAGCTTCATTAGAGAACCCAATTTGCAATATCACTCTGACACTGGTTATGACTTCTGTTATCCTCAGCAACTCTAGCAGAAATCTGTAACTAGCACCACAAGCAGGGGAAAAGCTGCCTTTGTGGTTTGACAGCCAAGGATGAGCAACAGGCAAACAGCAAGTAATGAGCTCTAATTGGGTGGCATAGGAAATAAAAGGCCATTTTGCTCAATATGCTCAGAGCCTGATTCCTAATTGTGTTTAAATTTTAATGGCAATTCTTAGAATGATTAATTTAAAAATACTGTTATTATTGTAATTTCATCAGGAAAAATAATTTTATGTTCTTGTGCCTCTAAGCCATCCTTGTTTTCCCATTGAAAATGATCTGATAATTCTGTTATTAATAAGGCAAGATTTCTTTGAGACATTTTATGTCAGTGGCATGTGTGTGTTTATACATGTTGGGCTATACATGTTATATGTCAACAGAATCTAAGGTGCCATTGGTGATAGGAAACACCATTATTTCATGTACCACAAAGGGGGAAAAAATCAAGAAATTAAACTATGCCACATGATTGTAAGATGAATTCCAATTAAATTCTTCTTAGAATCAATGAAATACAACATATTCTTAGGAATTCATGGGTTAACTGTCACTATGTGAGTACTCAGAAGAGCACTTGTATGCTGGTACAGGGGAGCTGATGTAGGAAACTTACACTGGCAGCCCCGGATCCCATCTCCCAATATTCATGCCCTTGTGTAGTGCCTCCCTCCCTACTAATTCTGGGGTTGGTCATGTGACTGACTTTGACCAATAGGATGTCAGTATGCATGATGCAAGCAGGAGCTTGTTCTCTTGGAACACTTCCTTTTGGAGCCACCAGGCGTTCCAGCCATCTCAGCTAAGCTATCAGACATGTAAGGGAAGTTGTCCAGCACAATTAGGCTTCCACCTGACTGCAGCCACATGAGTGACCAAAGCAAGATAACGGAACTGCCCAACTGAGCTCAGCCCAGATTTTGGAATCATGAATAAATGGTGGTTTTTTAAGCATCCAGTTTTGTGGTGGAGACACTGGCACATGTGTGCTTGGTTGGTTGTCCATGAGAGGCTCTGAGCAGTGGAAGGCTATGATGGGTCAAAAGGCTTTCTGGGGAGTGACATCAGCAGCATGGTGGCATGAGAGGACCTCCAGATCTCTCCCCTTGAAGTTTCAAGTCGGAGAGCTATAATTCAACAAAGGATTCCCTGCTGAATACACAAACATGTCTGAGTTCCATGCATTGAGACATCTGCAGACAGGCATATGGGAGTGAACAGGAGAGACAGGACAACAGAAGGACAGGAGTAAGCAGGGGAGACAGGACAAAGGAAGGACAGAGACAGCTGCAGTCTGGCACTGGCTGCAGCCCCAGCCGATGTAATAGCAGCGAAGGGTTGGGGTACAAACCTCACTGGGAAAACTGAAGGGGCAGAGAGCAATTAGGCCTGGGTGGCCAGCACACATTGAGGCTGGACCCAGGGGCAGGAGCAGAGAAGTGGTGCAAAGGGTGGCAGTGTTCCACAACCTACCATCACTGGACAATGGAAGCCGTAGACTTAGGAACCCACCCATCCTCCTATGGCCTGCCTGGCAATAAAATTCTCACTCGGCAGATTGTGAAAAGACACAGATGACTTTCTAGTGTAAGTGGTCTGTACTATGTGGCTAAACCCACTAGAAAAATCAGAGCTGCAAACACACGAACTATTTCCCCCTGCCTACCCTCCTCTCCCCATCACAGGGAGCCTGGTGGAAACAGCTGGGTCACTTCAGACAGAGTAGCTCCGGCAGTGGCTTCGGACTATAGGAGGGCAGTACCAGGAACACACAGGCCAGGAGATCCATAGATGGCCACATCCCACTATAGGGGTGACAGGGTTGTGAAGGAGATACCCACCTCCTTGGAAAATATGAATGCTTTCCATGGTGGAGGCAACACCACCCCACAGATATCCCAGAAGCCCTAATAGTGCAGGTAAGAGAAAATAAAACTTGGGCTTCAGCACCACCTACTGGAAAATAAAAGATAGACTTCTACTTATTAACCTCCTAAATATTTGAGTGAAATACTTAAATAAAATAAGTTTCTTTTTCTTTTTGAGAGCTATTTATTTATCTTCTTACATAAAAGAAGTCTGGAAGTTGGCAGGCCAGGGCTGCTATGGTATCTTCATGAATCCAAGCTACTTTAAAAAAATGTTTTTTTCAATTACAGTTGACATACAATATTAGTTACAGCTATACACTCCAGTGATTAGACATTATATAATTTACTAAGTAATCATCCTGATAAATCTTATACCCATATGACACTGTACATAGTTATCCCAATAGTTTGACTATATTCCCTATGCTGTACTATACAACCCCATGACTATTCTGTAACTACCAATACCAATTTGTGCTTTTTAATTGCTTTACCTTTTTCACCAAAACCCCCAACCCTCCTTCCATCTGGAAACCATCAAAATGTTCTCTGTATCCAATTCTGCCCTGCATGTTCATTTATTTTGTTTTATAATTCAATTGTTGATAGATACGTTTTTATTGCCATTTTATTATTCATATATTTTTAAATCCTTATCTGAGGATATGTTTTTATTGATGAGAGAGAGAGAGAGAGATCAATGTGAGAGAGAAACATTGATCGGTTGCCTCCCATATGCATCCCAACTGGGGATTGAACCCACAACATAGGTATGTGCCCTGACCAAAAATCAAACCCGCAACCTTTTAGTGTACAGGATGATGTTCCAACCACCTGAGCCACCTGGCCAGGGCTATTGTTCATATTTTTTTTATCATTTTTTCTTCTTCTTCTTAGAGGAGATTTTTTAACATTTTATGTAATACTGGTTTGGTGATGATGAACTCCTTTAGCTTTTTCTTGTCTGGGAAGCTCTTTATCTGTCCTTCAATTCTAAATGATAGCTTTGCTGGGTAGAGTAATCTTGGGTGTTGCTCCTTGCTTTTCATCACTTTGAATATTTTGTGCCAAACCCTTCTGGCATGTAATGTTTCTGTTGAGAAATCAGCTGACATTCTTATGGGAGCTCCCTTGTTGGCAACTGTCTTTCTCTTGCTGCCTTTAAGATTTCTCTTTTTCTTTAACCTTTGCCATTTTAATTATGATGTGTCTTGGTGTGGGCCTTTTTGGGTTCATCTTGGGTGGAATTTTCTGTGCTTCCTGGACTTGTGTGTCTATTTCCTTCACCAGGTTTGGGAAGTTTTCCATCATTATTGTTTAACATAGGATTTCAATTTCTTGCTCTCTCTCTTCTCCTTCTGGAACCCCATAATGTGAATGTTGGTATGCTTGAAGTTGTCCCAGAGATTCCTTACACTATCCTCATTTTTTTTCCTGTTCTGATTGGGTTTTCTGCTTCCTTATCTTCCAAGTCTCTGATTTGATCCTCTACTTCATCTACTCTATTGTTGATTCCCTGTATTCTTCATATCAGTTAATGTGTTCTTCATTTCTTACTGGTTCTTTTTAATGTCTTGTTTTAGTTCTATTTTTATTGAGGTTCTCACTAAGTTTATCTACTTTTCTCCTAAGTTCATTGAGTATCCTTATATCTCGTGTTTTGAACTCTACATCTGGTAGATCACTTGTCTCCATTTTGTTTAGTTATTTTCTGGAGTTTTTTTCTGTTCTTTCATTTGGGACACATTTCTTTGTCTCCTCATTTTGTCAATCTCCCTGTGTTTCTTTCTATGTATTAGATAGAACTACTATGTCTCCTGGGCTTGGTAGAAGGGCCTTATATAGAAGCTTATATAGAAGCTCAGGGAAGGCCTTGCAAATTCAGAGACCTAAAGCAACCACAAAGGATGGTCTGAAATGAAAACTTTTTAATATTTGTTTTTACTTTTTTTTTAAATCCTCACCTGAGCATATTTTTCCATTGATTTTTAGAGAGAGTGGAAGAGAGAGGGAAAGACAGAGAGAAATATCAATGTGGGAGAAACACATCGATTGGTTGTCTCCTGCACGAGCCCGGACCAGGGCCTGGGCCGGGGAAGAGCCTGTAACCAAGGATGTGCCCTTGACCAGAATCAAACCTAGGACCCTTTGGTCCGCAGGCCAACACTCTATCCACTGAGCAAAACTGGCTAGGGCTGAAATGAAAACTTTTTAATTTAAAGAGCAGTTTATGGCGGGTAGTAATGTCCTAGGCCAGTATCTTCCCTGACAAAGGTCAATCTTTACCTTAACTGAGCCTATTATCTTTGTGTATCTACAATAACATATCATTGGAATGTCAAGGTCATTTTTCTTTTTCCAGACCTCTCAAAGCACAGGCACTGCTTTGCAGAGACCACAAATCCCCTCATTATTATTGAGTTAATTGTTGACTGTTAACTATCCTGCACCCACCTAAGTAAAAGATGTGTCTATCATTTTACTTTTTATCTAATCCCAGAGATTTCCTCCACTTTGCTTTCTCCCACCTCCCTAATCTATCACCAATGGATTTCATGTAACCTACTTACGTCTCCTCTTTTGTAAAAGGCGAAAGATTTATGCGGTCTGAAGAGAAACCAGAGCATACGTCTCCTCTTTTGATGTAATGTATAAAACAAGGTGCAAAACTGCCATTCTCTGGATCATTATCTCAATCCGTAGAGATTTTGCTTCTCAGTAATTATTGACAATTTGGCTCAAATAAACTCACAAAAAAATTCTTCACAGCTTTGAATGTTTCTTACATTAACATAGGTATCTTGTAGAGTTCAGTGACATAGCCTTCCCATTCACCTAAGCTGGGCATGCCGGGTACACCCCCATTTGGGCTGTGTCCCTGCTCCTGTTGTAATTGAGCCTTGGTTGCTCTTGGCACATCAATGGGAGGAATTTACCCCCAGCCTGATTGACTGCAAGGACTGGCTATGAATATTGTGGAGGATCAGCTGGGCAGAGGCCCACCCCACAGAGCAGAACTTAGTTCCCACCTTGAGTGTGTTGTTGTAGAGGTTGTTGGATGGTGCTTTGACATGGTCTGAAGCTGTCCATGGAGTGCACTCGTTCTGGGGCTTCCTGGGAGGTGCAATCCAAAGTCAACTGCCACTTGTGTTCTACTCAAGGCCACCCAGCATGAGCCACAAAGTGATCTTCAAATGGTTGCTATTTGTGCTGGGCTTGGAGGTGCCCAAGAGAGGCCAAGCTGCAAACGAAGGCCAGCTGCCACTAGTGCCAGCCTGGGGACACTTAGAAAGAGGTATGGGGTACACCAAGGCCAGGTGCTACTTGTTTGAGAGACTTTAGGAAAGTCTGAAAGATGAGCCAAGATGGGCCACTTGTATGGAAAAGCCACTGGAAACATCTTGGGTGGGCCCACAAGTTGAGTGGGGCAGAGTCTCAGGGAATCACTAGTGAAGGGCAAACAGTGATAGCCAGGTTGATGGAGACTCAGATATGGTGCCTGCCTGAAGGCTCTGTTGGGGGAGGGCTCAGAAAAGGAACAATGGCCTCTGCCAGCCCTTCTGTCTGGGAGAAAGCTGCCCCTCCAGTTCTTGTGCTGATGCCAGGCAATTCAGTTCCTTCCCATATGTCCCTGGTTCCTTTCAAGCTGCTGCCCGAGCGCTGGAGCTCAGAACAAGTGAGTCCGAGTAAGTCTGTATGTGGGCCCTTAAAGAGAAACACCTGGGACTCCAGCAGTCCTCTGTCTCACTCAGCCATAATCCCCACTGGTTTTTACAACCAGAAGTAATGAAGACTTCTATTCCTGGCACTGGAGCCCTAGGCTGGGGATCTGGTGTTGGGCTGGGACCTCTTGCTCCTCAGGGGTTCCTCCACAGCCGAGATATCCCTCCCAATTCTTAATCACCACATTGTGCGTGTGTGACCAACCTATTCTGAGTCTCTGCCCCTCCTACTAATCTTGATGTGGCTTCTTCTTTATATCCTTAGCTATAGGACTTCTGGTTAGCTAGATTTCAGGCAGTTCTGAATGATGGTTGTTCTATAGTTTAGTTGTAATTTTGATGTGGTTGTGAGAGGATGTGAATACCGCATTTACCTATGCCACCATCTTGACTAGAAGCCCAAAAAAGAAGATGATTTCATTCCCACAAATGCCTAAGCAGAGAAATAATCCATCAAATACAATGAATAACCAAAGTAACAAGGGAGTAAGAAAGAAATATAAAATCTACAGAATACATAGACACAGATAACAGTATGGTGATTACCAGAAGAGAAGGGGTAGAAGAGGGTAAAGAGGATATAAATGGAGATAAAAGGAGACTTGACTTAGGGTGGTAAACACACAATTTAATATACAGATGATGTATTATAGAACTATAAAAAACAGAAGCATAAAAAATAACGTAGAAAACTTATAAAAGAACCAGTCAGAAATGAAGAGTATAACATTTGAAATTAAGGATACACTAGAAGGAATCAACAGCAAGTTACATGAAGCAGAGGATCAAATTAATGATTTGGAAGATAAGGTAGCAAAAAATACCCCATCCAACAGTAAATAAATAATAAATAAGTAAATAAATAACTTTTTAAAAAATGAAGGTAGTTTAAGGGACTTCTGGGAGAACATCAAACATAATAATATCTGCATCATAGGGATAACAGAATAAGAAGAGAGAAGAAATAATGATTGAAAAGTTCACTAACCTGATAAAGTAAAAAGACACACCAGTCCAGGAAGCACAGAGTCCCAATCAAGATGAATCCAAAGAGGCCCACACCAAGACAGATCATAATTAAAATGGCAAAGGTTAAAGACAAAGAGAGAATCTTAAAAGCAGCAAGAGGAAGACAGTTAGTTACAT
>NW_005356042.1:470780-474108 GCF_000412655.1 Myotis brandtii | reverse complement strand
GTTCATGCCAGAAGGGTTAACAGTTCATGCCAGAAGGGTTTGCAACGAAATATTCATAGTCATGAAAAGAAAAGAACTACAACAAAGACTACTTTACCCAGCAAGGCTATCACTTAAAATTTAAGGAGAAATAAAAAGTTTCTCAGACAAGAATAAACTAAAGGAGTTCATCACCACCAAACCAGCATTAGAAGAATGTTAAAGGGACATCTAGATGAAAAAGGAGAGGAGGAGAAGGAGGAAGAGGAGGGAACATAGTTATAAAATAAAATTGCAATAAATCCATACCTATCAATAATCCCTTTAAATATAAATGGATTAAATGCTTCAATCAAAAGACATAGGGTTTGGCTCTTTGAAAAGAGCATTGGCCTAGCTGGTTTGGCTCAGTGGATAGTCGGCCTGCGGACTGAAGGATCCTGGGTTTGATTCTGGTCAAGTGCACATGCCCGGGTTGTGGGCTTGATCCCTAGTGGGGGGCGTGCAGGAGGCAGCCAATCAATGATTCTCATCATTGATGTTTCTATCTCTCTCTCCCTCTCCCTTCCTCTCTGAAATCAATAAAAATATATATATTTTTAAAAAGACATAGGGTAGCTGAGTATATAAGAAAACAAGATCCATATATATGCTGTCTACAAGAGACCCACTTCAAAATGAAAGATACACACAGACTGAAAGTAATGTGATGGAAAAAGATATTTCATACAAATGGAAATGAAAGAAGCTGGTAGTGCAATACTTATATTAGACAAATAGATTTTAAAACAAAGGTTATAATAATAGACAAAGGAACATTACATGATACAGGGTCAATCCAACAAGGGGATATAAACCTTGTAAACATTTATGCACTTAACATAGGAGCACCTGAGTATATAAAGCAAATCTTGAGGGACATAAAGAGAGAGATTGACAGTAATACAGTCATGGTAGGGGATTTTAACACGCCATTGGCATCAATGGATAAATCTACCAGACCAAAAAAATCAACAGGAAATAGCAGCCTTAAATGGCACACTAGAACAAATGGATTTAATTGATATTTCAGAGCATGTCACCCTAAAGTAACAGAATATACATTTTTTTCAAGTGGGCATGGAACATGTGCTAGGATAGAACACATATTAGAACACCAAACAAGTCTGAATAAATTTAAGAGGATTGAAATTATATCAAGCATCTTCTCTGACAACAATGGTTCATAACTAGAAATCAATTATAAGAGAAAAAAACATTGAAAAATACACAAACACATGAAGGCTAAATAGCATGTTACTAAACAATGAATAGATTAACAATGAGGCTAAATGTCATGTTACTAAACAATGAATGGACTAACAATGAGATCAAGGAAGAAATCAAAAGATACTTTGAGACAAATGAAAATGAGAACACAGCAACCCAAAATCTATGGGTTAGTCTTAATAGGGAAATTCATAGCACTAAAGGCCTACCTTAGGAAACAAGAAAAATCTCAAATAAACAATCTAAGCTTACACCTAAAGTACCTAGAAAAAGAATAACAGACCAAGCCCAAAGTGAGCAGAAGGAAGGAAATAATAAAGTTCAGAGTAGGAATAAATGAAATGGAGTCTTAAAAAAGCCAACAAGATCAATGAAACCAAGAGCTGATTCTTTGAAAAGATAAACTATTAACCAGATACATCAATTAAAAAAGAGAAAGGACCCAAATAAATAAAATCAGAAATGAAAGAGAAGTAACAATTGACACCACAGAAATACAAAAAAATATAAGAAAATATTATGAACAGTTACATGCCTACAAATAGGACAATCTGAAGAAATGGATAAATTCCTAGAGACATACAATCTTTCAAAAGTGAATCAAGAAGAAACAGACTGCCCTAGCTGGTTTGGCTCACTGGATAGAGCGTCGGCCTGGGGACTGAAGGGTCCCAGGTTCGATTCCGGTCAAGAGCATGTACCTTGGTTGCAGGCACATCCCCAGTAGGGGGTGTGCAGGAGGCAGCTGATCGATGCTTCTCTCTCATCAATGTTTCTAACTCTCTATCCCTCTCCCTTCCTCTCTGTAAAAAATCAATAAAATATATTTAAAAAAAAAAAAAGAAGAAACAGACTGATCAGATTGATTACAACTAACGAAATTGAAGTAGTACTAAAAACCAACAAAAGTCCCAACAAACAAATGGCCTGAACTGGATGCCTTCACAAGGAGGTAAAAAAACATATACTCAGAAAATTGTAAGATACTAAAAGAAGAAGGTACAAATAAATGGAAGCATATACCATGCTCATTCAAATGTTCATACTACCCAAAGCAATCTATAGATTTAAGGCAATTCATATCAAAATGCCAATGGTGTATTTCACAGAACTAAAACAAATAGCCCAAAAATGTATATGAACCACAAAAGATCACGAATAGCCACTCAATCTTAAGAAATAAAACACATGTGTAGGTATCATGCTACCTGATATCAATCTATACTACAATTCTATAGTAGTCAAAACAGCATGGCACTGGCATAAAAACAGAAATACAGATCAATGGAACAGAATAGAGAGCCCAGAAACAAACCCTTGCCTATGTAGGCAATTAATATTTGACATAGGGGAGAACCAAGATGGCGGCATAGGTAAACACCGGAAATTGCTGCCTCCCACAACAAATACAAAAATACAACTAAAAGACAAAACGGACATCATCCAGAACCACAGGAAGGCTGGCTGAGTGGAAATTCTACAACTAGAAGGAAAGAGAAAAGCACTGAGACTCAGAGGAGGTGTGGAAGTGCAGAGGTACGGAGGCGCACGCGGCAAGGGCTGGCAACTGAGGACGTGGTTGTCTTTTTGAATCAGGAGAGAGTCACAAGCCCCCGACTGCTCTGAATTCCATTTCCAGGAAGTCTCTGGGGACCTAGACTCATACAGGGAAACTGGACTGTCTGGCAGCGGGCAGAACTCGGAACTCGAGGGTGGCTTTCTCTCAAAGGTGCTTACCGGGACACTGAGATGGGTGGCCCCTTACGGCAGGGCTGAGGATCAGCCATAGCTGCTTGCTCCACCCTGTTGATTCCCTGAGACCCCGCCCCACCCAAGCTGCGGCAGAAGCTTTTGCATATGAATGCCCTGGCCCTTTGCAATCTGAAAATTACCTAACAAACTGCAGCTGGGCCAGACAGACCCAGAACTTCCAAGAGAAGGCCCAAGGCCCCACAGCAGCTTGCATTGCTTCACAGCTGGGCCTCATCTGGGCACCTCCAAACCCCAAACAAGGAAGGGGAATCTGCAGATCTCTTCGTAGCTCCTGCTGGGTAGCCTCAGGCAGAGGCTAAATTAGCAC
>NW_005356042.1:456425-468957 GCF_000412655.1 Myotis brandtii | reverse complement strand
GGCAGTTGGGGGTGACTGGGCCAGAAGGGGAGGGCCGTTGGGGGGGATCACACCTGCTGGGGAGGGCAGTTGGGGGCGACCAGGCCGGCAGGGGAGCAGTTAGGTGTCAATCAGGCTGTCAGGGGAGTGGTTAGGGGGTGCTCAGGCTGGCAGGCAGAAGTGGTTAGGGGCAATCAGGCAGTCAGGCAGGCGAGCGGTTGGGAGCCAGCAGTCCTGGATTGTGAGAGGGATGTCCAACTGCTGGTTTAGGCCTGATCCCTGTGGGACATCCCCTGAGGGGTCCCAGATTGGAGAGGGTGCAGGCTGGGCTGAGGGACACCCCCCCACCAGTGCACAAATTTCATGCACCAGGCCTCTAGTATAATGACAAAAACAGTCTCTTGAATAAATGGTATTGGTAAAATGGAACAGATACATGCAAAAAAAAAAATGAAACTAGATTACCTTCTTACACCATAAACAAGAATAAACTCAAAATAGACTAAAGACTTAAATGTAAGACTCAAAAACATAAAGCTCCTAGAAGAAAACATAGGCAATAAACTTTTTGACATTTCTCTTAGAAATATTTTTTCAGCTATATCATCTCTGGTAAAGGAAACAAACAAAAAAAGATTGAAAAAATGGGACTACATCAAACTAAGAAAAATTTGCACAGTAAAGGAAGCCATCAACAAAATGAAAAGACAACCTACTGAATGGGAGAACATATTCACCAATAATACATCTGATAAGGGATTAATATCCAAAATCTATAAAGAACTGATACAACTCAACACCAAAAAAATAAAAACATTCAATTAAAAAATGAACAGAGACCTGAATAGACACTTTTCCAAAGAGGATAAGAAGACAGCCAATAGACATATGAAAAGATGCTCAATGTCACTACCCAGCAGAGAAATGCAAACTAAACCACAATGAGATACAACCTCATACCTGACAAAATGGCTATCTATATCTACACTAATAAAAGAGAAACATGCAAATTGGTGTCACTCCACTACGCCCACCAGCCCATCAGAGCGACTATGCAAATGAACCCAACAAAGATGGTGGTTAATTTGCATACACAGGCATGGAGAGAAGACTGAAGATGGTGGTGGCCACAAAGCTGGAGTGAGCAGGAGGCTTGGGTTGCTCCCGGCGATGGAGGAAGCCAAGCTTCCCGGGGCCCTGGACTTCGCTCAAGAAGTGGCTGGGGGCCTGGGTTGCCTCCAGCCCGCCCTGGGCTCCGCTTGAGGAGCTGGGGAAAAAAGGAGGGGCTGGGAGCAGCCGGAGCGGAGAAGCCATGCCTCACTGCTGTGGCTGGACCAAAGCCATGCCTCACTGCTGTGGCTGGGTCCCAGGTGCCGGAGGAAAACCGGTGCCAGCAGCCAGGGAAAGGAAGGCCTATTGCGCAAATCTTCGTGCAACGGGCCACTAGAATATATATAAAACCCTAATATGCAAATAGACCAAAGAGCGGAACAACCAAACAACCAGTCGCTATGATGTGCACTGACCACCAGGGGGCGTGCGCGGAACATGGCAGGCATCAGCCACGGCGGGATGGTGGAGCAGGTGAGCGGGGGAGCCAGACCAAGGTAGGGTGCCGGTCGCTGTCATTGGGGCAAGCCTCTGGTGGTTACTGAAAATTCGCTGTTCCCACACACCAGGGATCCACCAGGCGCTTCCACCTGCTGCTGGCGCCAGCCCTGCTCACATCCGCTGCCGGTGCCTGGCGCCGGCCCTGATTGCTCAGCACTGTCAGCGGGTACAAGCAGCAGCTGCCAGTCCCTATCGTCCCTCAAGGGTTTCTCCACCTCCCCCTGCTCCTGAGGGTTGATTGGGGCCAGCAGCTGCCGCTGGCACCCACTGCCAGTGCCGGCCCCGCTCACACCCATAGATGGCTCCGGAGCTGCCACTCACACCCGCTGCCGGCGCTCAGCACCGGTCCCAATTGCTTGGCGCCGTCAGCGAGTGCGAGCAGCGGCTGCCAGCCCCAACTGCCCCTGAGGGCTTTTCCATCTCCCCCTGCTCCTGAGGGGCGATCAGGGCAGCAGTCGCTGATGGCGCCGGACCCCAATTGCTTCGCACCATCAGCGGTGCGAACGGGGCTGGTGCCATCAGCACGTAGGAGTGGCGGTGGCAGGAGCAGGGCTTCCAGCAGACAGGGGACCAGGGGCCACGGCTGGAGGGGCCGGGTGGGGGTGCAGAGGATGGGCCGAGACCCACCCCTGTGCCCACCGCAGCCTTGGGGCCTACAGTTCCTTTCAAGGTGCACGAATTTGTGCACAGGGTCCCTAGTCATCAATAAATGAACAAACAAGTTTGTTCTTTGCAAGGATGTGCACTGGTGGTGGAAATGCAGATTTGTGCAGTCACTATGGAAAACAGTATGGTTGGTCCTCAAAAATTTAAAAACAGAACTACTTATGACTCAGTATTCCCACTTTGGGGTATATATCTGAAGAAACACAAAACACAAATTTGAGAGACTATATGTACCCCTATATTCATTGTACAATAGCCAAGATATTGAGGCAACCCAAGTGCCCATCAATAGATAAGTGGATAAAAATGTTGTAGTTCATCTTATTTAAAAATATTTTTATTGATTTCAGAGGGAAGGAAGAGGGAGAGAGAGATAGAGACATCAATGATGAGAGAGAATCATTGTTCTGCTGCCTCCTGTACCCACCCCCCCCACCACCACTGGGGATGGAGCCCGCAAACCAGGCATGTGTCCTTGAGCAGAATCGAACCTGGGACCCTTCAGTCTGCAGACCGATGCTCTATCCACTGGCTAGGACTGTAGTTCATTTTTACAATAGAATATTACTTGACCATAAAAAAGGATGAAATCTGGAACAGCATGGATGGACCTAGGGGTTATTATGCTAAGTGAAATAAGTCAGTCAGAGCAAGACAAATACCACATGATTTCACCTACTTGTGAACAAAATAAGTGAATAAACAAAACAGAAACAGACTCATAGACACAGAGAACAGACTGATAGCTGCCAGAGGTGAGGGGCACTGGGGACTGAATAAAAAAAAGGGAAGGAATTATGAAGTACAAATTGGTAGTTACAAAATAGTCATGGGGATGTAAAATACGATGTAGGGAAAATAGTCAATAATATTGTAATAACTGCATGGTGCTGGGTGGGTACTAGAAATATACTTTTCTTTGTAAAGTATATGATTGTCTAACCACTATGCTATACACCTGAAACTAATACAAAATAATATTAAGTGTAAATTGTAATTTAGAAATAAACATTTAAAAATAATAGGTATAACAGATGGAGAAGAGAAGGAGAAAGGAACAGAGTGCCTATTCAAACAAATAATTGACAAAAACTCACCAAAACTATGGAAAGAACTGAACCTCAAGACAAAGAAGCTAACAGAACACCTAATTATCACAATATAAAAAGGCCTTCTGCAAGGCACATTATAGTAAAGCTGTCAAAAATTAATGACAAAGAAAGAATTCTCAAGGCAGCCAGAGAAAAGAAGATGGACACCTATAAAGGAAACCCCATTAGATTATCATCAAATTTTTCAGCAGAAACTCTACAAGCTAGGAGAGAGTGGAATCAAATATTCAAAATATTGAAAGAGAAATCACCAGCCAAGAAAAAGATAGCTAGCAAATTTATCTTTTAGATCTGAAGGAGAAATAAAGACTTTCCCAGACAAACAGAAGCTGAGGGAATTTACCCGCATTACAAGTAATGCTGAAAGGTGCTCTTTTACTTGAAATAAAAAGACAGAAGGACACAAAACTGTAAGATGACTAACAGACAGAAGCAGGAAATTGCAACTCTTGTTCATAATAGGGTATTAAGCACTGAAATATAACATAAAGGTTAAAAGAGGTAGAAGTATTAAAATAAAGAGAGGACAATTACTACTGCAATTTGGAAATAAATGCACAGCATAAGAAGGGATAATTTATGGTAATAAAAACATAAAAGGGGGGACACTGAACTTGTACAGGTGCAATCAGAATAAAAATAACTATTGTACATATGAAACGTTTTTTAATAAACCTAATGGTAACCACAAAAATAAAATCTAGAACTAAGACACATAACATTAGCCAAACCAGTTTGGCTCAGTGGATAGAGCGTCGGCCTGTGGACTGAAGGGTCCCAGGTTCGATTCCGGTCAAGGGCATGTACCTTGGTTGCGGGCACATCCCCACTGGGGGGTGTGCAGAAGGCAGCTGATCGATCTCTCTCATCGATGTTTCTAACTCTCTATCCCTCTCCCTTCCTCTCTGTAAAAAATCAATAAAATATATATTTTTTTAAAAAGACACATAACATTAAAGAAATAAAAAGAGGAAACGGAGGGGGAAAAAATCATACAACATTACCAAACTAAAATTATAGACAGAAACACAAAGGAAAAGAAACAATGGAGACACTGAGCTACCAGGGAAAAAAAGACAAAATGGCTACAGGAAATCCTCTTATATTAATAATCACCCTAAATTTATATGGGCTGAACTCACCATTAAAAGGCACCGAGTAGCAGATTGGATTTTAAAAACACACAAAAAATCCAACTATATGCTGCCTTCAGGAGACCCATCTCAGCTACAAAGTCTAACATAGACCCAAAGTGAAGGTTTGAAAATGATTCTCCAAGCAAATGGCATCCAGAGAAAAGCAGATGTAGCCATATTTATATCAGACAAAATAGATCTCAAGATAAAAAAGGTAACAAGAGACAAAGATGGACATTTTATAATAATAAAGGGGACAATATATCAAGAAGATATAACACTTATTAATACATATGCACTCAACCCAAGAGCACCAAAATATATAAAGCAATTACTAACAGAACTTAAAGGAAGAAACTGACAAAAATACAATTATAGTAGGGAAGCTAAATACGCCATTGACAGCAATGAATGCATCATTCAAACATAAAATCAATAAAGAAATATCAGCCCAGCCAGCATAGCTCAGTGGTTGAGCATGGGTTTGATTCCCAGTCAGGGCACATGCCCAGGTTACAGGTTTGATCCCCTGTGAGGGGGTGCAAGAGGCAGCCGATCAATCAATCTCTCTCATCATTGAGAAGAAATAAGAGATCAAAAGATACATAGAGAAAAATAAGAAAGACATTACAACATATCAAAGTCTTTGAGATGCAGCAAAAGCAGTAATAAGAGGAAAGTTTACAGGTTTACTTCAATTAACAACAAAAATCTTTTAAAAATAACCTGACATTTGAACCAAAGCTCAAAGTCAGTAGACGGAAGAAAAAAATAAAAATCAGAGCAGAATTAAAATGGAAAACAGAGCCCAGTTGGCGTGGCTCAGTGGTTGAGCATCGACCTATGAACCAGGAGGTCACGGATCTATTCCTGGTGAGGGCATATGCCCAGGTTGTGGGCTTGATTCCCAGTGTGGAGTGTGCAGGAGCCAGATGATCAATGTTTCTCTCTCATCATTAATGTTTCTATCCGTCTCTCCCTCTCCCTTCCTCTCTGAAATCAATAAATAAATAAAAAAAAGAAATATATATATATATATTTTTTAATCCTCACTTGAGGATATTTTTCCATTTTTAGAGAGAGTGGAAGAGAGAGAAAGACAGAGAGAAATATCGATGTGTTCGGGAACATATCGATTGGTTGCTTCCTGCACAAGCCCCAACCAGGGCCTGGGCTGGGGAGGAGCCTGCAACTAAGGTACGTGCCCTTGACCATAATCAAACCTGGGACCCTTTGGTCCGCAGGCCGACGCTCTAGCTACTGAGCCAAACTGGCTAGGGCTAAAAATATATTTTTAAAAAATGTTTAAGGTTTCTGGGGTGGGACCCTTTGAGTGATGAGATTGGGATGGAGGCCAGAGCAGAGGCTATGGAACAGGTGTACGAGGACATTGTGGATCTTTTCTTAGTGTGGGTTTCTCCAGAAGCAGATGCTGAGGCAAAGATTTGAGATTATTTGGAAAAGGCAAACATTGGTAGGGGAGGCAGGATTAACACAGAAAAGGGAAAGTAGCCAAGAAACGTTAAGTTATTAAGCCAGAACCTCTGTAGGGACCTGGGGCTTATTATTCTGTTGGGGAACTTTGAGAGCCAGGTACAACACACACTTGAGTTATCCCAACAGAGAGGTGAGGGACCTGGAGTATTTATATACCATCACTGGTTGAGGGCCGTTAGAGTGGGAAGTTGCATGTACTCCCTGGCACTGAAGGCTTGCCATGTTCATATCTGGGACATAGCAGGCACCAGGGGTCGGAGAATGCCCAGATAAAGCTTCATGTGCTGGCACTGGTACTCAAACCACCATGTATTGATAGGGGGAGGGAGACGAGATATGGACTTAGCACCCACAGTATCTGCTACATGCTGCCACCCAGGCACATTCACCCAAACACTACTTCTCAGCCAGGCACCACAGCCACTCCCCAACACCAATGCCTCCAGAGATTAGATGACAACAATTCTAGTCCAAATTGAGTTTAAATCTGTTTTTATTGATTTTTAGAGAGGGAGATAGAAACATCAATGAGAAACATCATTGATCGGCTGCCTCCTACAGGCCCTCTACTGGGAACCCTGACCAGGAATCAAACTGGTGACCTCTTGGTTCACAGGTCAAAGCTCAATCACTGAGCCATACTAGCCGGGCCCAAATTGAGTTTAATAGGGAATTTCATAAAGAGATTCACTGGAAATGCAAAGGTCCGAGATAGGGGCTTGGGTGAGTTCTGAATTAGAAAGCAGTAGGACCTAGGGTTAAAGACCTGAAGAGGTTGGGGGTTCATCTTAAGAACTCTATTGGGGTGATACTGGGAGCTGTTTTGGGATGCCCCAAGTATCATGTAGGGGAATTGCATCTCAGGTTCCAGGTGTGAAGAGCTAAGTGAGGATAGGGGTAGGGGTTCAGGGTGTTTCACAGAAACAATCAAGGGGCCTCGATTTCACAGAAATCATCAAGGGGGCTCCTTGTGGGTGGGAGAGGGATAGTACATCACCCCAAATATTGGGGACTGTTTACCCCCACCACAGCAGCCACTTTGAGGTTTTAATGTAAGACCTCAATGGCAGGACATTCCACATACATTATCATGGATTTGCAACATTAGCATACGCTGGCTGTCCCACAGGACGGTGGGGACTGGAAAATCAGTCCAGGTTCTGGGTTTTGAGTCCTAAGAGGACAGGCCTGGGGGTGCCACGCGGCTCCTCTTCAATAGCTGCCGGAGCTGTGAACAAGACAAGGCAGAGAGAGATGTCTTGGAGGTCGCAAGGAGAGGTGGGGGAGGCACAGCTGGTGAAGTTGGAGGTTAAAGAAGGAAAGTTGAGTGGAGTCAGTTGGGTTTGAAGATCAGAGGTTCAGAGTCAAGATTTGGAATTGAGGGTGAAAAGGCTCAGAGCCAGAACTGGGGATGAAGGGAAGCTGTTGCTGGTTGGGAGTTCCCTCCTTTGGGTTTGCATTGAGGGCTGGGAGTTGAAGGGTAGAGACATGGGGCCAGAGGTCCCATTTGGGGGTCAGGAGTCCCATTTTGAGATCAGGACTCAGGGTTATAGGCAAGGGATTGGAGGTCATACTTGAGGATCAAAGGTCGTTCCCTGAGGTCAGGATTCAGGGTTGGAAGTAGAGGTCATATGTTGAGGTCAGGGTTTAAGTAGAGGTCAAGAGGAGTCACCATTACAAGGTAAGGAATCAAAACCTGGGGTAAGAGGTGACATTTTGAAGTCAGGGTTTGTTAAGTTCACCTTCTGAGATTACCTCTAAGGTCAGGAATGTGTAGGGTCAGGGGTTCACCCAGTTAGGTCAGAGGTCACTCAATGCTCACCCCTTCAGGGCCCGGCCCAGGCCGCAACAAGTGGACGGGCTGCTCATTCTCCAGGTTTCGCAATGCTGGATCTGCCCCGGCTGCCAGCAGGTGACGAACTATGGCCTCCTGGTGTGGTCCAGGGGGCAGGGCAGCTGCCATGTGGAGGGCTGTGTTCCCATGGGCCTGGGGACAATGAGGGGAGGACTGATAAGGATTCAGACTCAGCCAACCTGAGCCCTCAGCACCACACTTCATATTCTGCCACATCCACAGCACAGCACAGATTTCTCACTTCACAGAGACATCCCATACACCCCTTTCACATTCCAGAACCTCCCTCCACAACCACATTACACGCACCCCTCTGTCTATGTACTATGCATCATCTCAGTCTACAGTCACAACCTGTATAGTCCCCATCCAAGTCCCATACAATGTCCCCTCTACGGTCACAGCCCATAGGAACCCCAACATCCCACTGCTCTCTCTGCCATATCTCTCAAATCTCCACATTCTAGCCTAGGACCCTACCTTCATGTTGACAAAGGCCCTCAGGTCTCCCTGTGGCAGCTCCAGCAGCAGCTGAACTAGGACGGTGTTGGCAGCCTGCACAGCCAAATGCAGAACAGTCTTGTTGCTCTTGATCTCCTGTGGGGAGGGGTATAGCAGAGGTCAGGCCAGTCCTCACACCCAGGCCTCCTGTCAGAGCCCAAGAGCCTGTAGAGACCCTGCCTCTCCTTTGTAAGTACCCAGGGGTGCCTTATACAGTTGTATGGACTGCGCACTATACAAAAGTTTAAGGGAGTGCCATTCACATCACACAAATCACAGAACTTTACATTTATTAAGATAATTTTCCAACCCAAGTGTCTAAGAAAAAGGCTTCTTTCTAATCCTCCAAGGTGTTCTCTGGGCTAGCAGCTGCCTTGGCCACCCCACATTCTATTAAGCATAGTAAATTGTACCTACATCCTATATGGGTGGTACTTTATCTATTACAAGGATGGGAGTTGAGCAACATTACTTAGTGAACTAAACTAAGCCTGTATCCATTTCTATATTAAGCTGTTCTCACATTTTGGAGTAAAGTAAGCCATTTTCCACAATGAAACTTTAATATGTGCCTTTAAAGAGTTTATAATAATAAACATTAAAAATGTTAGGTGTTTATACAGGGTAAAACAACCTAGTTGGCTCACCAAATAAATTATGAAGAGAAAACAGAGATGGAGGGGGAAGCTCTATATTAAGAGTGACTTAAAAGATATATCATTGCTCCCTGGCTGGTGTGACTCAGTTGGTTGAGCATCTTCCTGTGTACCAAATGGTCACCAGTTCAATTCCCAGTGGGAGGCAACCAATCGATGTTTCTCTCTATCTTCCTTCCTCTCTCTAAAATCAATTTTAAAAATATTCAAACAAACATATTGCAATATGTGAGCTTTATTTGGATCTGTGGGGGGTTCTTTAAAGAAAAAAATAAATGTATGTCACTTTAGAGCCAAACAAAATTTGAATAAAGCTAGAATATTTGACATTATGAAATTATTCGTTATTTTTTAAAAATATTTTTGATTTCAGAGAGGAAGGGAGAGGGAGAGATAGAAACATTAATGATGAGAATCATTGATTAGCTGCCTCCTGCACGCCCCCTACTGGGGATCGAGCCCACAACCAATGCATGTGCCCTTGACTGGAATCAAACCCTCAACCCTTCAGTCCACAGGCCGATGCTCTATCCACTGAGCCAAGCTGGCTAGGGCTTGTTCATTATTTTTAAGGTGGAATAATGATATTATGGTTAAGGGTTATTTTAAAGACACACAAATATTTATGGATAAACTTATATGCTTGGATTTGCTTAAAAGTAATATAGCTAAGTGGAGGAATAGATGGGGCAGGACTGGCTATGAGTTGCTTGTTATTGATGTTTGCTTGGTACATGGAGTTCCTTATACTATTTTCTGTACTTTATCTGTGTTAAAATTTAACAAAAAAAACCAAAAGCGATATGTGGATGTTTAATTCTCTCAGCTAGCTCGTAAATATATAATAAAGAGCTCAATTCTGGGATCAGACTTCCTGGGTCTAATCTCCTCTCTGACACTCACAAGCTATAAGATTTTTGACATCTTGTGCTTCAGTCTCTTTATCAGTAAAACAGAGAAATAACAGCACATGCATCAAACGGTGTTTGTGAGAATTCAATACTCTATGAAACTCAGTGCTTGATAAATATAAGCTCAGGTCAACAATATTATTTCCAGTTGACAACTGGGGCACAAAGAAGTGAAGTAATGTGCTCCCGGACACGCAGCTGGGAAGAGGTAACATCAGTGTTTGTTTGGAGCCCCTGGGCATCCAGGTGCCCCCATCCCACAAGTCCTCCTAGGGACTGGCTTCCCGTAGCCCAGCTCACCTGGCTGGTGTGATCAGCACCCATATGCAGCAACATTTGGACGCAAGACAGCCGGTCTCGGGCCTGAATACTCAGCACCCGGGAACAGGGGTCGGGTGAGACCATAGCAACATTGAGAGCCAGGATGGCTGTATGGAGGGGGGTGAGTCCTGCAGAATGAAGATAGTGAGGGCTCTGCATCTGGAGCACCCACCCTGCCCAGCCCCACCTTCTGCACCTGCCCAACCCCACCTGCCACATCCGCCCTGCCCACAACCCAACTTACCCTCGAAGTCCCTGGCTTCCAAGTCAACCCGAACCCCTGAGTTAATCACAGCCTGGGAGGAAGAGAAGGAAGAGCTAGATTAGGGTCTCCCCAGGCCTCCCAGTCCCAGAAGCCAGAATCTGGGCAATCAATGACCCCATCTACCACAGCCATACCGAGAGGACTCCTGGGAGGCCATAGGTAGCAGCCACATGCAAGACAGAACGTCCCTGATGGTCAGTAGCATTAGGCTCAGCTCCCAGGTTCAATAGATCCTCCACAATCAGAGGCTGGTTGGCAGCAGCAGCCACCAGGAGAGGAGTCTGCAGGTGAAAGGAGAAGTCAGACTGAGCCCCAATCCCTCGCAGGAATCCAGGCCCCCAGACCCTCTGCCCTCAGATTCAGTAATCCAAGCCCCTGGCCTTCACCTTGCCCTTATGCTCACGAATGTCCAGATGTCTGTATGTTTGGAGCACCTCAGCTGCAGCGTATGCTGCCCAACGCAACCCCCGAGCTGCCAGCAGGTGCAGGAGCCTGAGGACAGGTGGGAACAGTAGTTAGTACAGATGGCCAGCCGGGCCATGAGCCCACAGACTCTATTCCCCTATACTCACGTGTCTCCCTCCTCGTCTTGGGCCAGCAGCCGCTGTGGCCCCAAGGCCAGCATTTGAGCACGGGCTGAGTCGAGGGATGGTCCAGTGACCAAAGAGGGTAACTGTGGGGGTCCTGAGGGGAGTCCAGAACCTTTCCAGGATCCCACCTGTGGCAGGGAAGGTTCTACATAAAGCTGGGTATCCAGGGGGTCCTGAAGGGTGCAGGTGGTGAGGAGAGTCAGTCAGCTGAGGAGTCCCTCTTCCCAACCCATCCCTCCACACACATACATATTCAGAGTACCAGGTAAAGTGGCTGCGTGTCCCATCTGTGCCAAGTGAACTTAGACCACTGGGCCTTAGTTTTGCCTATCTGAGGAATGGGATCTTAACCCAGCCCCAGACAACTCAGAAAGCTGCATGAAGGCAACTGGGAACTTTGGGGCCCTTCAGCATTCTGTTCCCACTCTGTATCTTACCTCCATCCCCAGGAGAAATGGATATGGCTGCCCTGGGTCTGAGAGTGGGCAGAAGTCAGAAGTCAGGAAACTTTCAGCAGCAGAAGTAGGATAAGAGTAGGCACTGTCTGTGTAGGCAGCAAGGGTGTTGGGGCTCCAGTCTGGAAAGCCTGTGGTGGGGGCCAGGCTGCCAAGTCCAGAACCCACAGCCTCCTGGTGGGCTGGGAAGTGAGTATGGCCTGCATGTGAGAGGAGGAGCAGGGGCGGGCCTGGTTACCAGAGTTAGGAAAGTCACAGCCAAGGCTGGAGGACCTGTGTAAGGGCCTGGAATCTCCCAAGGTACTGAAAGCTAGTACTTCTAGGATCTAGAATTCTGGGACACCAAGGGGTTGGAAGGTTGGACTTCTGGGACCTGGACTCCTAGGATGCTGAGGGGTTGAGGGTCTAGACTCCCAGAATACGAAAGGCTGGAGGTCCCTGGGCACCAAAGGACCATATGCATAGACTACTGGGCTGCAGAGAATCTCTGGAAGATCGAACTTCCACTGGGTCCTGGCAAGAATCAGGGCCTGACTCCTAACGTTCCCCAAAGTTCTAAGAGTGGGGATGTGAGTCCCAGAGGGAAGCTGGAGCTGGGAGCTAAAGGAACCAGGTGAGTTTCCAGACTTACCAACCTCACCCTCGTTCACAGATTGAGTCAGGGGCTGGGCCAGGGGAGGTGGGAACTGTCCCTGTAGAGACATAAGGAAAAAGGAACATGGTTGAATTTCTCTGGAGATTCTTCAACATCCATTCCCCAGCTCTAGGATGTCTAAATCAGCACTACATCTCTCATCATCCCTGAGAAGCCAGCAAGCCCCTGCTCACAGCACAGGGCCTCCTGAGAGCTGTAGTGGACAGGGCTTCATGGGCCTCACCGGTGCCCCACCGGCGTCAGGCTGTTGCTGGCGGCGCCTCTGTTCTTCCAGGAGCTTTTTCACGGTCTGCGATGGGCAGTGGCTGCGCTCATTACGGCT
>NW_005356042.1:455845-456412 GCF_000412655.1 Myotis brandtii | reverse complement strand
GGGTGTAGAGGGGAGAGAAGTCATCAGAACACAAGCGGGGGACGGGGATTTGGGCACCCTCCTCGCCGTCCCGCACGGAAAAACTGGCACACTGATGTCGCCTGAGAACTCCAAGACCCATCTAAGGTTTCGGGTGCGGCGCCCGCCTCCGCTGTTTCCTTCCTTTTGCTCCGCACTTTCCCCTCTGAGCCAACTTTCCACCAGCGTCGTGGAAACTGGGGACGGGGGTAGGAGGATGTCCCTCTGCGCATCCCCCCACGACTTCCGTGAAAAATTCCCCCCTCCAGGCCTCCCAGTCCTGAGGCCTCGGGGGTGGTCGGGCATCACAGCCTGGACACAGGTTCCCAACCTCTCTCTTCCCAAGAAGCTGCCCTGATGCTCTCCTGGGGTAACCATCAGCCATAGTCCCCTAGGGCCTAGCTCATCGGAGATGCAGGGGGCCGCCCCCGCCCCACCTCGGGCTCGGAGTCCGCGAGCCTAGCAGCCCCTTCCCAGGACCCGGGAGCCCCCGTTCCCCGACGCCTCGCCGGCACGACCCAGGAGGTCCGCACCCTCCCGTTCCAGCGG
>NW_005356042.1:448889-454793 GCF_000412655.1 Myotis brandtii | reverse complement strand
CCTGACCCCAGTCCCCTCACCCCCCAGCCAGGAGTCCAGAAGCGCAAGCGCTCCTCTATCTCGAACCCGGAATCCGAGCCCAGCCTCCCCTCCAAACTCTGGGCACTCCCAGCCCTCACTGCTCCATGCCGAGCGGGCCGCACGCCCACCCCCTGTTACCTCTGCCGATCGTGGGTCCTGTTCGCCGCGAGTGTTTAAATGGGGTCTGGCCCCGCCCGTCGGGGCGGCCCCGCCCCCAGCCCGGGAGTCCCCGCGTCTCGCTCCAGCAAACACAGGCCCTGAAGGGGCTGGGCTGACCTTGAGCCCCGACCCCACGGGGTCCAGAGAGCGGGGCTCCCTACCTTGGTCTGAGCAAAAAGGGCCTGGGATTCTGGACTCCTGCAGCAGGAGGGCCCTGGAGGCCTGGGTTCTCGTCTCTGCCCAGGGGGTGCTGGAGACCTGACCCCTAGGCTGGGGGGTGGGGGCTATCGGACTGGGTCCTGGGGGAGGAGAGGCCTGGGGGTCCGGACTTCCCGGCCTCCAGGTAAGAGTGATAAGGGTAGACTAAATTTCTCCCTGTCCCCCACATCACCACCTTTTTCAGAGGTCAGTTCTCATACATTCATTTAAAATAATGTATTACCGCAGGGGAAGCACTTTGCTGGGTGCTGTGTTCTAGCTGTGACCTAAGCAGGCAGGAATTCCCGCCCTCAAGCTGGCTGACACTCCAGGGAGGGGCTGTTCTCAGTTCCCAGCTCCGTGATTGTCCACACACCGATGGACAATGTTAATCGCATGTCTCCCCTGCTCTCATGCTCTCCTAGTGGTTCTCCTTCATTTGCTGCTCCTCAGTTTCCCTGGCTGTTTCTTCCGCTTCAGCATTTTTGAAGGGATGGGGGAGATGGGGGGGGGGGTCTCCATGTGTACTCACTTCCTTGGCAATCTCATCCAATCTGGTGACTTTAAATACCATCCATAAGCCAGCAACCCCCAAATTTACATCTCCAGATGAGATTTAGCTGTGGTCACTCAACTTCTCCACAGAAAAATCTATCAGGCATTCCCGACTCAGTGTGCCCAAACCTCCAGCACTTCCCTTCCCCCTGCCCCATAACTGCTTCCCCTCCGCCATCCTGTCTAAGGATGCTCCATCTTTTTTTAGTCGCTTAAGCCGTAAGCTTTGGTCATCCTGGATCTCTTTCTCACACACACACACACACACACACACACACACACACACAAAACCTTATCTACTCCATCAACAAGTTTTGTTGGCTCTACCCCCCAAATCTTTCCAGAGTCTCCCCAGTGCCCACCCACACCCTGGCCCACCTGTTACCTCCCACCTGAACAATCATAGCAACTTCCCTAGTCTCTGTCCCTTCCCCCAGTTGGTCCCCAAAGGCAGTCAGAGGGACCCGTCATCTCTCCCCCTCCCCCACCCCCACAGGAAGCAGTTAGCCTTGCTACCAGCAGGGTGACATCCGCTTTTGCTGCCTCTCTACTCCCCCACTCTTCCTCAGAACCTCTCTGGACCAAATCCCTTCCAGCCCCCAACCCACCATGCTCCCTCCAGGCAACATCCTGCTCCTGCTTTTGCTCCCAGGTGAAGCCAGCAGTTATCGGGTGGGGGTGGGGGAGTGGCAGGCAGATATTTGTGAAAGGGGTGGCTTGGGTGGCGTCTGAAGGGAGGGGTGCTGAGGGCAGATCCTTCTCCCAGTGCCCCTTCTTTTCCGGGAGATCCATTTGGCTTCTGGGCCTGGTTCTTTGGGGAGGGAAGCTGAGGTCTGGACTGCCTACCTATTCATCTCCCCTTCTCACTGCTGGATCTCTGCTGATTTCCTGTCTCTGCTTTTCTGGGAGCTCCCCTACCTTTTGGCCGCTCTTTCTCATTTGCTCTTTTGGAGTGGAGCTTACTTCTCAGCACATCACCTTTCCCTGCACCTATTTTGGGAACCACCTTTCCCACTGATTATGTTCTCTCTCTTCCCACAGTGGCTGCAGCTCAGGTAACTCCAGGTGAGATATCAAAACTCCTTCCTCTTTGCCATGCTACTTCAGGTACTGTTTTCATCCCTAAAGTATAGCTTGAGGATCCTGGAATACCCCCAGTGGCTCTCCAGATCCCCATCTCACTGTAGCAAATTGAAGCCCCAGGGACTTGGCCAACCCCCAGCCTCTCTTCAGGAGTGCCCACTATGCCCAAAGCCCAGCACATGTCTCACTATGCTTGAATACCCAAGACTCTCTCTGGATCTCCATCTCCCTTTTCATCCCTCAAGTGCAACTCCAGGGAATTGGTCACCCATCAGGGACTTCTTCTGCCCATATGCGCACAGCACAGCCCTGAAAGCCTGGAATCCCCCTCAGCCACCTTTTTGTTTTGGCCTCCACCCTCCAGGTTCCTATTCCGGATGTGGGCCCCTCCCTCTGCCACTTCTGGCAGGCCTTGTGGCTGCTGATGCTGTGGTGTCTCTGCTGATAGTGGTGGTGGTGTTTATGTGTGCCAGCCCACGTGACAGGCCCACCCAAGGTGAAGGCAGGGCCTGGACTGGGGGTGGTGTCCCTAGGGAAGAGGTCCCCATGGAGGGGTCCCCTGGGGGAAGCCCTGGAGGTGCTGCTGGGGAAACCCTGGGGGCCCTGCTGGGGGAACTCCTGAGGAAACCCCTGAAGCAGGAGGTCCCTGGGGAGGTGGAGATGTGGGTGGGTGGTGGGTGGTCAGGCCTCATGCTTTCTTTTCCCCACCCCCAGAAGATGGCAAGGTCTACATCAACATGCCTGGCAGGGGCTGACCCCCTGTAACTGGGACCTCTGACTTCTGACCCTCTCATCCTGGATTGTGTGTGGTGGC
This sequence comes from Myotis brandtii, assembly GCF_000412655.1. NCBI lineage: Eukaryota > Metazoa > Chordata > Mammalia > Chiroptera > Vespertilionidae > Myotis > Myotis brandtii. The sequence goes on along the minus strand of NW_005356042.1, from coordinate 451,963 downwards.
ACAGGAAACCTATTCAATAAAGCGACTGAAATGCCTCTACTTCTAATTCTTCCTCAAAGAACCAGGGTCCCCAAAGCCTCCCTCCCATTTAGCTGTTTCTGGGTCTATGACCGACCCTCCCAGAACCCCAAATATCCCCATCCCCTCAGCCCAGAGATATGCAATAACTCAACAGTGTTTTGTGTTCCATGTTTATTTGGGAGCAGGGGGCAGGGAAAGTCTGATATCTCAGAGAGGCCACTCTGTAGATCTGTACTTGGTGGGAGTAGGAATAGGGTGCTGGGTAGACATCAGGAATGGCTGGATCCAGGCATTGGGTTGTTGACTGCCATGGTTTGGGCTCATTTGTAATACTGCCTCTGTGTGTTGAGGTCACTGTAGACATCCGATCTCTGACCTTGGAGCTCCTAAAGGGATGGACAGGGTGGCAACCATCAGTGGAATGGGTCTGCCAAATAAACTTAAAACAAAATCCAACCTTCTCCCAGTGGCCTGCAAGGCCCCTGGTAACTTCTTCAACCTTGCAGCCATGTTAGAAATCTATTTTATTCAGGTGCCTTCGAAGTTCCCCTTTCTCCTCTGCCTCATCATTAGGCCCCAGCCTCAGAGCTTTTGCACATACTGTTCTCTCTGCTTGGAATACTGGTCCCCTAAATATTCCCATGGATGGTTCCATCCTTCCCTTCAAGTCTTAGCTCATGTCACTTCCTCAGAAAGGCATTTCTTGATTTCTTCATCTGTAGTTTCTTCCCCCCCCCCCCCCCCAGATGATCTTATTTGTTAATTTGCTTCAATTCTGTTTACCCAACTAGGATGTAAGCTCTGCAGCTATGTCTTCAGTATCTGGTACATGTGGGTGCTCAACAAGTAAAGTGGAGCGATGCTTTGCCCTAATATTTCACTGCTCCCAGTAACTGGAAAGCTCCTTCAGTCTTATGGACCTCACAGAGCTAGACTCAAGATCTTACACTTTAGAAAGAGACTTTTCATCACAAGTGAGGCAAAGCAAAGCTGGTTGTGGACAAATAAAACAGATTTCATAGACTAGGGCTCACAGTGACAGAGGGAGGGTCTATGGCCCCAAAAGGCAGGCATCACAGGGCAGGAATGAGACAGAAGGAAGAGAAGCTGGTTTCCTCACCTGATAAGGTGACTCTGTCTCAGTGATGCGCTGTTTCCGGGTCACTGCTGGGGGTGGGAGTGGCACAGGTGCAGGGGCACACAAGGGGGTAAATTGGGATTATTTAGTTGATGCGAAACCATCACCATCCCCTTGGATGATTGTGACTTGGGAGCTTACCCCTCCCCTCTAGGCAAGTCCTCAGAGAGTCCCATCCCCATCCAATCCCACTCACCCTCCACAGCCCCTCGCCCCCGAGGGACCAGCCGGCCCAGAGAGTATACAGCCAGGGCGATGAGGAGGGTAAGTACCAGGTCCCCCAGCACAATACCGGCCAGCACACCAGGGCTCATCGCAGAGCAGTTGCATTCTGGGAATGTATATGGCACAGGAGTCAGGGGAGATCAATGGGAGTCGGGAATTGGGAGATGTCAGGGGAGAGGTTTGAAGAGATTGGGAAGAAATGGGGAGGTCTTTCAGAAATAGGGAGGGGTATTTCAGGGTCTAGGCCTACCGCAGTGGGACTGGACAGGGCTGAGACCTGAAGAAAGAAAAAGAAGGTAAACTAGGTGTGGAGCTATGACTGGAGGGTGGGCATAGAAGCTGGGGAGGGTGGGTCCTGACAGCCAGGGGGCGAGGGTAGAGAGCAACTTCTGGTAGGACCTGTGGCTGACACAAAGGCCACTGGACTGTGTTACTTCCACACTGACTTGTCCTATTACACCACCCGTAGAGTCCCCTCCCTCCGCTTCTACTGGAGGCCAAATATTGGAGTTTCAGGTTCTGGGAGAGACCCATAGGGTTTTGGGGGCTGGGGACCTGCTCCTATCCCAACCTTCCCCTTTGGTTCTCTTTCCACCCTGTTCCCTGCCTTGCCCCAAGGTGAGCCCAGAGACTCAGGAGGCAGCTTCAGAAGCCCCCAACTCACCACCCACAGTCAGAAGGAGAGGCAGGAACAGAAGCCTGTTGAAGGGTCTAAGGCCCCCCATGATGCAGGCGACACTGCTGGATACTACAGTCCAAGGGCCAGTGGGATGTGGCCAACCAAGTGAAGGAGGAAGTCTGAGGTGGGTGGTGGCAGGAGGAGGAGGGGTCAGTAGGGGAGGAGGGACAGAGATAGATAACACCGGAAAAATCAGGCCCAGACAGCCCAGGGGCAATGCTATAGCCCCCATTGGCTGGACATGAAGGGCAAAGGGTACATACTAGTATATCAACTCAACCTCCATCCCAGTCAAGGGTCAGACATTGTAACAGGACGATCAGTGGTGAACTATGGTTGAAGCCAGCTCTGCCTCTTCCCGCTGGGCAACCCTGAGCAAGTCACTCAATCTCTCGGGCTGTTTCCTCATTTGTAAAATGGAGAGTAAAATAGTTCCTACTTTGTAGGGAGTTGTGGGATCAAATGAATTAATGTTTCTAGAACAGGGACTGACACTTGTCAGCGTTTTATAAGCGCCAGCTATAATCATTAGATAATCAGAACTTGTGATGTTCATAGCATATTAAAAAGGAGCCATCAGGACATGGCCACTAATGTGCAGGCACTCTGCCCCAAGTGTTAACTCACTTAACCCCCACAACACCTTTCTGACATAGATGCTCTTATTATCCCCATTTTACAGAATAGTAAAGATACTTGCCCAAGGTCACTCAGCATATAAAGGTGGAAATGGAACCCAGAAACCAAAGACAGATATTTGACCCATAGAGAGAAAGCAAAAAGAACCAAGATAAAAGATAGAGGAGCCCTAGCCGGTTAGGCTCAGTGGATAGAGCGTTGGCCTGCGGACTGAAGGGTCTCGGGTTCGATTCTGGTCAAGGGCACATGCCCAGGTTTCAGACTTGATCCCCAGTAGGGGTCATGCAGGAAGCAGCCAATCAATGATTCTCTCTCATCATTGATGTTTCTATCTCTCTCTCCCTCCCTCTCTGAAATTAATTATATATATAT
>NW_005356042.1:446754-448691 GCF_000412655.1 Myotis brandtii | reverse complement strand
AAGATTGAGGAGAAAATGATGGTAAGACAGAGAATGAGGGAGAGGAACAGACAGTGAGACAGACACACACATCACAGACACAAGATTAGAGGTTGGGGTGAGGCAGGTGGGGGGACAATGTGATGACCACGGGGCTGGGCTGGGCTGCTCCACCAAATGAGGAAGTGGCCGGAAATGAAGACTGAGGGAGAAGACAAAGACTTCTAGCTCTCAGCAGGAGGGCTAGGGCTGGGGCTGGGGAAGGAGGAACCTGAGGTTAGGGCACTGGGGGGATGGGCCAGCGGCAGGAAGCCCCCCTCCCCCATCCAGGCGTCACACCCCACAGCTCCTTGGGCTAAGGAGAGAAAAGGGGAAACTGGATCCTAGTCATGGGACAGACTCTGAGTAGCCTGTTGCTAGGGGTGGAGATGGTGGGGGGAGGGGCGATTCCGAGTCTGGAGGAGAGAGTCAGGGCCCAGCCCAGGCAGCACTGGCTGCTGACTAGGAGAAATTCTGAGACATCCTAAACTAAATTACCGCAGGCTTATGGGTGGAAGGAAGAGACAAGAGAAGTTTATCAGTTAATGACTGAATGGCAAAGACAACAAAAGACTGCTCACATTCCTGAATGAATGTTGAATTAACAGGGCAGACTCTGCTGTCTTCTTATTTACTCACTAGAGGCCCAATGCACGAAATTCATGCAAGGGCTTTGGCCCCCCGCTGCCACAGCTGCGCCTCTGCCTCTGCCCCCGCCGTTGCGGCTGGGGGGCCTCTGCCGCCTCTGCCGCAACCCCGGCCCAAGGGCCTCTGCCGAGGCTTTGTCCGGAAGGATGTCCGGTCTAATTAGCATATTACTCTTTTATTATTATAGATGAACTTTTTGAACTGTTGTCCACAACCAATCCAAAGGAGAAAATATTTCTTTCTTATGGACAATGCACCCGTCCCAGAACTAGCTGTGCCTCGACTTCCCCCACCTCTTTACCTGTGACCAATGTAAATTCTCTAAAAACAACTTAACTTTTTTTTTAAATCCAAACTCATTGTATAAAAATTCCTGATGGCCAGCATGTCGTCTCCTTCTCACCCTGCTGCTGGTGGTTTAGATTGCATGCCCCAGGACCTGGTCCATTTTTTGTCTAGCATTTGGCTCAGCAAAACCTTTCATTCAGAAAAGCTTTTGGCCGTGAAAGCTTTTTGTTTAACACTGCTAATGGCTGCCATTGCCCAGACCTGGCCAGCAATCAGGGCCAGGCCAATCAGAGCCCGAAGGCCCTGGCGGGGTTGGGAGAGGAGGCAACGGTAGCCGGGCTGGGCGCAGAAGGAACGGACGCCGATGCCACTTTGGTGCCCCGTCACCATGCGGTTCCCGCCTCCCCCGCTCCTCCTTCCTTCTCATAGCAACTTGTCAACTGGTCATTCGGGTCATTCCAGTTGTTCGGTTGTAACGGTAGCTTAGGCTTTTATATATATACTAGGGGCTCGGTGCACAAAAATTTGTGCACTCGGGGGGGAAGGGGGGGTCCCTCAGCCCGGCCTGTGCCCTCTCGCAGTCTGGGACCCCTCGGGAGATAACGCCCTGCTGGCTTAGGCCTGCTCCCAGGTGGCAGAGGGCAGGCCCAATCCCTAGGTGCAGCCCCTGGTCGGGCTCAGAGCAGGGCCGATTGGGGAGTTGGGGCACCACCCCCTGTCATGCACAGAGCAGGGCGGATCGGGAGGTTGCGATGCCACCCCCAGTCACGCTCAGGGTAGGGCCGATTGGGGGGTTGGGGCACCGTCCCCTGTCACACTCAAGGCAGGGTCGATGGGGAGGTTGCGGCGCCACCCCGTCACGCACAGAGCAGGGCCAATCCAGGGGTTGGGGCTCCTTACCCTGTCACCCACGGAGCAGGGTCGATCAGGGGGTTGGGGAGCTCCCCCCTGTCACGCACAGAGCAGGGCCCATCAGGGGGTTG
>NW_005356042.1:442186-444240 GCF_000412655.1 Myotis brandtii | reverse complement strand
TCACTGGAGCAAGCAAGCCTCCCTGTTCGCTTCAGTGCATGGCTGCCGGCCGCCATCTTGGCTGACAGTTAATTTGCATAAGGATATGCTGATTAGCCAATGGGAAGGGTAGCGATCGTACGCTAATTACCATGTTTCTCTTTTATTAGTGTAGATTAGAGGCCCGATACATGAAATTCATGCAAGGGGCTCGGCCCTCGCAGCCGCAATGGCTTGCCTCAGCCCTTGCAACTCCGACTTCGTACAGAAGGTCATCCGGAAGGTCATCCAGATGGACGTCCGGAAGGTCGTTCGGCTGTCTGGTTTAATTAGCATATCATACTTTTATTATTAGAGATAGATTGTTATAGTACTTCAAGTCTCCAGTTCTGGGCCCACCTTGACGAAAATCCTCCCTCAATCCCTCAGCCTCAGCCTCAACCTCAGCCTTCTGATCTGATTCTCCCAGTTCCGGCCAGGTCTGGCTATACCCAGAATTCAGTCTCATAGCTGGCATATGCAGGCACCATCCAATTAGAACAGGTGTGGCTATAGGCCTGGATCAGAGTCCTGAGGCCCCCCACCCCTTTAGTTGCTGAGATGTGGGGAAGTCCAAGGTGTCCCAAGGGAATGGACTGAGGAGGTGACAGATATCTGTGGGAGGTCAGGTAGAGACTTTTTACCAACCAAAAGAGAAGTGTCTCAATATATTAGCAACCAGTTTAACTGTACTGGTGCAGACCACAGAATGCCAGCCTGTGCAGATCTCTGCTCATGGTCTCCACTCCATCAGGCAAAGAAAGAGGCTGAGATGGAGGTGCACTCAGCAGACTGGGTGCCGCCCACCCCCACAGTACCAGCCTCCAGGAAGCAGGGCTATCTCCCCTCTCCCCATGAGATCTTGCAATCTCTCCTGGCAGCAGCCCAAGAGTTAGAAAAGGCCAAAGCTGACTTTTCCAGAAAACAGGCAATGTGTTGAGACTGTGACAAGTTTGCCTTTGTGGAAGCAACAGCCCTCCTCACTCTCCTTGCTTTCATGTTTGCCTCCTACAGCCCATCCTGCCCACAGTAACAAGAGGAAGCTTTCTGAAAAATCAGAAAGAACTCAATTTTTTAAATGGCCAAAAGACTTAGCACACACCACAACAGAAGAGATGCCAATGGCCAATTAGCATGTGAAAGAGTGCTCAACATCATTAGTTACTAGGGAAATACAAATTAAAACCACCATGGCTCTCTTCCTTTTCCCAAAAGCAGCCAGAAGTGACCTCTGAAAATGGTTCACTATTCACTTGACCCAGAAAACCCCACAAAATCATGCAAATCAAGAGGTTCAAACCTTCCTGTTCACTTCAAGAACACTCGTGAAACTGCCCAGGCCATCAGGGTATGCATATTCGAAAAGCCACCACTTATCTGAAAGATCTCACTTTACAGAAGCAATGGGTGCCATTCTGTCATTACAATGGTGGAGTTGGTAGGTGTGCCCAGAGTAAACAGTGGCCCAAAACAGTGCTCCATTTTTGCTGCACATGCTTAAAAATGCAGAGAGCAGCCCTGGCCGGTTTGGCTCAGTGGATAGAGCGTCAGCCTGCGGACTCAAGGGTCCCAGGTTCGATTCCGGTCAAGGGCATGTACCTTGGTTGCGGGCACATCCCCAGTAGTGGGTGTGCAGGAGGCAGCTGATCGATGTTTCTAACTCTCTATCCCTCTCCCTCTCTGTAAAAAAAATCAATAAAATATATTAAAAAAATTAAAACAAAAATTTAAAAAAATGCAGAGAGCAATGCTGAACTCAAGGGTTTAGATCAGTGGTTCTCAACCTTCCTAATGCTGCGACCCTTTAATACAGTTCTTCATGTTGTGGTGACCCCCAACCATAAAACTATTTTCATTGCTACTTCATAACTGTAATTTTGCTACTGTTATGAATCATAATGTAAATATCTGATATGCAGGATGTATTTTCATTGTTACAAATTGAACATGATTAAAGCATAGTGATTAATCACAAAAACAATATGTAATTATATATGTGTTTTCCGATGGTCTTAGGCGACCCCTGTGAAAGGGTC
>NW_005356042.1:439030-442143 GCF_000412655.1 Myotis brandtii | reverse complement strand
TGTGGGCAGGTTAACCCACCCATGAGCTCTCCCTGCCACATGGAGATGATCTTTACTGGAAAAGAGCAGATTGTTCCTAAACCAGAAGAGGAGGCTGCAGAGAAAGAAAAGTTATCCCAGGAGAAACTGGAGACACAAAAAACTATGGCACAGGAGTAAATTGACATAAAATAAATACTCATAAAAGCAAAAGTAGGAAAAAACACACAATGAAGTACCACTACGCACCCACTAGAATTAAAGACGAACCCTATCTGCAGAGATGTGGAGCAACTGGAAATCTCATGCACTGCTGGTGGAAATGTAAACTAGAACCACCACTTTGGAAAAGAGTTTGGTAGTTCTTATAAAGATAAATATTCAACTATGCAGAGATTCAGCCATTCTACAGAAGCAGGTATTTACCTTTCCTGGAGAGTGAGGTTGCACAAAGAAGCCCTAGAGAATGAGACATGGTGTTGAAAGGAGTTTTTAGGGGTAAAATAGGCAGGTTTAGAGAGTTTAGAAATAAAGGAGGGTCCATGGGGGAGAACTGCAAAGCTGGGGGGCTGGGAGCTGCCAAAGGGCATACATTCACAAAGAACTAAAGGCGCCACAGCCTAAAGGGAGAGGAAGACACCCATTCACAGAAGATAAGGGGAAAGCCAGAGAGCGGTAGAGAAATGTTCCTATGGTTGGGCACCCCACAGAGAGTGAACATGGGGTTGAGGTCATTACTGTGGTGGTAAGTATGGTTAAGCCCACCAGACATCCTTATCTGCATATGCAGTAAGGCAACCTCTCATTCCTGGCTTGTGAGCGAGAGCTCCCTGCACCCTTGGCTAGGAAGGGGGACACCCCACCAGCAAGGCAGAGTCACAAAGGTATCCTTGGCTAGGAGGGGGGATGCCCCCACCGGCAAGGGCAAGTCACAAAGGATGCTGGACGTCCTTTCAGGTGTTTCGTACGGATGGGAAGCGTGTCGTCCACACTACATAGAGACAGCCCCCTAGGATGCTTCCTTAAGAATTGGGATAATTTTGACCCACAACCAATGAAGAAAAAGTGCCCTATTTACTTTTGTACCCAGGGCTGGGCTGATCTTAACTTGCCCCAAGGCAGATGGAGGGTCTGGTCCTACTTTAGTACAGATCCCCTTCCTTCTCACTCCAGGACATGAGACAAATTAAAAGTAATTTAGGAAAGTTCTGGAAGACCCTGACAAATATATTGAGGTCTTCCAAAGCCTCATTCAAATGTTTGATCTCTCGTATAGAGATGTCATACTCATATTAAACCTGACCTTCTCAGCCACTGAGAAGGAAGCTGTATTAGAAAAAGCAAGAGAATTTGGGAATGACTATTTTATTACTTATGCTGGGGGAATAGAGGACTCTGAGGGAAGGAGTAGGAAGTTCTTAATAGGACAGGAGGCAGTCCCTCCTCTAGACCCTCAATGGAATTCTGACACCAGAGGTGGAAGATCAATCACTGACAGTTCTGTATTATAGAAGGCCTCAGACATAGTAAAACAAAGCCTGTTAATTACTCTAAGCCAGGGGTCCTCAAACTACGGCCCGCGGGCCACATGCAAATACAAATATTGTATTTGTTTCCGTTTTGTTTTTTTACTTCAAAATAAGATATGTGCAGTGTGCATAGGAATTTGTTCATAGTTGTTTTTTTTTAAACTATAGTCCGGCCCTCCAACGGTCTGAGGGATAGTGAACTGGCCCCCTGTTTAAAAAGTTTGAGGACCCCTGCTCTAAGCTAACCACCATTAAGCAAGGGACTAACGAAAATCCCTCAGGTTTTTTAGAGAAACTCAGGGAGGCATTGGTTAAGCACACCAATATAACAGAATACAGAATTGGGACAGTTCATTTTAAAGGGCAAATTCATCACTCAGACAGCCCAAGACATCAGGAGAAGGTTAAAAAAATTGGCTATTGGTTCCAAGAATTCCTTAGAGAATCTCCAGAAAGTTGTCACCTCTGTGTTCTATAATAAAGACCAGGAGGAGGAAAAGAGGAGAAACAAGAGAGACCAGGCCAAGGCTACAGAAATAAAGAAGATCATAGTAGGCATGCTCCAGGAGGCTACCAATAGCCTCCAGTCAGGACCCAGAGGTAGGAGGTCAGCCCCAGTCACCTGCTACAACTGTAGACAGGTTGGACTTATACGGTGGAGGTGCCCCAAGGGGCATGGTGCCCCCCCACCAAGCCCTGTCCTGTCCGTCAAGGAAATCACTGGAAGTCAGACTGACCCCAGAGACGGGGTCCCCTGGGGCAGGGCTGGCAACCCAGCTGGCCCAACAGGACTGATGAGGCCCAGGGTCTCCCAACCTGGCTCCTCAGAGGACTGTCATTTCCACCCAGGAGCCGCAGGTAAGCCTGACTGTTGAGAGCAAGGAAATAAATTTCCTCCTCGATACTGGAGCCACTTTCTCTGTACTCCTCTCAGCCCCTGGTAAATTATCCTCAATGGCTGTAGCTGTTACAAGCGTGTCTGGGAAGCCAATAAAGAGATATTTTTATAGAAGCATTTAGGGTGCAGGTGGGTGAGTTGTTCCTTTCTCATGCCTTCCTGATCATGCAGAAAGCCTCATATCCATATCAGTGGCAATATCCTTTCAAGCCTGAGGCTCGAGAAGGACTCAAGATTACATATAACTAGAGGCCAGGTGCACAAAAATTTGTGCACTTGGGGGGGTCCCTCAGCCTGGCTTGTGCCCTCTCGCAGTCTGGGACCCCTCGGGGGATGTCCACCTGCTGGCTTAGGCCCACTCCCTGGGGGATTGGGCTTAAGCTGGCAGTCAGACATCCCTCTGGCAGCCCGGGAGCCCTCAGGGGATGTCCACTTGCCAGCAGGGAGCAGGCCTAAGCTGCAGTTGGACATCCTTAGCGCTGCTGAGGAGGCGGGAGAGGCTCCCACCACCACCGCTGTGCTGGCAGCCGTCAGCCTGGCTTGTGGCTGAGCAGAGCTCCCCCCGTGGGAGCGCACTGACCACCAGGGGGCAGCTCCTGCATTGAGCATCTGCCCCCTGATGGTCAGTGTGTGTCATAGTGACCAGTCATTCCCAGTCATTCTGCTGTTAGGGTCAATTTGCATATTACCCTTTTATTATATAGGAT
>NW_005356042.1:427668-438654 GCF_000412655.1 Myotis brandtii | reverse complement strand
GATGGCTTTTTGCAGGCTGTTCACACCCCCTTCAGGGTGGAGGTCCCCACTGGGGTGCCTGGCCAGCCTGGGTGAGGGGCTGATGGCTGTTTGCAGGCTGGTCAAACCCCCCAGTGGGGACCCTGACCCCATGGGAGTGTGGCCACCCTGGGTGAGGAGCTGAGGGCTATTTGCAGGCTGGCCACAGCCCCTTCAGGGTGGGGGTCCATAATGGGGTGCCTGGCCAGCCTGAGTGAGGGGCTGAGAGAGACACATGGATTGTTTGCCTCCCACATGTGCCCCAACCATGTGGAAGGGGATCAAACCTCAACCCAGGTACTCCCACTTGACCAGGAATCAGATCTGTTGACCCTCCAGTGTGAAGGCCGATGCTCTAACCACTGAGCAACACCAGTCAGGGCTATTTTAAATATATTTTTTTATTAAATCTTTATTGTTCAGATTATTACATTTATTCTCTCTTTTTACCTTCATAGTTTCTCTTTTTTTAAATGTGTTTTTATTGATTTTTAGAGAGAGAGAGGAAGAGATAGAGAGATAGAAACATGGATGAGAGAGAAACATCAATTGGCTGCCTGCTGCGCACACCCCCACTGGGGATCGAGCCCCCGACCTGGGTATATGCCCTGACCAAGAATCAAATCAGTGACCTCCAGGTACATGGGTCAACAATCAACCACTGAGCAACATTGGCTGGGCATAGTTTCTTATGAGAAGTCTAATATTCTTATTTTTGAATAGGTAAATTTATTCTTCTTTAGAGTTCAAGATTTTATATTTGTCTTTGGTTTTAGCTTAAATATGTAGCTTAAATATCATAGGCTTAGGCATAGATGTTTTAGTATTTATTTTTGTTGGTATTCTCTGTGCTTCCTGGGTCTGTGGTTTAATGTTTGTCATTAATTTTGGAATATTCTCGGCCATTATTATTTCAGATATTTCTTCAGCTCCTGCTCCTTTCTTCTCCTCTTGGCATTATGATTACTTGTATATCACAATTTTTGTAACTGTCCCACATTTTTTTTTTCTTAATTCTTTGAATTTTAGTTTAGGAAGTTTTTATTGATATTTTTTCACTGATTCTTTATTTCACTGTTTCTAGTTTACTCATGAACCTATCAAAGGTGTTTTTCATTTCTGTTACAGTGTTTTTTATTTATAACATTCCTTTTTCATACTTTCTTAGAATTTGCACCTCTCTGCTTATATTACTCATCTATTCTAGCATATTGTCTACTTTTCCCATCAAAGCCCTTAATACAGGGGTGGACAAAAGTAGGTATATAGTTGAGAGTACACAATACAGTTTATTCTTGTATTATTATTTATTAATTACTAGTAGCCTGGTGCACGAAATTCGTGCACGGAGGGGGTGGGTTCCCTCAGCCCAGCCTGCACTCACTCTAATCAGGGACCCCTCAGGGGATGTCCAACGGCCGGTTTAGGCACGATCCCACAGGTTTACATATTTTGTAAACTGGCGGTCAGACACCCCTCTCACAATCTGGGACTGCTGGCTCCTAACCACTCACCTGCCTGCCTGCCTGATTGCCCCTAACCTTCTTTGTATTTCAAATCTTTGACTTGATTCTTGCGATCCTCTGGTCTGCTGTTGGAACTCTGCATAATATCCTTTATTTCAGTCAGTGTATGCTTAATTTCTAGTTGGTCCTCGATTCCCAGTCAGGGCACATGCCCTGGGGCTTGATCCCTGGTGTGGGGTGTGCAGGAGGCAGTCAATCCATGATTCTCTCTCATCATTTATGTTTCTATCTCTCTCTCCCTCTCTCTGTCTCTCTGAAGTCAATTTTAAAAATATATTTTAAAAATTATAAACTCATAAAAATTATCTATAGGTTTGGATGTTCCTTACATTGACAGTTTTAAGTCTTTGAGATTTGGGGAGTCTTTGGTTAACAATAGCTCATTATTTACCTTACCTAATACACTCCATGAAGAAAGAGCTCTTGTAGACGGCAAAAATGGCTCCAATTTTTTACTCCTCTCTGTCTCCTTGCCCTTTGCTATTGGACTTTACAAGCAACTTCCATCAAAGAGTGGAGTCTATTCCCGACCCCTTGAATTTGAGCAGGTCTTGGGATTAGAAGGCATCCTCTGTACAGTTATCAAGGACTCTATCATGTTAATGAAGATTCCTGCAACAAAGCAGCTCATCTAACTTCATTCAAGCCAACATTTTCTGCTTTTTTAAAAAAAAAAAATTTTTTTTATTGATTTCAGAAAGAGGAAGGGAGAGAGAATCATGGATCGGCTGCCTCCTGCACACCTTCTATTGAGGACTGAGCCCACAACGCGGGCATGTGCCCTGACCGGAAATGAAACCATGATCTCCTGGTTCGTAGGTCAATGCTCAACCACTGACCCACACTGGTGGGGCTCCACATTTTTTTTTAAAATCAAGGAGTCTTTTTATCTTCAACTCTCAATTAACATTCCCTGGATCTTTGTCAAGTGCTGGTAAGACACACGACAATTGTTTCCAATATGTTTTGGCTATCATTTAAAAATGGTGCCAAGAAAATCCTTGTAGTGAAATCTTTTCCTACTTGCTGTAGTCTTTTCAGTGGCTAAATTCCTAGAAGTACAAATGGTAGATATGCACTCTCAGGCTTAGATTTAAGCTTCCCAATTCTTCAGAAGGATAATTCCCATTCACATCCCAACTACGATGAATGGGGTTTCCCATTCCCCTGAAATCTTCCCAGGTATAGGGAACCACATTTCAAATAACTTTTCTGATTTGTCAGGCAAAGAGATGCAGCTCAATATTTCAAGTGGCAAATTCTACAAATATTACTGAGGATGAACTTGGCCTTCATCTTTTTTTAGCTATTTGTATTCTGTGAGTTTCTTTTTTCATATTAACTGCCCAGTTTTCTTTTGGGTATTAGTTTTTATTCCACATTAATTTATGTTAATTTATGTTAATTCCACATTGATTTATTAATATCTTCATTACATTATGTTAACCATTTTTCTCTTGTACCTGTTACAAATATTTTTCTACACTATTTCTTTAACTTCAGTTTTAGTCATACCCTTTTTGGACATATGGAATATTTAACTCTATAAAGTCAACCCCATCAATCTTGTCCTTGGTGATTTGTTATTCCACTTTGAGAGAAGAGGAAGGGGAGAGACAGACAGAGAGAGAGAGAAAGAGAGAGAGAGAGAGAGAGAGAGATTTTGTCTGTCTTGTCGCCATCACCATTATATCTACGACACTTAAAACAGAGCCTGGCACATGGCAGGATCTCAATAAATATCTAGTAAAAGAATGAGTGAGCCCAGCTGGTGTGGCTCAGAGGTTGAGCATAAACCTAGGAACCAAGAGGTCACAGGTCCGATTCCCAGTCAGGGCAGATACCCGGGTTGTTGGTTCAATCCCCAGTAACAGGGGGTTGGGGGAAAGGAGGGGGGCGTGCAGGAGGCAGCTGATTGATTATGTTTCTCTCTCATTGGTGTTTCTATCTGTCTATCCCTCTCCCTTCCTCTCTCTTTAAAAATCAATAAAAACATTTTTTTTTTAAAAAAAGAATGAATGAGAGAGAAAAAATGAACGCATCCAATATGCCAGCCCTGATCTGGGCGGTGAGTGTATTTACGTTGGGAATAACATTCTGCCTCTTCTTGTGATTAATAGGAAACAGTTCCCTCAACCTGCATCAAGTATCTATTGCTACATAACAAAATTCCCCAAAACTAGTGGCTTAAAACAGCAAGCATGTTATGAATTACTCACTGTCCTTAGTTTCAAGAATTTGGATAGAACATCCAAGAAAACTTCTTCACTTCTGTGTCTGGCGCTTCAGGACAGCTAGAATGACTGAGGCACAGTTAGAGCAGCTGAATTGGGGTCAGATATTAGGGACATCTCTTTTCACTATTATCTGACTTTCTCTGTTCCCCATGTGGTTTTTCCACATAGTCTTTCTATATGGCCTTTCCATGTGGTCTCCCCAACAGTGTACACAATCAAAAGCTGCTTGGCCTACGGCTTAGGCCAGAACTGGGCAGGAGTGACTTCTATCACATTATTGGTTAAAGCAAGTCACTTTATGTTCAAGGCAGATTCAAGGAGAGAGTGTGAATAGGGAGTTATAGTTCTTTGGGAATCTCAGTATAATTGACTTTCATAATCAATTAAATGGCTCCTTAATGACTATTCACAAAGTGCTTGGAAAGGCTTCCTGGAAGAGGTAATCCCAGAACTGTGTCTTAAAAATGAGTAGAACACAGTCAGCCAAATGGAAGAGTATGTGAAAGGTACATAGGTGAGAAATCACTTAGAGACTCAGTCTTAGTGAATCCCTAAAGTACAAGTCAGAGAGATGAGGCCAGCACCAAATCAAGGTCTACATAATGAGGATGATGGAGGCCCTGAATTCCACAGTAAGAAAGCTTGAATTCACCTTGAAGAATAGTGATTCTCTTTATACACCAATAATGAACTATCAGAAAGAGAAACTAAGAAAACAATCCCATTTACCATGGCAACAACAAAACAAAAAAGGTACCTAGGAATAAACTTAACCAAGGAGGTAAAATACCTATACTTGGAAAACTATAGGACATTGAAGAAAGAGATAGAGGAAGATATGAATAAGTGGAAGCATATATTGTGTTCATGGATTGGAAGAATTAACATAATTAAAATGTCCATACTACACAAAGCAATCTAAAACAATTCCACAATTCCTATTAAAACACCAATGGCATATTTCACAAATCTAGAACAAATATTCCAAAAATTTATATGAAAACAAACAAACAAAAAAACCTGAATAGCCTCAGCAATCTTGAGAAAGAAGAACAAAGTTGAAGGCATCACAATACCAAATACCAAACTATACTACAAAGTCATTGTAACAAAACAGCCTCGTATTGGCACAAAAACAGCCATATAGACCAATGGAACAGAACTGAGACCCTAGAAATCAACCCACAACTTTATGGTCAATTGATATTTGACAAAGGAGGTAAGAGCATACAATGGAATAAAAACAGTCTCTTAAATAAATGGTGTTGGGAAAATTGGACAAGTACATGCAAAAAATGAAAGTAGACCACAAATTTACACCATACACAAGAATATACTCAAGCCGAAACCGGTTTGGCTCAGTCGGCCTGCGGACTGAGAGGTCCCAGGTTCGATTCCGGTCAAGGGCATGTACCTGGGTTGTGGGCACATCCCCAGTGGGAGATGTGCAGGAGGCAGCTGATCGATGTTTCTCTCTCATCGATGTTTCTAGCTCTCTATCTCTCTCCCTTCCTCTCTGTAAAAAATCAATAAGATATATATTTTTTTAAAAAAAAGAATAAACTCAAAATGGACAGAAGACTTCAATGTAAATCACAAAACCATAAAAATCCTAGAAAAAACATAGGCTCTCTGGCTGGTGTTCTCAGTGGTTAGAGCACCAGCCTGCATACTGAAGGGTCTCAGGTTCAATTCCCAGTGAAAGGCATGCATCTGGGTTGCAGGTTCCATCCCCAGCCCCAGTTGGTATGCATGCAGGAAGCAACCATCAATGTTTCTCTCTCACATCTCTCTCTCTCTCTCTCAAAATCAATAAAAAAATATCATCAGGTGAGGATTAACAAAAGAAAACATAGGCATCTCTTGCAGCAATATTTTCACCAATACATCTCCTAGGGCAAGGGAAACAAAGGAAAAAATAAACAAATGGGACTACATCAAACTAAAAAGCTTCTGCACAGTAGAAGAAACTATAACAAAATGAAAAAGGAATCTACTGTATGGGAGAACATATTTGCCAATGACATATCTAATAAGGTGTTAATTTTCAAAATATATAAAGAACTTATACAACTCAACACCAGGAAGACAAACAATCCAATTAAAAAATGGGCAAAGATGCCCTGGCCAGTGTTGCTAAGTGCTTAGAGCATCGGCCTGCTGCACCGAAGGGTCACAGGTTCAACTCCTAGTCAAGGACAGGCACCTGGGTTGCTTGATCCCCACCCCTGTCAGGGAGCATGCAAGAGGCAGCCGATCGATGTTTCTCTCTCTCTCTCTCTCTCTCTCTCTCTCTCGTCAATAGAAACATATACTTTTTAAAAAAGGGTCTGGACTGCAAATATGTCTGAATGTTGTAACCATGTACATCAAGCATGTTAAACTCGCGGTCACCAGGCATATGGCCTGCTGGCCACGAGTTTGACATGCTTGATGTACATGGTCATCAAAGGCACCAGATTTTAATGGAGAGATTCATTTAAGGAGAATGTCTACAGTCCAGAGAGAAAAGAACTCATGTCGGTGCCTCAAATAATATTCTTTGTAGCAAGATGTGGCCACCAATTCCTCACAACAAGAGGTGGGATCTATGTAGTCTCATCTTGAATCTGGGTGGGCTAGTGACTGCTTTAACTGACAGACAGAAGAAGTGATGCTGTGTGACTTCTGATACCGGTTTCTGCCTGGATCTTTGGGACACATGCTCTGGGAGAAGAAGCCAGCCGTCATATTAAAATCGCTATACTGGAGTGACCACTTGTAGTTGCTCTGTTCAATAACCGACAGCCAGCAACATTGCCAGCCATGTGTGTGAGCTACCTTGGACACAAATCCAGTAGTTTTCAAATGACTCCAGTCCCAGTCAACATCTGACTTCAACCATATGACAGACACCAAGCAAAAGCAGCCCCACCAAGCCCTTCTTGAATTTCTTTCTTCCTTTTTAAAAATAAACATCTATGAGTCAATTACTCAACACTAGGATACTATTTATTTGTTTGTTTGTTTGTTTGTTTGTTTGTTTATTTACTAGAGGCCCAGTGCATGGATTCGTGGAGTCACTAGGCCTGGCCTGCAGGGATCGGGTGAAACTGGCTCTCCGACATCCCCTGAGGGGTCCCGAATTGTGAGAGGGTGGTTCTCAGGTGACACACCCTGTAATTGGGCTCCCTCCTCTCTGGTTCCAGGTGCATTACCCCAGAACCACAGCTGCCAAGTGACTGCATCTCAGCAGCTCCTGTGTTGAGCATCTGCCCCCTGGTGGTCAGTGCACATCATAGCTACCGGTTGGACGGTGGAACGGTCACTTAGGCTTTTATATATATAGAAGATAGAGCGAGGAAAGGAGAGAGAGAGATCTATTTTTTGTTGTTGTTGTTCCACTTATTTATACATTCATTGGTTGATTCTTCTATGTGCCCTAACCCCGGATCAAACCCCAACCTTGACATATCCGGACAATGCTCTAACCAACTGAGCTCCCCAGTCAGAGCCCCTTCTCGAATTTCTGATCCACAAAGTCAAAGGAAAAAGAAAATGGTCATTTTAAACTGCTTAATTTTGGAATAATTTGTTATATAGCAGTAAATAGATAACTGAAACACCAGAGTTGTGAACTCAACCTGCACTCTAATTCTAAAGTAGCCAGACATGCAATGTAAGTCAGTGAGTGGGGCCTATTATGGGACAACAGGCAAGGTGGGAACCCTGGAGCACCGAGAAACCCATGCTATGCTGCTATGGGCTGTATTTGCCCCCAGACCTTTGCACACCTCCCCCCTTCTTCCTGCATCCCAAGCCACAGTTCCCAATCTCTCCCTTCACCTGGATTCACCTGGGATTCCTCCATGGGAAGCAGTGGCAGGATCCGAGAGAGCAGGAGAAAGCGGCCAGAGTAATTCTCCCCTTTATCCCTGTGGCTGAGCCTCCTCCACAGCTGTAGCCTGCTATGCAATCCCACTGATTCCAACTTCTAATAGGTGACTTTATCTCTAGGCTCTGGTGCCACCACCTCCTTCCATTGTTCCTCTAGTCTGGGGTTGCATTGGCTTCCCACTTCTGCTAATTTCCAATTGCTTCACTGGCTCCTGAGCTCCTCCATCTGCTGTATAACCACTTCCATGTGTTAACATCCTTCTGTTCTAATATGGGAGTAGTATCCTTTTTAGGCCCTTACAAGTATGGCAGCTCCAGCTTATTCTGACCAAGAAAGAAAGTGGGCACCATGTTGTCAGATCTCCCAATGAGGCAAAAGCCTGAAATCAGGATTGTCATGAGGAATATTCTGATATTTCAAACATTGTAGATGCCACAATCCTCTGACTTCAGAGTAGGTGGAAATAGCAAGAGAGACTGAGAAGGAGTTGCTACAGCAGTTCACTCACTGGGTCAGTGAAAAGATCTTTCTTTATTGAGCACCTACTGTGTGCAGGCACTGTGTGAAGAGCCAAAGACAAAGTGGTGAGCAAGAGAGATGAGTCCCTGCCCTAGTATGCTTACATCATAGTGGGGGAAACAGACAAACAAATGAAGAGAAATAATGGTGTGTGGTACCTGCCATGCAGAAAATGAAAGATGAGTGATACTGTGTGAACATGGGTGTGGAGGAGTTTGGCTTTAGTTGAGGTGGCACAATGGAGTATTGAGATGGGGGCACCTGAACTAAGACCTGAAGGAAAAGAGAGAGCCAACCCTACAAAGATCTGGGAGAACCATGTTCCCAGAAGAGGAAATGGCCATCTCAAAGTCCCTGAGGCAGGAAAAAGCTGTGAATGTCTGAGAAACAGCAAGAAGGGTGGCATGGGTGGGGCAGAAAGAGTGGATGGGGAGTTAGGGGGTGATGTGAGGATGGGGAGGCTACAGTGCCACAGGGAGGAGTGCAATGAGAAGCCATTGGAAGGTTTTAAGCAAGGAAGTAATGTGATATGGTTTATGGTTTTGAAAGATCCCCCTCCCCAAAGTTGTGGTGTGAAGACTACAAGTAGGGCTCAAGAGTAGAGTCAGGGAAACCCGTTTCAGTTTGTAAGTAACTCTGATGTTCCAGGTAGGACTGAAGGGTGCCCAGACCAGGGTGTTAACAATAAAGGGGTGAGAAATGACTGGGTTTGGGAGAGTCCTGTGTCAGAGAAACTATAACGGTAGTTTTCAGACAGGAATTGTCTGGAGGACTCATTAAAATGCAGACTCCTGGGTCCTATCCCCAGAGATTCTGGTTCAGTAGGTCAGGGCAATAGAGAATTTGCATTTCTAATGTTGACCTAAAAAAAAAAAAAAGTCAGTTATTTTACCAGCAAAAATGGGTTTATTAGGGAACAGCAAAGAATTGCAAATTGGGATATGTGAACTGTGGCAAAACCGTAGGCAAATCTGGAGAACAAAGGAGAGGAACTGTTCTTTTATAGAGGAAAAGGGGGAGGTGGGACGAGCTGTTACAGTGAGTCCACTGAAGGAAATTGGGAGTTCAAATGTTTCATTGGCTGAGTTGTGACAATCTCTTATTGGTTGAGTTGTTGCTCAGCTAGGAGAAAAATCTTTTTTCCACTTGCTCAGGTAGTAAAGTAGAAAACATCTTCCTGTTGGAGATGCAAGGTATGCCTCTTCCTGTTTGGGGCAATTAACCATGAGGGTGTGAGAGCTCCCCCTACAGGCCATGATGACTCCAATTTTAGTTGAGTTTCCCTTTAAGTTTCACATTAAGTCATGTTGATGCTGCTGCTCCAGGTCAGACTTTGAAAATCACTGGTCTAGAACAACACTTTCAAATAGAAACATAATGTGGACCACATGTAGGGTTTTAAATTTTCTAGTAGCCACATTTTTAGCTGTGATAAAAGTGCTATGTTCTTTTTTAAGACCCTTAGATTTTAGAGATACTAGAATATATGTATAAGTATTTATGGGTGAAATTATATTGAAGCATCCATCTTATATAAAAACTGCTGTTTGAAATTTTAACCCTGATAGTATGGCTTCTGTAAATGCTTGCTTGCTTAAGTAATAAGGAAAATAAGACTACTCCCATTCCAGAGAGGCCGTAAACTATGCCCCAGACAGAGTTGTCAGTGCTGACACCAGGCCAGGCCTTGAGATATGGTCTCATGGCCCCTTCCCAGCACGCAGGCCTTCTTTCTCAGAAGGCCCAGAAGTCTCATTCCAAATTTGGGAGACAAAGGACTGGAAAAAGTATAAATAGAGAAGTTTCCTCCATGTTGGGGGGCCCAGAATTTGAAAGACATATTTTTCTCTGGGCCTGCACAGAATCTACACTAATAAAAGAGAAACATGGTAATTAGCGTACGACCGCTACCCTTTTCATTGGCTAATCAGTGAGTATATGCAAATTAACTGTCAGCCAAGATGGCGGCCGGCAGCCAGGCACTGAAGCGAGCAGGGAGGCTTGCTTGCAGCAGATTCCAACATTCACCGCCTCACTTGCCAGCCTCTCAGTTGCAACTCTAAGCAACTATATACTATGTTGCAAATAAGAAGCTAAACAAAACCCCAGAAAAGGGCTTCCATTCAGCCGGGCTCGGACCGCAACATTGTATCTATGTTTTCAGCAGCAAGGCCTCAAAGCTAAAACTGGCCCAGAAAAAAAAAAAAAAAAGAGAAGAAAACAAGGAGCGGTTGGAAGCTTTAGTCACTCGCCAGCCGGAAAACAGCCCTCAGCCCCTCACCCAGACTGGCCAGGCACCCCAGTGGGGACCCCCACCCTGATCCAGGACACCCTTCAGGGCAAACCAGCCAGCCCCTACCCATGCACCAGGCCTCTATCCTATATAGTAAAAGGGTAATAGGCCTCCCAGCACCGGGATCAGCGGAGCAGCGAGGCTCCCGGCACCGGGATCAGCATGACAGGGGGCAGCGCCCAAACCCCCTGATCGCCCTGCGGCTCTGTGTGTGACAGGGGGCGGGGCCACAACCTCCCTATCCGCCCTGCTCTGTTCATGACAGGGGAAGGCACCCCAACCCCCTGATCTGCCCTGCTCTGTGCCTGATAGGGGGGAGCTCCCCAATCCCCTGATTGCCCTGCGGCTCTGTGTGTGACAGGGGGCAGCGCCCAAACCCCCTGATCGCCCTGCGGCTCTGTGAGTGACAGGGGGCGGCGCCACAACCTCCCTATCCGCCCTACTCTGTTCGTGACAGGGGAAGGCACCCCAACCCCCTGATCTGCCCTGCTCTGTGCCTGATAGGGGGGACCTCCC
>NW_005356042.1:418425-427034 GCF_000412655.1 Myotis brandtii | reverse complement strand
GCCCGGCCGGGGGCCCCCCCCCCCCCCCCCCCCTGAGTGCACAAATTTTTGTGCACCGGGCCTCTAGTTTAATAATAAAACGTAACTCCCTTTCTCTAAGCGTGGCTTGGTTTTTCTCCGGTCTTCTGCAACAATATGATGCCTGGGATTTGCTTTAAACTAATTCAGTGAGGGAGGGCAAGGCAGAAAAAAATAAACAAGATTGGCCATATGTTGATAATTGTTGAAAAATAGTGATGGGTACCTGGAGAATCATTATACTATTTTATTTTTGTGCACAATTTAACATTACCATGAAACGTTTTTTTAAACGGTGAGAGAGAGAAAGGGATTTTTTTAAAGACTGGAGCTCCATGAACAGGCTGGAGAGCTGACAAGGGATGGTGGAGATGCAGAACAGGAAGGCGGCCAACCCGGCTCCAGGGTATACACAGTGGGGAGGTCTCACTCTTCCCGGAGTAAAGGACTGCGCAGACTCGACCGCTGAACTAACTTGAACTGCGGTGGTTGCACCTCCTGGGCCAGAAAGTCTGTCCCTACCCACCTGCTAGGGTTCAGCGGATGCGGCAGACCGCCCACGCCTGCGCAGCATCACCCCCCTTGGCCCGCAGGGATCAGTCCCTCCACCCCATAAGTCTCCGAGCAATTCTGGAGGCCCGCTAGAGAGGTGAGGTAGAGGGTGTCGCCTGGCCTTCTGGGAATTGCAGTTCACGTGCAAGACTGGAGCTACCGCTTAACTCGTCCTGGAGACTACGCAACCCACAATGCACGGCGCGTGCAGCGCCTGAGTGGTATATTGCTGCCCCCAAGCGGCACCGCTGAGAGGAGCTGGGGCGGGGGCGGGGCGGGACTGGGAACGCTGAGGGTCACCCTGGGAACTTCTAGGACAGTGGTTCTCAACCTTCCTAATGCCGGGACCCTTTAATACAGTTCCTCATGTTGTGGTGACCCCCAATTTCATTGTTACAAATTGAACATAATTAAAGCATAGTGATTAATCACAAAAACAATATGTAATTATATATGTGTTTTCCGATGGTCTTAGGCGAGCCCTGTAAGAGGGTCGTTCGACCCCCAAAGGGGTCGCGACCCACAGGTTGAGAACCGCTGTTCTAGGAAGTCTTTCCAGGAGTGAGCCTCCCAGACCTGGGCCAGGGAAGGGTGGGAGCAGTGAAGAAATTGGACGTAGGGCCCGCTATGAGGATTAAATGAAATCAGGACAGTAACTGTTGGATGCATATTAGCCTTATCACTAGAGGCCCAATGCATGAATGCCTGCATGGGTAGGGTCCCTAGGCCTGGCCAGTAATCAGGGCCGATCTGTGGGGCCCCGCTGGCACCCGCCTTGGCCGGCCTGGCGCCTGCCTGCTCACCACAGCCTGTCGCCTCCCTCTGCAGGGCGACTAGGAGCTCCTGCTTTGAGCGTCTACCCTCCTGGTGGTCAGTGTGTGTCATAGCGACCGGTCGTTCTATCGATTGTTCTGCCATTTGGTCAATTTGCATATTAGGCTTTTATTATATAGGATTATTACAGCTAGCACTTAATACAGTCAACATAGTACTTATGTGCCAGGCATTGTTCCCAGCACTTTACATGTATTGTCTCATTTAATCCTCCCAGCTGCCATTTGAAATACCATTAGCCCCCTTCACCTCTTTAGAGGAATGAAGCTGAGGCCAGAGAAAGGATAATTTGTCCAAAGCCACTCAGCTGCTCAGTGGCAGAGCTGGGATTTGAACCAATGCTGTCAGGTTTCAGAGTCTGTGTTCTTCCTCACTGAATAAAACACTTTTTGATCACTCTATTAATTTATCCCAAGGTTGTATTTAGCACATGAACCAATTCAAGATGGCAATTAGCATGTGGATCTCTGGTTGGTGATTATCTCACACATTCCTACCCAAGTTTGTGATTTAGCCCAACTCCAAGACAGAGTTGATGATTGCATAAATTTATAATTAGCACATGAATCAGCAGTGTTAGGAGTGGAATCATTAGGTTTTAATTAGTACCTGTGTTTGCACACAGCCATTATGTCCATGCCTAGAAAGCCCTATCCCCTTTTGGTCCAGATGATCACCTCCTCCAATGTTGCCCCATCCTTTCCATGAGCCCCACCCCACTATCACCTGGCTAGCAGACTTGGTGGCTTCCTTGCCCCTCTTCTGCCCCCCATCTTGTTCACAATGGAGTATAAAAGGGACACCCTCAGGTTCAGAAATTATCTGTTCTCTTTCTGTCTTATGAGGAGACACAATTCCAAAGCCTGAACTGTATCTAATTCACAGGTATGTTCCCGGCATTGGGCCTGCAACACAGTGAGAGCTCAATAAATGCTTAGCGAAAAAGCACTGTACATGCACTATCATCCTTCTGCAATGACCTAAAGATTTATCAAATCAAGCCAGATCCACTCTGACCTCAAAAGGGCCAAATTTGTGATCACCCACCCCAAAGTCAAGTACCAGGTTAGGTGTGTGGGTGGTTAGGGTGGGGCTAGGAACTTCTCCCTGGAGAGGATTTGGTCAAGAGGATGAAACAAGGTTCCATAGCCTCTTCCTTCTGCTTCCCCTGAGGCTGTGGATTTGGGGGAGATTGATGTTGAGTCCATTGTAATTCACACTCTCTTTAAATAATTGTGACTAAGAAGGAGCTGCCCAGCCTGGGAATATGTTCTCAGCACCCCTTTGCATCCAGGATGGCCACGTGACTAGTTCTCTCCAAACATGGGCCATGTTTTAAAAGAAGTAGATGAATTTTCCACATCCCATCTCCTTCCATTTGCCAGGTGGAAGCAGATAATTCTGAGCCCCATAAAATAATTGAGGCACAAAATTAACAAGTCTGTGTATGAATCACCAGATGGAGGACAGCTGCCAACCATGCAGGACACCTGTGGTGAAAAACAAACTATCATATGAAGTCACTGAAATCCAGAGGGTTATTTGTTACAGCAGCTGGAATTATGCTCACTAATACACTAAACTTTCCTCTCTGGGTCCCTGATATCAGTAAAGCTTGAGCACTAGTCATTCTGTAAAACTTGCCTCTGGTCTCCCATTGTGGTGGTCAGGCTTCTACATGGCAGGTCTACACAGTGGCCCAAAGTCTCTATGTTTGCTATTTAAAGTTGTCAGTATATTTCCCTCCATTCTTTGCACAAATGTAAACTTTTCTCCATATTCTTATAGAAGTTGTATTCCATGTTGATAGCTGGAAGTCCTTAAAGCAGACCCTGAAAGTTGTGGTAGGTCTTCCACTGTAGTTAAGCAGAACCTCATGCATAGGGTCTTGGGAGAAGTTGGTGCTTGCCTGGAACCCATCAGTCTGATTTATGGTTAGTATATGTGTATGGTGAGGGGAGAGCCTGTACTAATCTTTCTGCTTCTCTCTGTTGACCTTCCATATGGCCATATGGGGCTGTACCTTCGGGCCTGATCCTTTTTGGGGGGGCGGGGGGGAGGACTGAGGGAGAGGGAGAGAAACATTAATTTGTTGTTCCAGTTATTTATGCAGTCATTGGTTGATTCTTGTATGTGTCCTGATAGGGGATCAAACCTGCAACCTCTAACCAACTGAGCTACCTGGCCAGGGCTGGGCCTGAACTTTAAAGTGAGTCCCCAGTCCTCAGTACTGATTAATGTGCTAATTACAAAGCTGAGCTAATTCTCATGAACCCCACTGGCTAGACTGGAGTTGGTGGGTGTTAGTTGAGGATAAAGGGACACCACCTCCATCTCTTCTTGCTCTGATAAACCTTGACTTGGAAGGGGCCTACGTTTGTTTATTTTTAAAGTGACTTTATTTTGGCAGACAGACTGACTTCTTTAATTTGGTTGTACTTATGCACACATGTGCATGTGTGTATATGTGTACCCATCATTTGTAATTGTTTGACTCTCTAAATACAGGGTTGGGCAGAAGTAGGTTTACAAATGTTCATATGGAAAATAAAACAATCTTATCTAATAAAGAGGGAATATGCTACTTACCCTCATGCTGTCACAAAGATGGTGGCGCCCACAGCCAATAAGGAGGGAATATGCTAATTGACTGCCCCACCCTCAAAGATGGCGGCGCCCACAGCCACAAGATGGAGGCACCTAGTCTCCTCAGGCCCCCAGTCGCCCAGGGCCGGCCCAAGGCACAGGCAAGCCTCGGATGGTGGCTGCCCAGCCGCCCAGGGCCGCCCGAGGCTCAGGTAACCAGGGCCGGCCGAGGCTTGCACTGCCAGCAGTGGCAGCAGCAGAGGTGTGATGGGGGCGTTGCCTTCCCCTGATCACCGGGTCACCTCCCGCCCCTGAGGGCTCCCAGACTGTGAGAGGGGGCAGGCCAGGCTGAGGGAACCCCCACTCCAGTGCATGAATTTTCATGCACCGGGCCTCTAGTAATTAATAAATAATAATACAAGAATAAACTGTGTTTCACATACTCACAACTGTAAACCTATGTTTGTCCCACCCTATATATTTCTTGTATGTATGAGTGGATGTATGATTTACACATGTGTACAAGAAAGAATCTGTGTGCAGAATGTTTCTGCACATGTACCCTCTCACATGTCTGGGAGTCTGTGTATGTGTTTCAGAAGTGCGTGTTTTGCCCTAACCGGTTTGGCTCAGTGGATAGAGCGTCAGCCTGCGGACTCAAAGGTCCCAGGTTCGATTCCAGTCAAAGGCATGTACCTTGGTTGTGGGCACATCCCCAGTAGGGGGTGTACAGGAGGCAGCTGATCAATGTTTCTCTCTCATCGATGTTTCTGACTCTCTAACCCTCTCCCTCCCTCTCTGTAAAAAATCAATAAAATCTATTTTTAAACAGAAGTGTGTGTTTCTAAGTATGCACTTGTGTATGTCTCTTCAATTCACATGAGTCTAGGTGTATGTTTGTTCCATGTCCCTGCTGTGTCCATGTGTGTTCTGGTGAGCCTCTGAGTACTTGATGTGCATGTGTGAGTATGGGTATGTCCTCTGTGTGTATCTGTGTATATTCGAGCTGACTCTGTGTATGGACACCAGCAGTCCTCTTCTCACTTAGGTCCCCTCAGCTCTCAGGCAGTGTAACCTCATTCTTCCTCCTGTGGCTGTTTCCATTGCTTCTGTCCCCTTGTCCAAATGTTGAAATTAAGTAAATGCAGCAATTAAGTGGAGTTCCCCGGACAACCATCCTACCAGGATCCCCTTCCAGGAGCTAAATGAGCACATGCACACCCACGCGTAATACTATCCAGGCACACCAGAGCCCCCAGGCTGCATATGCTATGGCGTTAAGGCACCATTGAGCTGCACACAAACAGCATAGGAGGGTTCTTTGTCCACCTGCTTCATTTGTACTGTCCTTCAGGTTTCAGCATGAAGGTGCCCTCCTGCAGGAAGCCACCTTAACTCCCTAGGGGCCTGCTTCTGGGGTCCCACACCCGTTTGCTTTCCCCATCAGAGGCCAGACTACTCTGAGCTGTCTGGAGATGTGTCTTTCCCTCTTTTGGAATGTGAGCACAGTGAAGGCAGGACCTAATGCTATCTCAGTCGCTACTTTTGTTGCAGTGTCATCTAGCTCACAAATCTACAGTAAATACAGAACTAGCATCTTTGCCTCTGCCTGTCTCTGTTTCCAAACACCTCTTTATGTCTCCAAGTACTTTGGTCTCTTTGGCACATACTTGGGTTGTTATATCCTCTCAGTCCACCAGGTTTTTTCATAGCTGTAGTGGGCAGATCCATGCACATTGCAGATATTCCCGGTTTACTCCAGTGGTTCTCAAAGTGTGGTCCCTGGACCAACAGCATTAGCATCACTCAGGAACTTGTTAGAGATGCAAATATTTGGACCCCACCTCAGACTTACTGAATCAGAAACTCTGGGGTTGGGGCCTGAAGGTCTATGGTTAACAAGTCCTTCAAGTAATTCAAATGCAGCTAGTGTGTGAGGATCACTGGTCTAGCTCACACAAGACATCCCTCCCTCCTTTTCTGCCTCAGATTGTTAGGGGCAGAAATAGAATATTGGAAATGAATTATAATTATAAGAAATATTAATCATGCTTTGATAACCATGATGGTCCTGTTCTGATTACAAAGCACATTTTCACTTGGCTGAGACATGGGAGCTAACATTGGGATGCAGTCCATTCTCCTTCTGAGAACTGCCTATCATTATGGAAAGATTTACAACCTGGGAGCTGAGACAATCTAGTCCTGGAGGCACCTGCTCTTGACAACCCCCAGCCCTATTGCCTGTAATCCCGTCCCAGGGCTCCCAGAGGCACTCACCCTCTGTGACCCCACCCCCCACCCCCGCCCCAGCCTGCATGACTTGTATCCTGTAATGATTATCCTGTGCCTACTTTCCCATTCCTGTAATTCCCACTTTCCCATGTAATCTTTGTCCTTCTACCCAATATAAGCAGCTGGCTTATGGTGGAGTGGAGCAGATTTTTGTTGATAACCTGCTGCTCTCCCATAATGCCGGCATTATTGGAATAAACGCTGATATATGATTCAATCCTGTCTCTGCTTAATTGGCTGAAATAGAAACAGGCAGCCTGGACCCCTTGGTTGTCCTGTTACAAGATTGGGATGGTTCTCAGTACTACCCCCTCCCCACAAAGGGGCAGTCATCACCCAAGGTGGTAAGAATGGATGGATAAATGCCCCAGCCTCTCTGAATTTTGCAGGTGGGAGGAAGAGGGGAAACGACAAGTCTGTGTTCTACATGGTTCCTTAATGTTCCGCAGAAGAACTGAGCCCTAGTTGCCCAGAAGGGTAACTTGTTTTTCATCTCCACCTTCTTCTCCACTTTCTTCTTTCTCTGTTTCACTCTGCTTCCTCCCTCGCCCATTTCCTGGGTTCCCCATCCCCCAAATAAACCAGTTCTACTGAATTCTAATCCCACTCTTCTCATGGCATTATCTTCGGGTGTTTCCCTCTGTCTCCCCTCACCTTCACCATTTCTGTAGCATCCCTAAAACTGTCCTTTTTCTGAGTGTCTGCAAAACCGTATCCACTGTGCTGGGCCAGGAGCATGATGAACTTTGCTAATGATCTGGAAAGATGGGCCCTTGAGCTGAGTTTATTTTAGCTGCAATTTTTCAATACACATAAGTGGAAGGAGCCTAAAGTCTGTTATGAAACTTTCAGCAAAGTTAGGGCCGCCAAAGTGGGTGACCCTGTCCCCACGAAGGTCACTTTATTCCTCCACTCAGATGAGGGTTCCCAGAGGTGGTTTATGACCATCCAGGTTCCACTAGGCTAGGGCCATGGCCATTGGCCAAGGCTGTGTTCCCTTCAGACCAAGGCTCTCAAAAGATCAGGTCCTCCCTGTTACTATAACCACGTTCCCAGGTCAGGCTTGTAGACCACTTCCCACATCCCTCTTCCTGCAACACCATCACCATGAGACATGTGGGACACCCCACATTACCCTCCCTCTCCTCTCACAAGCATCAGGATAGGCAGACACCAGTCCTGGTGAGTCATGTGTTAGTACAATTCCAGTAGGTCCTCTGGGGCCGTAAATGTGAGTGGAGAGGGGAACTCAATGGATACACTTCTCTGGGTCAACCTAGCAAGCCCCTGCCTCTGTCCCATTTCCTATCTCCTTCTTCCATGGGATATCTGGTCAGTGTATCTTTTTTGTTTGTTTGTTTTTTGTTAATCCTCACCTGGAGATGTTTTTTCCATTGCTTTTCAGAGAGAGTAGAAGAGAAGGAGTGGGAGATGAGAGAGAGAGAGAGAGAGAGAGAGAGAGAGAGAGAGGCTTGAGAGACACATTGACTGGTTGCCTCCCTCGTGTGCTCCCATCGGGGGCTGGGAGGGAACCTGCAACCGAGATACATGCCCTTGGCCAGGAATTGAATCCAGGACCCTTGAGTGCACAGGCCAACACTCTAACCACTGAGCACACCAGCTAGGGCTAGTCAGTGTGTCTTGATGTCTGGCTCCAAGTCCAGAGGGCACGGTGTTGAAGTCAGATTTCCCCTTTGCAGCCAGGGCAAGGAGTCTTGGGGAGGAGTAGTCTCTCCTCTGGCCCGAAAGGTCAGTCCTGTTTGCTGGGCAGGGTCCAGGTAAGGAAGCTCCACTTGTGGAAAGGACATCAGGGAGGTGGTGCTGAGACAGGGGACAGAAGGAGACAGGTTTGGGGGGCCAGGGACTCTGGGATGGAGGGCCACAGTCAATGCTCTGAATGAGAACTGGACACACACACACACACACACACACACACGTACACATACCCATCCTCACAGCTGAGTCGGCCCAGCTCAGTCCCCCCACTATGTCTCTTTGACTTTCTCTATGTCTTTGTCTTTCTCAGTCTCTGACTTGTCCTTGACTCCTCTCTGTTTCTCTCTGGGTTTCTCAGTGTCTCTTTGTATTTCCATCGCTCCTTGAATATGTCTGTGTCTTTCTCTCTGTCTCTGTCTTTCTCATTCTCTCTGTCCCCCCAATCGAAGTCTGCCCATATTTTCTGTCTCTGTCTCTATCTCTGTGTCTCTGTCTGTATCCCAGGATTCTTGCTCCCAAGCAACGCCCGGGCCATTCCCTGGGAGGCGGGGGCGGGGATGCGCCTTTGAAAACTCGAGGGCAGCCTACACCTTTAAGCTCGGGCGCGC
>NW_005356042.1:390364-418179 GCF_000412655.1 Myotis brandtii | reverse complement strand
CTTCCTGGCCGTCCCCTCCCCCACCGCAGCCGACCCCTTCGCTCCTGGCCAGCCTCCGCCACACACTGGGAAGCAAGCTGGTAGCCTGCACCACCGAGCCTGCAACCCGACATCGGGGGCCTGCACTCCGAGATTGGACCCAGAGAGCTGGAAACAGGGACCCCAAGACAGGAGTCTGAACACCAATATCTGGGGCTGGAATCTCAATATCAGTCGCTGAGAACCCAACATTTGGAACCTGAGCCCCAAGACTTGGAATATGGATCCCAACATTTGGAGCCTGAACCTCAATATTTGGAATCTAAACCCCCCAATCTGGAGCTAAACTCTGAATTCTGTGCCTGAGACCTTGAAATCTGGGATGGGATTCCTGTGTCTATTCCCCCAGAATCCACTACTTGGGACCCGAACCCTGAGATTTAGGCCTCAAATTCCAAGATCCGAACCCTGGCATTCCAAGGGGCCTAAACCTGAGTTCTGGCCTGAAGTCCTTGCTGCAAACCTGAATGCTGAAATCTGGGACTAGAGACCTCGAAAACTTGACTTAGCACCCCCAATAACTGAACCCAGCACCCCAGTACCAGACCCCAGGATTGGACTTAGGACTTAGACCCTAAACTCTCCATTTGGCTGTTTCGCATCCCAAGACTGGAGCTGGGTGACCCTGACTCTGAACAACCTGAAGGGGTGCCTGGGTCTCTAAAATTGGACCCTAGTTGCCCAATATTTGGGGATCTGGGACTCTAAGTATCAAGGTCTAGAGACTCCATGACCACATATATAAGCTGAGACACGAGGACAGTCCCTCTACAGAGGCCTTGGGGACAGGAAGGAACGACTGAGCACCCCCTCCAGAGCCCTGACCTTTGACCCCCTGGGAGCCTGAAGACTCTGCTCCCTGGGACGCTTCCAACTCAGGTAAGGCTACTGGGAGGGAGTTTCTCAGTGACTCCCATCATGGGGAGGGACTAGAGAGGAACTTTGCGGCTGGGGATGGGAGTAGGTAAGGACCATGTAACCCTGGGAATCCTCAGGGTTTCTCCCAGAAACAGACACCCCCACCCATGGGTCTACCTCCAGTTCCTCTGCCTCAGACACTCTCTGGACATTTGGCCAGCCCTGCCCCTCTCTGATCTCCTCTTCCCCAGTTGATGGGATCTCTAGGTCTGTGACCCACTCCCAGTAGATCTTCTAACTTCTTCCCACCATGTATCGTCTGACCATCTCCAACCACCTCTCCTGCCTGCCTCTCCTATCCACCACTCCTGTCTCTTTTCTCCACCTCTCTCTCTGACCATCTTTGACACTTCTGTCCACATCTCCTCTCTGTAGCCACCTCTGGCCACCACTCATCTCAGTAACCATCTCTGTCCACCTCTTCTGTCTTTGATCGTCCACAGCCCTGTCCACAGCTTCTCTCTCTGGCCACCTCTATCTACTGCTTCACTCAGTGACCACCTTTGATATCTTAGCTGCTCTCTAGTCATCTTTCATCAGCTCTCTTGCCCTTCTCCGGCCCTGACTCTCAGCTGTGGCCTTTGACTGTCTGACCATTTTTGACATCTCTGTCTACGACTCTTCTCTGCAGCCACTTCTGTCTGTCTATTCTCCGACTTCCCCTGTCCACATTCCTTTCTCTCTTGCCCTCCTCCCACTCCTGACCCTAATTGCCAGTTGACAACCATCTGACCATCTCTGGCCTTTACTGACTACCTCTCTTCTCTGTTTCTGTGATCATTTCTAATATCCCTGGCTGCCTTCCCTCTGTCTGATGACCTCTCCTCACACCCATCGCCCAGCTGTCCTCTCCTCCTGACTGGCTTTTGACCATTTCTGACCATCTTTTACCATCTCTCCTAGATCTGACCACCCCTGACCACTTCCTCTCTCTTTGTCCACCACTTATCTTCTTGATTATCTCTAACCATCTCTCTTCTCTGGTCATTTTCAACTACTTCTGACCACCTCTTCTCTCTTTAGCCATCCTTGACCATCTCTTGGTGACCATGTCTAAAACCCTCTTGCTTATCTTCTAATCACCTCCACCCTGACCAACCCTCCCATTCTCTCACCATCTCTGGCCATTTCTAATCACCTCCCTACCTTCTGACCATCTTTGTTCATTTCTGCTCCCTCTGTCCTCCCATGATACATCTGAGTCTTTGACCACCATCTTTTCCAGCTTTTTAATATGTCTGACCCTTCCTCTGACCGTCATTAACCAACTCTTTTGCTCTTAGCTCATTGTGACCTTTTCTCCTGGTCTTGGACCACCCCAGCCCCCTCTGGTACCCCTCTTCTGACCTCAGCCTGCCCTAATGCCTCCCTTCTTCCCTGCAGGCCACCGCTGCCCGAGATGGCCGTCCTCCCGCTGCTCCTTTGCCTGCTGCCGCTGGCCCCTGCCTCATCTCCACCCCAGCTAGCTACACCCAGCCCGTGTCCCCGTCGCTGCCGCTGCCAGACACAGTCACTGCCCCTAAGTGTGCTGTGCCCAGGGGCAGGCCTTCTATTTGTGCCACCCTCGCTGGACCGCAGGGCAGCCGAGTTGCGCCTAGCGGACAACTTCATTGCGGCTGTGCGTCGCCGTGACCTGGCCAACATGACGGGCCTGCTGCATCTGAGCTTGTCACGTAATACCATCCGCCATGTGGCAGCCGGTGCCTTTGCTGATCTTCGCGCCCTACGTGCTCTGCATCTAGATGGTAACCGGCTAACCTCACTGGGCGAGGGTCAGCTGCGTGGCCTGGTCAATTTGCGCCATCTCATCCTGAGCAACAACCAGCTGGCAGCCCTGGCAGCTGGTGCCCTGGACGACTGTGCCGAGACACTTGAAGACCTCGACCTCTCCTACAACAACCTGGAACAGCTGCCCTGGGAGGCTTTGGGCCGCCTGGGCAACGTCAATACGTTGGGCCTCGACCACAACCTGCTGGCTTCTGTGCCTGCTGGCGCCTTTTCCCGCCTGCACAAGTTGGCACGGCTGGATATGACCTCCAACCGCCTGACCACCATCCCACCTGACCCACTCTTCTCCCGCCTACCACTGCTAGCCAAGCCCCGGGGGTCACCTGCCTCTGCCCTGGTACTGGCCTTCGGTGGGAACCCCCTGCACTGCAACTGCGAGCTGGTGTGGCTGAGGCGGCTGGCGAGGGAGGATGACCTGGAAGCCTGCGCCTCCCCACCTGCTCTGGGTGGCCGCTACTTCTGGGCTGTGGGTGAGGAGGAGTTTGTGTGTGAACCCCCTGTGGTAACTCACCGCTCACCACCGCTGGCAGTGCCTGCTGGTCGGCCAGCTGCCCTGCGCTGTCGGGCTGTGGGGGACCCCGAGCCCCATGTGCGTTGGGTATCACCCCAGGGCCGGCTGCTGGGCAACTCGAGCCGCGCTCGCGCCTTCCCGAATGGGACGCTGGAGCTGCTGATCACTGAGCCGAGTGATGGAGGCATCTTCACCTGCATTGCGGCCAATGCAGCTGGCGAGGCCACGGCTGCTGTTGAACTAACCGTGGGTCCCCCACCACCACCCCAGCTAGCCAACAGCACCAGCTGTGACCCCCCGCGGGACGGGGATCCTGATGTCCTCACCCCACCTTCTGCTGCCTCTGCCTCCGCCTCCGCCAAGGCAGCAGACACTGGGCCCCCTACTGACCGTGGTGTCCAGGTGACTGAGCATGGGGCCACAGCTGCTCTCGTCCAGTGGCCAGATCAGCGGCCTATCCCAGGCATTCGCATGTACCAGATCCAGTATAACAGCTCAGCCGATGACATCCTCGTCTACAGGTGCAGTGTCCAGGCAGTGGGCAGCTTGGGTGGGGGAGTTAAGTGGAGGGAAGGTTAGAGATATGTCTACTGATACCCAGGCTGCAACACAGCTGAGAAATGAGGCTGCAGACTTACAAAGAAAATCAGACAGCAAAGGTAAAAGAAACCAGGCAGAGAGAGTAAAAAGGAATCTGGCAGCAGTGTTAAAAAGAAATAAGGCAGCAAAAGTAATAGTAACAAACATATAAAGGAAATTAGGCAGCAAGAGTAAAAAGTAACCAGGCCAAAAGAATAAAGAGTCGATGGAGAAGGGCAAGTTTGGGGAGATACAAGCAAATTTAAGTAGTAAAGGAAAAGAGAGACCAGGTGTTTCCAGATGACAGGGCTAGATACAAGATAGGCTGCAGGAAGAAAAAGAGATCACGAAGGTACAGTGATCATGGGAACAATGAAACGAGTCAGCCCTGCTGCAAAGGCACTCAGACCAGAGGTTAAAAGGAAAATGGGAAGGAAGTTAAACAGATTTCACTTTGGGTTTGTGCAGTGTGAACTGCTCCACATATTTGGAGTTCTTATATGCAACATCTCAATTTTTTATTTTCTAAATCACATTAAACCTAATTCAAGCTCCACCTGCTAGGTGAGCAGGAATGTTCAGTTTGCCACTGTTGGGGATTCCCTTCTCTCTTCTTTTGTTGCAAACACAAAACCTGGGGCTTAAATACTCCAAGAGATGGGCCAGTGTAATTTCTGCCCCTGAGCTGGAGAGTACTTGGAACATCTGCTGTGCCACGTGTGGTCTGTAGTTTTGGCGCTGATTTGAGGTGCTACTGACACCTCTCACCCAGTCCAGCCTTGCATGGATAGCTGTGGATGGCTCCCTGTTCTCACTGCCAGGCTGAGCCAATGGTGCAGTCCCCACCTCCTGGCTGCGGAGAACTGGGCCTCCTAAGACTTGGGGTCTGCACCTGTAAACCTAGCATCTGGGTCCTGTTTCCCTCCTCAGGGACCCCAAGAGATAATCACTTGATCTCCTTTTCAGTCTTGGAAATCTAGTAAGCTCATTCCACTCTCTTTCATAGGCAGTGTGCTCAGTAGATTCCATGGAGGGTCCACACCTGAAAATCACACATGTTCTGTCCACTGTGCCTGGCAGGGGATGGGACAAATGCTCTCCTAGATAGTCACCCTCCCAGAGACAATCACAGAGTTTCCTGTACCTCCCTCATTAAAGCAATTTAAGAAGAAAACTGATTATAAAACAAGTTAAATCTCCAACAGAGTGCTCTGCTACAAAAGGTAGTATAGTGGAATTGGGTGTTAGAGAAACTAAGCAACAGAGATAAAAAGAATCAGAAGGCAGAGCTGGAAAGAAATGAGGCAACAGAGAAAAAAATCAGCAGTGGTGACTGAGACACATCAGTTTAATGAAAATGGTATCAGATGACAGGACTCACTGGAAAGCAGGTTATAAATATAATAAGACAATGGGACTAGGAAGGTGTTCATTGGCAGGTTAGAAGGAAATCAGGCTCAGTGATATGGAGGAATCCGGTGGTTCGATTAGAAAGAATCTAACTGTACACTAGAGGCAAAGAGAAATCGGCACAGGCTGGAGGGAAGTCAGAAGTTAGAGGGAGACTGAGAGGTGGAATTAGAGGGAAATTGGATATGGGGTTAGAAGGAAATGGGAATTGGGTTAGAGGGAGGTCAGAGAGGGCGAGGATGCAATTGGGCGGTGAGCTAAAGAGATTTCTGGCAGTAGGGCTAGAAGGAGCTCAGGTGGTAGGCTGGTGGGAAATAGAGTGAAGGACTGAAGGAACTCAGACAGTGAGGTAGGGGAGAATAGGGTGGGGGGACCAGAGTGAAATTAAGTGGTGGAGTGGAGCAAAATTGGGCAGCAAAGTTAGAGGGAACTTTGGTTGCAGGCTGGTGGGAAATTGGGCTGGCAGTGCAGGATGGAAATCAGGCAGCTGGGTATAAAATGAAACAGGACTGGGAGAACTCAAGCAGTGGGCCACAGAGAAATTGGGCAGTGGGGCTAGAGTGAAACTAGGCAGCAGAGCAGAGGGGAAGGGGGCAGTGGCACTGGAGGGAATTTGAGCTTGGGGACTAAAGGAAGATCAAACTTGGGGATTTGAGAGGAATGTGACAGTAAAATTAGATGGTGGGCTGAGGTAAAATTGGCTAACAGACTGGAGGCATATCAGTCAGGCCACTGACTGGGTGTCAGACTAGAGGGAATTCCAGCAGTGGTTAGAGGGAATTCAGAGGTTAGAGTGAAATGCAACAGCTGTTCTGGGGAGAAATTCTCCAGGCGGAAGGGTGGGGATGGAGTGCAGGGTGGGTGCTGGTAGCTGGAGACTTGACCTCTACCTGCCTGTCCCTCCAGGATGATCTCAGCCGACAGCCGATCCTTCCTGTTGACAGACCTGGCGTCCGGCCGCACCTATGATCTGTGCGTGCTAGCAGTGTATGAGGACAGCACCACGGGGCTGACAGCTACACGGCCTGTTGGCTGCGCTCGCTTCTCCACAGAGCCCACACTGCAACCCTGCGGGGTCCCGCATGCACCCTTCCTGGGCGGCACCATGATCATCGCGCTGGGTGGTGTCATCGTGGCCTCAGTACTGGTCTTCATCTTCGTTCTGCTCATGCGCTACAAGGTGCACGGTGGCCAGCCCCCCGGCAAGGCCAAGGCACCTGCACCCGTCAGCAGCGTTTGCTCCCAGACCAACGGCACCACACAGGCCCCGTCTGCTCCTGAGCCCTCCGCACCGAGGGCCCATACCATGGTCCAGCTGGACTGTGAGCCCTGGGGGCCCAGTCACGAACCCACAGGACCCTAGCCTCGTGCCCACCAAGGGGTGGCAGGACCTAAGCACCCTGTGGGACCTGGCCTCAGACTCACCAAATTGTTCACGGTTTTTAAAACTCTGATGGGGAGGGTGTCAGGGGCACTGAGGGGCACAACAAGAAAGTCCTATTTTTCTAAGCTTGGGCCTGGGCCCTTGCCCTTGTCTCTGTCTGTGGGAGTTGGGAGGATCATGCAGGGCCTGGAGCTGGGGATGCCTCTTCTGGGGAGAGATCCACCTAGTTCTGTCCAAGGTCCCTGGATGTGGCTGAGGATGGTCATCCATTTAGTCAACAGACATTCCTGAGCGTCGTCTCTGAGCACGTCCCGTGATGGGTGATGCTGTGGTGACTCTGACAGCCCCAGCTCTGCCCTCAGACAGTGATCAGAGATGTGGTCATGAGGGAAGCCTGGGAGACTGGGAGCCCAGGAAAGGGGCCTGACTCAGGCTAGGAAGAGCTTCCTGGAAGAGAGATGGGACCTGAGAATTCCCTCTGAAGGAGATAACTGGCCAAGAGCAGAGGGAAGGGTGTTCCAGGCAGAGGGCACAGTACAACCAAGGGCTTCGTAAGTGCCAGACATTGGGGGTGCTGTGATAGAGGAGAGGTAGGAGGGGTGAGCAGGGTCCAGGCTTTCCGGGCGGAGGAGCTCAGACTCTGGCCGGATAGTATTGGGAAGCCATGGAAGATTTAATGCAGAGGAGGACAGCGTCAGGTTTGGGCTTTAGGAAGATCCTTCTAGCTGCCGTGGGGAAGGTGGACCTGAGGGGAAGACTGATGTAAGGAGCCCGGGTGGAAGCCAGGCTAAGGACCTGTGTGAGTAAGGACAAGACTGGATCAGGGAGGGTGGGGCTGGGGAAAGAAGTTGGGTTGGGTGAGGGGACATTCAGGAAACTGAGTGGCTGAGTTATGGATGAGGCCCAAGGCTCTGGCCAAGGAAGGGACAGCGGAGCTGCTATGATACTGGACCAGGGAGAAGGCAGATTTGGGGAAGATGCCAAAGCCAATGGGACTTGGTGGATGTGGAGTACCCAGAGGGCATCCAGAGGGTGATAGTCAGGGGGCCTCGGCCTCTGGACTTTTCACGTCTAAGGGACAGACAACGAAAAGCATAGACTAAAAAAGACTAAACTGGAGCAGCAGGTGGAGGGACATAGAAGCAAACTGGGCAAGTCAGACCCAAGTTATTCTTGTGTTTAATGATATCAAGGCTGCTGTGAGAGTAGTGTTAAGGGTTCAGTTGGACAGATGCCAGACTCCACTGATTTGAAAGTCGGAGGTAAGAAAGTATAGAGAGGGAGTGTAGACCTGCCATTCTGTGGGCCTAGAGCCTGGTTCAGGTTGATGTGGACCTTTCTGCACATCTCTCCAGGGCTGGTCCTCACTGTCTTGAACTGCCCTAGGCTCCCCTCAGATACTAAGAGGTTCGGAGGACCAAACCCTGGGCCTTGGAAATATCAGGCCTCATTGGAGATCGCGGAATGGGATTAGCAGGAAGAGGAATAGTGCTCCTTGATCTCAAGCTACTCTTTGGTGGGTCCAGAGGCAGAGATGTGGAGGGACCTTGGGTCCTATCAGTATTCTCTGGAGTGATGCTGATGTGAGGAGCAGGGTGAAGTGGGCCCAAGACCAGACTGGCCGTTCTCATGTGGGGCGCCACAGCTTGTGGGTGGGTGTAGGTCTTGGAAATGACTTTCCATTGGCCATGGAACACCTGAGTCCCAGGGATCTGGCCTGACTCCCAAGTCCTCCAGCAGCATCATTAGGTCCTTCCTCTTGTTATCCTCCGGTGGCTGAGGTCAGGAGCAGCCATCAGGGACAGTGAGGTATCTTGAGAAAAAGGCCTAGGGAGGAGCAGGTTTGGATACCTAGAACCAGTTGCTGCCATGAGGGGGAGCCAGAGTGCACTGTTCCTCAACCCTGTTTTTAAAATACTAAGTTACTGCGTGCCTACTTGTGCTACATGCTGGGGATTCAATAATGAACAGATACAGGCCTGTCCTGCCCTCATTTACCTCACCATCGGGTGGGGAAACAAATGTTAAATAATCACAAAAGCAAGTGTAAGCATCGGTGGTGACAAGTGGGGCCATGCAGGGATCCATGGAACCGTGAGACCTGCAGCCAGGGGACCTGGCCCAGGAAGAGAGGTTGAGGGAGGCATCCTGGAGGAAGTGATGCCTCAGCTGAGACCTGAAGGATGATCAGGTTGGAGTTAACTACACAGGGGATGGAAAGGGCATTCCATGCAAATGGAACAGCATGTACAGAAGTTCAGGAGCTGAGGGATGCATGGTGAGTGAAGGGGACTGAAAGAGGCCA
Source organism: Myotis brandtii (assembly GCF_000412655.1). NCBI lineage: Eukaryota > Metazoa > Chordata > Mammalia > Chiroptera > Vespertilionidae > Myotis > Myotis brandtii. The sequence goes on along the minus strand of NW_005356042.1, from coordinate 409,245 downwards.
TGTGCTGGAGTATGGTGGGGAAAAGGAAGTGATGCCGTGTTGAGACTTGAGAGTAAGAAGGGGACAGGTGATGCAGGCTACTGTAGGCTACTGGGAGGGGTCTGGATTTTATTCTAAGCGGCATGAGAAGCCATTGGAGGGTCTTGAGCAGTGAGGAGAGTTGTCCTTTCTAATCCTAAAGAAACTCCAGTGGCAGGTCTGTTTGCATGTGGGGACTAAAGTAAAGCAGGGAGACCAGGGAGGGGGCTAGTGTAATGGTCCAAGCAGAAGGCGTGGGGCCTGAGTGGATGGATTGGAGAGAGATTTGAGACTACTTCACCAGAAGCCTCCATCCCCTATGCAAGTGAGGATAGTCTGGATCACTGTCCAGCTACCTGGTTTTCAGGCAAGATTGCTGAGACTGGGGAAGAAAGATCCATTCCTTAGATGGGGGAGCTGGCCTCTCTGAGGCATAGGAATTAATGACCTTTTCCAGGTTCAAGTACCAGGCAAACAGTGGGTCAAGACTCTGCAAGGCAGAGGCTGTGGCTGGTTGTGGGGGATGTGAACACAGGAAATGTGAGCCCCAAAGGGGGACACACCTGGTGGTAGCTTATTACATGTTTGGAAGCAGGGCGGATAGAAGGAGGTATATAGGAGTAGGCTGGTCCTTCCAGCATGGTACCCCCTTAGGCTCCCCCACAGGATGCCTGGACCATCTCCCACCCCTATGCAGAAACAATACAAGTGGACAAGTGGTCACATGTATCTAGAACAGTGGTTCTCAACCTTCCTAATGCCGCGACTCTTTAATACTGTTCCTCATGTTGTGGGGACCCCCAACCATACAATTATTTTCGTTGCTACTTCATAACTGCAATGGTTCTCAACCTTCCTAATGCCTCGACCCTTTAATACAGTTCCTCATTTTGTGGTGACCCCCAACCATAAAATTATTTTCGTTGCTACTTCATAACTGCAATTTTGCTACTGTTATGAATCGTAATGTAAATATCTGATATGCAGGATGTATTTAGGCGACCCCTGTGAAAGGGTCGTTCGACCCCCAAAGGGGTTGCGACCCACAGGTTGAGAACCGCTGATCTAGAATATAAAGTTAAAATGTAGCTTGTCTAACACTGCCTAGCTGAGTCCACCAATTTCCTGAGCTCAGGGAGTGCTACTCCTTCCACTGCCCATCCCCCTCTGGCTTTGAAATGCCCTGCACATTTTTGAAACCAGCTTTCCTGGTGCCAAAGTGCCACGATACTGGAGCATTTTCTTCAAGTGACTAGTCCTGATACCAGGACTCTGTGTGCTGCCCAATCCAACCCACGTGTTGGGGTGCGGCTAATCCAACACGGGTGGAGTGTCTGGGCATACTTGTGATCCCTTGCAAGGCCTCAGCTCATGCCAAGTTTTTGCAGCTCTTTACATGGACACATATGTGGGAGAATCAGAAAAAGGGGTCCTCTCTTCTGGGTTGAACCTGAGCATGGCTCCTGCCTTTGATTCCTTTCTGGTGCCTGTGCCGTTTCATGCCACACAAAAGCAAGAATAGGTATCAATGCTCGGTGTTGCCCTGACTTGTGCAGAGTAGTGCTGAGAATGATACAGCGGTGACCAACACGGCCTCAAACCCTGTCCTCACTGAGTTCCAGTCCAGTGGAGGAAATAGATATGAAAAAAATGACAGCCCAGAGTGGCCAGGGCTGGGATAGGGGAAGCACAGGTGAGAATGATTAGGACCTGTTTAAGCTCAAGGAACTTTGGAAGTCCAGAAGGGGCTCCTAACAGCCTGGGATGGGAGTTGGGAAGAGTCCAAGATTTCCTGAAGGCAGGGCCAACTTCATGGCAGTGTGATCTGTGCAGTCACACAAAGCCCCACTTTCAGAAGGACCCTGTGCTTGGTTGAATGACCTGCTGTCACCATTGTGAAATTCTTAATGATTGTTGAATAAGGTACTCCACATTTTCATTTTGCACTGGGTCTTGCACACTTGCAGGATATACAAAGAGGGCCAGGGGAAGAAAGGGATATACAAAGAAAGCCAAGGAGAGAAAACATTGTGTGCAAAAGACAAGAAAGGAGGACAGAGGATTGTATACTTGAAGAGCTGGCCAAAGTTCTGTCTAGCAAAGCATGGGAGAAGGGGGATGGTGACAGCTGAGCTCACAAAGGAGGCAGTCACCAGCTGCCAGGCTGAGGAGCTGTGACTCTATGCCAAGGGCACTGGGGAGTCATGGGGAGGGACAGTGTCAGGTTCAGACTTTAGAAAGATCCATCTGGCTACAGTGGGGAGAGTGGCTGAGGACACACAGCAAAGAACAAGTTTGGAGTGGAGGGCTCAGTTGCCTGTGGAGGGAGTTGGGAGTGTCTGGCTCCTGTGGACAGCCTTATGAAGAGCCGTGAATGCTTGGGTGACAAACACCCCAATGTACCAGGATACTGTCTGGGGAGACCCCAAAACCACAGGATGAACCCACAGCTTCCTTTTCACTTGAAGATTTTCACTGTTGAGGCTGGGAGGAGGGTACACAAGGGTAGGTTAAAGGGTGTCACTGGTAAGCACTTGAAAATCTTTTTATTTGGGTACTCATGGATAGACTAATTGAGGTGAATGCAAAATTGGCAAGAATTTAGAGTATAAAAGTGAGACTTCAAATAACTTATTCTGGGTACATTCTGGCTTCGACTCTGTGGAACCCCTAGGGTGTACTTCCCTCTCCCCAGTCCTCTGGAAAAATATCAGTTCTTTGGGAACCTCCTCCTCATCCACAGCCCTAAATGCTGTGGCCCCAGGGCTGGGAACTGACCCCCTTCCTGCTTCTCCTCTCCTTTCTGGGGCATCACCCCCATCCCCACATGCCTCACTGCCTGGATTTCCTTCTCTGCCGATGACCTCTACCATCTCTGTCCCAAGAACTGGCCCCTCTCCTAACCCCTTAGGTATCTCACACCCACTAGGTCCTAGGCTGGCCTTAGCTTTTCCCCAAACCTGAGGTGCCTGGGAAGGATCTTAAGCAGGTGAGAAATGAAGCTATTGTAAGAAAGTCAGTTCCTGCTTGAATTCTCTCCTACTCCTCCTACCAAAGGCAAGGGTTCTGGGGAGAAAGGGGACTAGAGAGTGCAGGCTCCTAGGTCCTAGGGGAGGAGGGCGCTGAAAAATATATCCAAGGTCCCTTGCCTTTCCCTGTCTGGAACCAGCTTTTTCCTTCCTCCATGGATCCTCCTGGACCCTCCATGAAGGTCCATTGTTCTCCAGTTCAGACTGATATGGAGTGATATGGAAGCCATTGTCTTCCCTTGGGGAGCTCCACCCAAAATCCTCCAGACCTCCACATCTGGCAGGTGATGTCTTTGCCTCTGTCTCCAGTCATTTCCATGACCTAAGGCGTTCAGGTCCCTAGTCCCCTATTCCCTCAGACACAAGTCAGTCTCCATTCCCCTCCTTTCTCAGAATCAGGAGTCCTGGCTCCTTGCCCACACCTCCCCAGGACCCAGAACTTCAAGCCTGAAGCCTCTCCCTCTGCAGCGGGCTCAGGAGTCTGCTCCTCTTAGGACCCATGGTATTCTTGCCTTGCCCCCTTTAATATCCTAATTCATAATTTTCTCTCTCAAACTTGGACCCTTCTCCCTCCAAACACAATCATGTCCTCCACACTCAAAGGCCCTTTTCTGAAGAAATTTCTTTCTTGTCTCTCTCTTGGTCTTTATGTCTCTCCCTCACTCTATTTTTTTTTCTCTGTTCCTTACCTTGTCTGTCCCTCTCCCCACACCCCTCTCCATCTGGTTATACTTTTCTTGTGTTTTTCCTCTCCCTCTTTTAGTGTCTCTGCTCATCTCTGTCTCTCCCTCATAACTGTCTCTCTCCTCTCCTCTCTCTCCCCCCCCCCCCCCCCGCCCTGCTGATGGGGACATCTGTGTACAGGCCCAGGGAGTGTGCTGAGGGCCAGACCCAGACACCTGAGACTATATGTGCCCCACAATGTGCCTGGTCTCAGCCCAGCTCTGCGCAGGTGAGACTCCCAGCCTTGCCTTTTCCCCTAGACTCCAAGGTGGAGCCCTTCTCTGGGATTCCCCTTGTGCTTCCCTCTGGTCCTGCAGCGGGAGAGCTGGAGAGCAGGCTGGCAGGAGAAACTACATTGATGAGCCGGTATCTGTGCACCCGGCCATAGTTGCCCTCACACCTGCCCTGCTGAGCCGAGTTTCCTGTGCAGTGAGTGGTCCAGGGAGACAGAACGCTGGTGAGCTGGTCTGGATGTGGACTGGTTGTGCCGTCTGGGGTTGGGGGGCTGCCTGGCTTGGATCTGTAGCAGGGAATTGGCCACAGTGGAGCTTCTTGGGACAGGGCCCTGGCCGGCTGTGACAAGGGACTATATTGGCAGATTCTGGGGCAGAGGATTTAGCAAACTGGTTGTGGGAAGACCAGGCAGGTCTTTCTGGGATGAATGGTCCAAAGGAAGTGACTCTATTTTAAGCTAATATTTATATAGTAGACATCGTTCCATGCCCTTTACATACATCATCTAATCTTCCCATAGCTCTGTGAAGGGTATGCTAACACCCCCTTTTATAGATGAGACAATTGCGGTCCTAAGAAGTTAAGTACTTTGCCCACGTTCACCTGGCTAGAGAGTGGCAGGGTCAGAATTAGAACCTGATGTATTTGGCCTCAAAATCCACCTGATTATGCGGATTCCCTTCTCTCCTCTCCCGGTTCCCTCAGGCCCGACCACTGCGTTTATGAGTTTGCAAGGCCATCACTTCATCCTGGCCGTCTGGGAGAAGAAGGCTGGGAAAAGCTCCACTTCCCGTAGTAGGCGTCGCCACCGCAATTGACAGCGGTGCTAAGTGACAGCGCGCAGCCGGTGGGGGCGCCGCCCTTACCGCGCCTGAGCCTGCGGCCTGGGCGACTGCGTTGGTGCACCCACCTTGCGCTTTGGAGCTGAGGGGCTCGCAGCGCGGCCGGCAGCAGGGTGCGCCTAGCTGTGTCTCGATGGGTGGGAGTGACCACGTCGAGAACGCGTGCGGGCTGGGCGTGCCTCCCTGGACACAGCGCTAGCAAATTCCATGCAGCCTGTTGGGACAGTCGCTACACGATGGTGACGCCGTCGTGGCAGCCCCGCGACTGGCATAGGAGTTTGCCAGGGTGGCCCGCGCTCGGCCCACACACCGGTGCCTCCCGCCTCCCTTGCCAGTCCTGCTGGACGCAGTCCAGCACGCTGCCCGCAGGCCACTCCTCATGCATCCTGGCCTCCCAGACGCTGCAGGTGCAGAGCGCAGATTTGCTAGGCTCTCGCGCGGATGGCTGGCCGCAGTTGTTTGCAAGCGGGAGACAAGGCCTGTAGCCACGAGTCCAAATAATTGCTGCCACAGGGTTGCTGGAGCTCCGTCTACACGGTGCCCCCGTCCGTGCCTGCCGGTCTTCCTCATCCACAGCCAGAGACCTTGTGTATGTGCCAGCTGGCATCCCGGGCAGCCTGCGTTTTGGGGAGGAGGGACGGCGTCCAAGGAGCGCGGGCTCTGAGCCTTGGCGCCTTGCTGCGCTCTCTGGTGATGCATTCCTCCGCCTGCGTGCAAGTGCTTTTCCTGGCTACAGCTCAACCCGTGGCGGCATCGCCTATGATCCCTTCTTGGCGCTCATGCCCTAGGTGGGCTCGCACAGCCGCAGCTTCCTGCACCAAATGCAGCCGTGCTTTTCCAACGTGGAGGTGCTGGCTCCTGGACCGGGGTTCGCTGTCAGACCAGCACGGGCGTCTCCTTCCCTCTGGCTCTCAGCTGCGTCACTGACAGCATTCTGACCAAAGCCAAGCCCTGGCTCAGGGCTTCTCCTGGGCAGAAGTGGCCTATAGGCACTGCACCATGCACCGCCTGTGGATGTGCAAGGCATAGGGCAGCTGATGGTAGGTGAGCAGCCCTGGGGCCCAAGAGAGTCCTGAGGTAAGCAGAGAGATTCCTGGGGATCAGGGTAGGAGAACATAAAACTTTATATTCATTTGCTCATAGAGCAGCCAGAGAGATCATTTTTAAATGCAAGTCTTGTCCCTCCATTCAAAATCTTCCCCGGCAGGCCTGGCCGGCATTGCTCAGTGGGTTAGAGTGTAGAGACTGTAGACCCATGCACAGAAGGGTCACAGGTTCCATTCCCAGTCAAGGGCATCTACCTGAGTTACAGGTCCCATCCCCAGCCGGTGGGGGCACATGCTGGAAGCAATCAATCAATTTGTCTCTCTCACATCAATGTTTCTCTCTCCTCTCTCTCCTGCTCCCTCCCTTCCTCCCTCACTTCCACTCTCTCTAAAAATCAATGGGGGGGAAAAAAAACTCAGGTGAAGATTACCAACAACAACAACAAAAAAGCTTCCCATGCAATCATCCCACCTCACTCCCAGTGTAGATGTATGGTAGCCCAGAGGCCCAGTAGGTATCCCCTGTGACGGCCCCTTGCCGCTGTCTTTGTGCCTGGCCACTGTACTTACATGCTGAGCCATTGCCCTCACCAAACCCAGTGGCCCCCCTGCCTTCCAGCTGTGGGTCTCCTGCTCTAGAGGGAAATACCCCATGCAGTTTGTCACAATGCACATTTTTGGCATCATCATCACTGCTATGACACATGAGTTCAGTTTTGTCCAGGTATAAATCATAGTGTATGGAATCCTGGAAACTCCATCCATTTTTGTCATCTCTAAAATGGAGGCAATATACAGGTCCACAGTCATATATCACCCTTCCATGCTCCACAACTATCATCATGGGGGGTCCTGGGGCTAGAGCCACTGCCAGGCTATGAGGACAGTTGGCGTGTCTGAGTGTCTGTGGTGCTCACAGTGCATAGAGGCTGAGGCTGATTTTATTTTGTAATTTTTATTTTATTTATTAAATTTATTGGGATGACACTAGTCAACATGAACATATAGATTTCAGGTGTGGGTTTCTATGTTACAAGATCTGTATATTGCACTGTGTGCCCATCACCCAAAGTCAAATCTTCTGTCACCATATACTAGGACCCCCATCTTCCCCCACCCCTTCCCTCTGACAATCACCACACTGCTGTTTGTGTTCATGAGTTTCAGTTTTATATCCCACATATGAGTGAAATCGTATAGTTCTTACCTTTTTCTGACTTATTTCACTTAGCATAATGTTCTCAAGGTACATCCATGTTGTTACAAATGGCGTTGTTTCATCCTTTCTTATGGCTGAGTATATTCCATTGTGTATATGTACCACATCTTCTTCATCCAGTCCTCTATCGCAGAACACTTTGGTTGTTTTCATGTCTTGGCCACCATGAATAATGCTGCAATGAACATAGGGATGCATATATCTTTGTGAATACAAGATTTGAGTTTTTTGGGTATATACAGAGTGGAGGGATTGCATGCTCATATAGTAGCTCTATTCTTAAATTTTTGAGGAATCACCAGACTGCTTCCCATAGTGGTTGTAGCAGTCTACATTCTCACCAGCAGTGAATGAGGGTTCCCTTTTTCCCACAGCCTCTCCAACACTTTTTATCGCTTGTCTTGTTGATAATGGCCACTCTAACAGGTGTGAGATGATATCTCATTGTAGTTTTGATTTGCATTTTCCTAATTGCTTGTGAAGTTGAACATCTTTTCATATATCTATTCACAGGTCTTCTTGGGAGAAGTGTATTTTCAGGTCCTCTGCGAGGCTGCTTTTAAATCCCTTGCCCAAGGGCATCCAGAGCCCAAGCAGGGTGAGGCCAGGGGCTGGAAACCCTGGTCTAGTCTTGTTATCCCACGGGTGTTAGTTGAGGACCTGCTATGTGCCAGGCTCACACTGGAGATACAGCACCAAACAGGACAGAGTCCTGCATACATTCTTGTTGGGAAAACAGATTTAATTTTATCTCTTCATTAAAAATTACAGAGTAGTCATTTTATATCAGGCAGTGGTTCTAGAATTATTGTCCCTGAACCAGTGGCATCAACAAGACCCAGGACTTGTTTACAATGCAAACTCTTGCCCTGCCCCAGACTTACTGAATCATAAACTCTGGAGTGGAACCTAGCAACCTATGTTTTAAAAAGCTTTCCAGAGACTCCGATGCAAGACTAAGTCTGAGAACCTCTCTTTTACCTGCTTTAGGTCAGCTCACCCACCTTCGAACTGCTCTAGGACCGTGGTCGGGAAACTGCGGCTCGTGAGCCACATGCGGCTCTTTGGCCCCTTGAGTGTGGCTCTTCCACAAAATACCACGTGCGGGTGCGCACGTACAGTGCGATTGAAACTTCATGGCCCATGCACAGAAGTCAGTTTTCGGCCTGGGAGAGTCTATTTTGAAGAAGTACTGTTGATATTTGACTCTGTTGACTAATGAGTTTGCCGACCACTGCTCTAAGAGATAGGGACAATTGTTGCCTGCCTTCTACAGTTGAGGAAACTGAGGCACAAAGAAGCTAAGGCCTTTCCACCTAGCTCTGACCCCCTATGCTATAGTATCTCTCCAATAATAATGTAAAAAATAGTTCCAGCAATAACATAAAAAGAGCAGCTGACCTATATTGAATACTTGCTCAGTGTTAGCCTTGCACTACCTCAATTCTCCCTACAGTCTCATGATGCAGGTACATTTTATGGATGAGGGAAACCAAAGCATCGATGGTAAGGAATTTGCCCAATGTCACACATCCAGAAAATAATTTGACATCTGAACATTTGTTCATTTATTTAACAAATTATCATAAACTCTGAGTCTCAGTGTCCATATGTCTCCTCAATGCTCTTCATGGACCCTTGGCCCCACCCTGACATATCATTTTTGTATTGGTGTCCATCTCTTTCTGATCTCTTTTTGCCTCTAGATTTAAATGTTCCTGGCAGGAATTTATTTGATTTGCTCTTTACTTAAAAATTTATGACCACCATACCTCTGCCTGCCATGATCATTTATCCAGCCCTCCAATCAGCTGTGGCAGAGGTGGGGTCATAGGGACACAATGCGGACACTATACCAAGCAGGACTCTTAATGGCAGTGTCAGATCCCGAGGGGGGGGGGGGGGGAGAAAAAGGGATTTGGAGTACATATCATTGCAAAGACCAAGGGTATTTCTATTTGGGGGCTTAGCTAGATTAAGAAATTTCAAATGCAGTTATAGAAGAAATCTCTCCTTCTGTCTTGTTCTCTCTTCTCTGTCTTGGTCTTCCCTTCCTTCTTCTCTATGTGTTATCTTTATTCTCAAGAAGAGTCTCCCTTGTAGAAGCAAGGCTTCAGCAACTTCAATCTGACAATTCTACCAGCTTCAAAGCCCTCCCCAAAATATAACACCCATTCTCATTGGCCCCAGCAAAAGTCCCAGGTTCACCACCCATAGGCTTTAACTGACCAATTATTGGGGCCCAGAGGAGAGAAGAATAATCTGCTTAGCCAACCAGGGATTCTGTACCCATCCCTGAAGTCTAGATATAGAATCACCTCAGTCCACATGTTGAAAGTAAGGATAATGGTTTCCAAAAAGGAGGTGGAGGTATTATTTTATAAGAGTAGTAAGGGCAAAAAAGACACCCATGCTGGAGTCCACTGACTCAAGCATGATAGGAGGTGGGATCACTTGGTTCAAGAGATAATCACCCCTTCAGCAAGCGCTGGGGAAGGGAGGGGCATGACCCCAAGAAAGACAAAGGACAGGGCAGTCCTGTTAATATCTAGGGCTTGTTAAAATAGGTAGTACACTGCATTGTGTGCAGATATCCTCAATCAGTGCTGGTTATTATTGTTATTATGATTAATCCAAGGGGGAGGTCTCTTGGGAAAGATGCAGTCTGGGGGTGCTGGTTGCATGGATAGCCAGTCCCTAGCTTACCTGATGCTAACAAGCTGCCTCTTCCAGCCATGCAGTGCCCTCCACACAGCCACTGTAGCCTGTGTGTGAACCCCTGCCCTGTGGCCTGTCGGGGTGTTCAAGAGGTGGTGTAGCTCCCAGCTCCCTGTGTGATGATGGATTCTTCCTGGCTGGGGGTGACTACGTTCCTGTGGACCATCGTTCTTGTTTCTGCAATGGCCAGTACTTCCCTGTGTTTCCTTGTTGAGAGTTTTACTTGGATCCTTCCACTTTGCCTCTGATCCCCATGTACTTGTATGGGTCTTATCTCAAAACCTCTAGCTGCACCTTCCTTTCAATACCACCTCTCCTTTTACCCTCCCTCCCTTCTTCCACTGCCTGGCTAGAATATCTTCATCAAGAATTGCTCCTTCGCCGAAACCGGTTTGGCTCAGTGGATAGAGCGTCGGCCTGCGGACTGAAGGGTCCCAGGTTCGATTCCGGTCAAGGGCATGTACTTGGGTTGCGGGCACATCCCCAGTAGGAGATGTGCAGGAGGCGGCTGATCGATGTTTCTCTCACATCGATGTTTCTAACTCTCTATCTCTCTCCCTTCCTCTCTGTAAAAAATCAATAAAATATATTAAAAAAAAAAAAAGAATTGCTCCTTCTCCTATACCTGCCAACTGGGTGAGGGTGTGACCTGTGTCCCCTTCAGCTGTCCTATGAAGACTGTGGCTTCACAGATGAATCCTAGGCTGATGATTGCAAGATGACTAGGGCTGTGGTCTGAGGGGTCAGGGATTGGGGCATACCCTAACCCTACCCCTCTCTGGGTTCTGGAATAAGGGGACTGATGACTTAGACTCCCATGACTTATGGATCGCTGACCATCTCTCTGCCCTCCGGTACCTTGGCCCCTCCCCTGAGCCGTGTGGCCCCACTGCTAGTTTCCCCATCTTTGCTCCAAAGCTCCAGTCCCCAGCAAATTCCCACTTTGTCCCATGTGGCTCTGCATGCCCAGCCACACGTGCCAACCCCTCAGATTCAGAGCACTGTAGTAGCCACCTTTGTGCCCCTACCTGCCAGTGCCTGCTTGGCCACCTGCTTGCTGCTGGTGGGCTGTGTATCCTGTGCCCACTGTTCCTGCTTCCTGTTCTAAGACCATACTTTCTAGACAGACAAGTGTACTCAGCACAGCCACTGCCTAACCCTGGAGCCTTGATGAGGAAGGTACCCAGGTGCTGGCCTGACAAGTGCTGTGGTTGCTGCCAGGCCTCCACAAGTGGCTGGCACCACTGCCTGTTAGCCCAACCCTCAGCAACCCCCTGTCCTGGAGAAGCCACTGGTCTGTACTGTCACTGAAGATTTCCACTTACACACATTTGGAGGAGCCCTCTACGAATTCTCTGGCTCCTGTCTACTGCCTGGCAAGTCTCTATGGCACAGCCCATGCCGACCTTGAGCCCTTTAGTCTGGATTTTACCCCCTTCTGTGGCCAAATGGCTGTGCTGAGGCCCTGATCCTCTCAGCCTGTGGTCTGTGGCTGGACATGAGTTCAAAAGATCTTAACCACTTCCAGATGAGGCTCCACCCACCATGCTTCACTGTCCTCACTACCCTCAGGTCACCCATAGTGACCCCTCTTTTCCTGCTGATACACCCTTTGACTCTCCCATTGGTCCTCAAAGATGTCTACTCCAACTTCCAATTCATCTCCTACCAATGGCTACTGACCCCCCTCCTCATTGACTTGCTTCATGACTCCTCACTGGCTCTCCACCTGTCATCATTCACCACCCTTGAGACTTCTATTACCCTCTTATTAACTACCCAGATTCCTCAGTGACTCCTAATTGATTGATTCCCCTTTAACCCACAGGCTCATCCCTGACTTTCCTACTGACCCTCCCCCTCTCACCCCCATTGAGCATCCCATTAACCCATTGCCCCTTCCCAATTGATCCTACTATATTAAATTGACTTTGCTATTAACCTCACTTACTATCCGGTTGACCTCACCCCACTCCCCTACCCCATTGATCTGCACTGAGCTGTGGATTGGCCTTCCCAGGGATCCAATGACTGGCCCATTAATGCCCACATTTACACCCCTGTGGATCTTACCATTGAGAAAGCTCCCATACCATCTGATTCTACCATTGAGCTTCCTATTGATATTGACTCCTCTCTTAAATTCTCAGGCCTTTTATTATCCCAACTGAGCCTCTCTTTGACTAATTTTCTCTCTCACTGAGTTGTCCAATGTTCCATTATTCATTGACTCACCTTCTGACCCCACTCCCATTTACCCTCTAACTGAGCCTCCCCATTGCCACCCAAAGCCACCTACTAAGCCTACTCTTGGTCCTCAATGACCCATAAATTTGTTCATCCACTTCCTCCATTTGCCCTCTTCTTGATCCTCCCATTAATCCTCATGTGACCCCTTTCCACTGACTCCCTAATTATTCTTTTTACCTTCATTGAGCTCCCACTGACCCCTCTTTAACTCTGATCATCCACTCTACTATTGATCCCCCATTAAATCTTTTACTGACCCTCCATTTAGCCTCCAACTGACCTACTGAACCCTCTTGTCACCCCTAATGACTACCTACATTAACCAACCATTAATATTCTCTTTGATCTCTCTCTGATGCTTCCAAGAATGTTTGCTTCCAACTCTATCTAGACACACTTCAGTTTCTTGCTGTCTTAAAATTGGGACAGCCGGGCACATGTGATGCTGTGAAGGCTCTAACTGTGTGAACTCTGTGGCCTGGGAGACCCAAGAGGCTGCCCATTGCTCCTCTGGTTGCAAGTCTCATGGGGTCCCTTAGAGGTTAGGGGATATGTGCCTGTGGGGGAAGGGAGGATGGGAATGGCACAGGCGTGCTCCTTGGAGGGAGAGTGCACACTGGGTCCTTTGTCCCGCTAATGTAAAAAAAAAAAAAAAAATTCAAACCTGTAAAGAATTTTTGTGAGTTTATTTGAGCCAAACTGTCAACAATTGCTGGGAAACAGAATCTCAACATATTGGGATAATGCTCCGGAGAATGGCAGTTTTTCACTTTGTTTTATACAGTACAATTAATTGAGGAGACGTAAATGGGTTACATGAAATCCATTGGTGATAGATTAGGGACGTGGGAGAAAACAAAGAGGAAACCTCTGGGATCGGTAAAAAGTAAAATGATAGCCCAGCTGGTGTGGCTCAGTGGCTGAGCATAGACCTTTGAAGTAGGAGGTCACAGTTCAATTCCAGGTCAAGGCACATGCCCAGGTTGTGGGCTTGATCCCGCTGTGGGGTGTGCCAATCAATGATTCTCTCTTATCATTGATGTTTTTACCTCTCTCTCCCTTTCCCTTCTTCTCTGAAATCAATAAAAATATATTGATTTAAAAGTAAAATGATAGACATATTCCTTTTACTTAGGTGGGTACAGGATAGTTAACAGTCATCAACATGATAACAATAACAATGAAGGAATTTGTGGTCTCCATCCTGGCACCCAGGCACATTTGATTGTTCCCTGAGGAGTACAGAAGAAGGGAAGTTACAAGTTACCCTGACATTTCATAGGTATGTTATCTTAGATGCAAAAAGAAATAGGCTCAGTAAAGATCGAAGGTGATCTTTGTCAAGGAAGATACTGGCCTAGGACAGGACTACCCACTATAAACTGCTTTTTAATTAAAGGTTTTTAATTTCAGACCATCCTTTGTGGTTACTTTAGGTCTCTTGAGTTTGCAAGGCCACCACACAGGCCTTCCCTGACTTAGTAAGGATAGCATGTGGCCCTTTCTTTGTCCACAGTCCTGAGCATATTTATCTCTTTCTTACAGGTGGAAATCTTAGGGGAGGTCAAGGGATGGTCTTAATAGAATATGTGGGTGGGGGTAAGGGGGGGAGATCAACCAAAGGACTTATATGCAAGCATATAGGCCTAACCAATGGACACAGACAACAGAGGGGTGAGGGCATGAGAGGGGGGGATGGGGGGTAATGTGGGAATAAGGACACATATGTAACAACTTAATCAATAAAGAAATTTTAAAAAATAGAATATGTATCGGCTTTCCAGGTATACTCTTTTAGGATCATAGTCTCCACTGATTGGTCGGTGCCAGGGCAGGGTGTCAGTCAATGTAGCTAGCTATCCTGAGGCAGCCACAGCGCCACCTGTCTGGTTTTTCTGCTTTTCTTGGTCTGGAGCTGAAATACAACTGAGACCTAGATGTTATCCTTAGGGATGAAAAGGTCAGGGAGTCTACACTGCCTGACCAGCGATATGAAAGATCAGGGGTCCAAACTGCATGACCAGTGATATGCTAGGAGATGACAGGTTACCCTGAGGGCGAGGTTCTTGTTTTCCCAGTTTTGTCCCTTGCTAGGCATTCGGGGCTTTCTACCCTGGTGAGTTTTTGTACCTGGTGCATCATCCTTGCTCTGTTCATGTCTAACAATAAGCCCTGCAGAACTGGATGGTGAGCGATTCCTAGAGGAACTCGCATTCTTCTGGGTAAAGAGATAGGTAAAACAGGTGGCACATCAGGTGGTTATGAGAACGATAAAGAAAAATGAATCAGAAAAGAGAGACAAAGAGTACAGAGAAGGTTTAGAATTTTAAATAAGGTGATGAGGAAGACCCTACTGAGAAAGCAATATTTGACTCAAGATCTGAAGGAGGTAAGTGAGGGAACCTCTGGGAAGGAGCAAGGCAGAAAGAACACCAAGTGCAAAGGTAAGGGGACTGGGAAGGTGCCTAGTGTGTTGGAGGAACAGCAAGAGAGGCCAGGGTAGCTTGTGCTGAGTGAGTAAGAGGCTGAGGGGAGGAGATGATGAAGTCAGAGAAGAGACAGAGGCCAGACCACTAGAGACTTATAGAGTGAGCAGAAGTAAAGAATTGGGAAGAGTATTAACAGGAAAAGCTTAAGTGTGGTGAAATTCAGCATCCAGAAGTAGAGAGAGCTTCAAAATGGTGTGTGGTCAGTGCTCATGAGGAAAATAATGCCAGAGAAGGGGGCCTAGGATTTATTTAGTGCTTATTCTGTGCTGCATACTGTTCTGAGCATTTTGCATCATTTTGTTACAGGGCAGTGAAAAGCTAAGAAAATTCCAGGGCAAGAGAAATAGGAAAACTGAGACAAGAAAGTTAAAACAAGGCCAAGCAGTTGGGCAATTTGCAGACAGCTTGTGAATAGCAAGCCATTATCTTACTCAAACCAAGGACACTTGAGAGCAAATGGTTAAAAGCCTCCCAAATGAAAGAATGCAGGGAAGGAGGGGGAAAGAGGAAAGGAAAAAGGACAGTTTTACTCCCTAAGTAGAAAAGCCAGCAGTCTCAAGGTTTAGCAAGATAAAATTGCCAGGTGCTTCTCATGAATTGTGGGAAGGCCACAACAAAGTAAAAAGGGACCTTGAGAATTAATCTGTACCAAAATATTCAGCAGAGGAATTCTGAAACCTATTGACAGGAGGGTATATAATGCCTCGGACCCCCACCCATCTCACTCTTCAGATCAGCTGAGAGCCCTTCTGCGCTTCATAAGCCAGATGTATAGATTTGCTCGCCTTGCTTCTTTAATAAATGTGCACGTCTTACTTTCTTAATAAATTATTTTCTTCATAAATCAGCTTTATCACAATGCAATCAGGGTCTCTCATTTAAATTCATTTATATGGCCCTAACCCAGCGGTTCTCAACCTGTGGGTCGCGACCCCTTTGGGGATGGAACAACCCTTTCACAGGGGTTGCCTAAGACCATCGGAAAACACATATATAATTATATATTGTTTTTGTGATTAATCACTATGCTTTAATTATGTTCAATTTGTAACAATGAAAATACATCCTGCATATCAGATATTTACATTATGATTCATAACAGTAGCAAAATTACAGTTATGAAGTAGCAACGAAAATAATTTTATGGTTGGGGGTCACAACATGAGGAACTGCATTTAAAGGGCCAGAAGGTTGAGAACCACTGACCTAAAAGGGTCCCAGGTTTGATTCCAGTCAAGGGCATGTACCTTGGTTGCGGGCACATCCCCAGTAGGGAGTGGGCAGGAGGCAGTTGATCGATGTTTCTCTCTCATTGATGTTTCTAACTCTCTATCCCTCTCCCTTCCTCTCTGTAAAAAATCAATAAAATATATTTTTTAAAAATAAATTCATTTATATGAGAAGACAAGAACTGGGATGGGGACATCCCTCTCCCTCTGACTCTGATAACACCTCTCTGGTGTCTGTGAGAGGTGCCTGTTACAATTTCATTTCATCCTTACAGCAGTTGTTGTATCAGTCAGCTAATGCTGCATGACAAACAACCTCAGAAATCTCCGTGGCTTGCCCCAAGCAGCTTTTTCATTCATATATCTGTGAGTTGACTGGCATTTGGCTGATCTCTGCTTGGATCATAAAGCATTTACCATATGCCCAGCATTGCTCTAAGCTCTTTTTGTTAATTCATTTAATTCTCCCAACAACCATATGAAGTAGATAATCTTATACTCCCACTTTACAAATGGAGAAACTGAAGTTTAGAGAGACTAATTCCCTCGCCCAAGTTTCATAGCTTGTTTGTGGCACAACCGGGAGGTATATCCAGGTTGCTGGGAGGCATGGGAGCAGACTCTCAGCCCTTTCCTCCTCCACAGGTGGATGGTGAGTGCTGCCAGCTGCTCTGGGCACTGCCAGGCCTGGACCTAGATTACATTAGCAACCATCATGTGGTGGAGTTCACAGCCTATGGGTTGCATCTCATGTATGATTGGGGCAGCCAGATACACCTAATTGTGCCTTCCACCTCCCACAGTAGGCTGGTGGAGCTGTATGTGGCCTTTGGTGGTGATGTTGACTCCTTTGACCTGCATCTGGACACCAGATCCTAGCCCAAGGGCCCAGGCATTACCCCGTTACTGTCCTAGCCAGGCCTTGGCTTTAGCATCAGCTGCCCCATGCAGCTTGCCCAGATCTTCAAGACTCTCAAACTGTATGGACTCTTACAGGCAGCAGATGGGCCCTTTAGCAGTTGCCTGGGCCATAGCAGCCCCAAACTTTTTCTCAGGATTTGCCTACAGGATATATTTCGTACCCATGGCCAGCACTTTTGCCTCTGTGATTCCCTCACAGCCTATACTAGTATTGTAGCCTGCCAGGAGGCTGGGATTCCCCATGATGCCTCGGAGTGGCCCAAGCTTTGCCATGAATGCTATGGCTGGGTTTGAGATGCAACCAAGCAGGTTGTGGGCTGACAAGAAGAGCCTCATCTCCTGATGGAAGTCAGAAAAATCCTAACATGAATGGAATTGGCTGAGGAGAATGTATGGGAAGGGAACCCAAGGGAAAGAAAACTATAATTGCAAAGATGTGGAGGTTGGAAAATATCAATGGGAAGCTACCCTGACTGGGGCAGGAGACAAAAGGATTATGTGAACCCTGAGAAGAAGAAAAAGATAAAGAACATCTACTAAGAAGGGTTCCTGGTGAATAACTGGGCAAAAAAAAAAAAAAAGCAGAGCCTAGCAGCCATTTCTGTACAAGAGCCTCTCACACATTGTACACTTCACGGAGATCTTCTGCATGTTAAACCTCCTGCCTGCCTGCCTACACTGTGCTTCTGCTGGCTGAGCCCTCATAAAGGTTTCCTGGAGTCCTATTCCAACCAATAGGAATGAAGCTTTCTCCAGCCAATCAGAGCTGCAGCTCTGACCTATCAGAGTGGCTCTATTCTGACCAATTAGGGCAGTGCCTTTGGACCAATCAAACTGTGAGGATTTGGTGTCCTCATTTGCATGATAACAGACCAATGGGGGACCAGGGGTGGGGACTTATGTCTATATAAGCTAGCTCCCCCTTGGCTCATAGAGTGCATTTTCCACAGCATACCCTCTTTCTCAGTCTGGAGCGGAAACACATAAGCGAACACTGGAGTGGATAGTCTCAGCTCCAGGGCAGCCTCACCATCCAGCTGTTACACAGCAATGCTGTTTTCACAGCAGTACTGTATTATGCTTGAGCCGTTTGCACTGAATAAAGTTTCCTTCTTCACTGCACCCCAAATTGAGGATTCCTATTGGCATTGAATTGGTGCCAACGACCATTGGTTGACAATTAGAAAGGGGAATTTTAAGTCCCAAGCACTCATCTTTGCCATCCGCCTGCCGCCTGACTTGTCCACCCCAAAAGCCACTACAGCATCTGTGCACAGACCTGTGATGGGGACTGTCCTACCTGCCAGCCCTGCTCACTGTTCCACTGTAATCAGACAGTGGATCTGGGCTGCCTGTCACTACTTGAGCCAATTAAGCAGAGACAGGGTTGAATCATATATGAGTGTTTATTCCAATAATGTTGGCAGTATGGGAGAGCAGCAGGTCATCCACAAAAATCTGCTCTGCCTCTCCCCATAAGCCAGCCACTGATACTAGGTAGAAGGACAAAGATTACATGGGAAAGTAGGAATTACAGGCATGAGAAAGTAGGCACGGGACAATCATTACAGGTTACAAGCAGGTTGTGGGCTGACAAGAAGAGCCTTGTCATGCGGGCTGGCGGATGGTCGCAGAGGGCGGGTGCCTCTGGGCACCCTGGGACCAGATTACAGGCAATGGGGGCTGAGAGGTGTAAAGAGCAGGTGCCTCCAATACTATATTGTTTCAGCAATGAGATTGTAAATCTTTCCATAATGATAGGCAGTTCTTGGGACAGGAGGATGGACTGCATTCGATGTTAGCTCCCTGGCATACAACTCCCAGCCAGGTTAGAATGTGCTTTCTCTAATCAGAACAGAACCAACATGGTTAACAGAGCATGATTAATACTTCTTATAATTGTAGCTGGTCCCCAATATTCTATTTCTGCCCCTAACATTCGCCACTGCTTTTTCTATCATCTCATATTTATGAGATTAGTTTTAGATGAAAAGTCTCATCTTGCTGGACTGCATTTGCTTCTGTCTTGAAAGCAGTTCCCAGGAATGGGACACAGTGAATGCAGGATCTTGGGAGATGGTTTCCCTAATTTGTTGAATGTTGTTTTCTATCAATTGAGAATTGTCAGAAAGATTAAAACAGCACATTCCTTTAAATGCCTCA
>NW_005356042.1:386240-390270 GCF_000412655.1 Myotis brandtii | reverse complement strand
TGGAAGTGGCATTCATGGCTTTTACCATGCCACAAGCCAGCCAGGTCACTTCTACATTAAGGAAGCCTACCATTACCAGCATAACAAAAATGGTTAAAGCAATATAGTCAACAGGGCTCCACAGGTGGAGATCATCATTGTAGTCCAGTGCCACGGCCCTGAGAAGGTCTCTTTTGGTTCGGACCCTGTGATGTTTCTGGGGCATAAAGATGGCCAGTCATCCTAAGGAATAAGGCCCCATGGTGCTGTTGGCAGGGATATATGAATAAACAGTTACCCCACATATCAGAAACCACTCAGCCAGCAGCTTAGTATGTCCATTACTATAAGGGAGGGTGAAATTATCAGAAGAGTTTATATTGTAGTTATTAGATACTTAAAGACAATAGCTAGAACACCTGGTACAAGTCAGACATTCACCACAGGAAGCTACTGCAGCAACTTTAGAAAAAGCATTGCTACATCCTTTTCCCAAACAGTGGGTCCCAACATATAAAGGTCCCTGTAGCCGAAACCGGTTTGGCTCAGTGGATAGAGCGTCGGCCTGCGGACTGAAAGGTCCCGGGTTCGATTCTGGTCAAGGGCATGTACCTGGGTTGTGGGCACATCCCCAGTAGGAGATGTGCGGGAGGCGGCTGATCAATGTTTCTCTCTCATCGATGTTTCTAACTCTCTATCTCTCTCCCTTCCTCTCTGTAAAAAATCAATAAAATATATTTTAAAAATAAATAAATAAATAAAGCTCCTTGTATATGACTTTCTTTCCAAAATGAATGGAATAATTCTATATATTAGCAATAGGTGTCCCAACTCCTACTAGGCATGGGTTTCTCCAATGCCAGCTTCAAAGCAGTTGGAGTGAGAAGCATGTCTCAGGGTCCCATCCATTTTTCCTCTGGTTGGCCCATCATCCTTGCTCTGCTCATGTCTGTCTAACTGCCTACCACACCCCTGCCCCCCACCTCAAGGATCTTAGCTCTGAATTCTTTCAGAGAAAACTGTAACTGCTTCATGCTGAGGAGGGATGAAGTCATTTTTTCAGAGCTAAGAGATCCTTGCTCTCTGTCAGAGGAATGAAGAGGCCTAGCACGAAAGGAGGTGGCAATGGTGTCTAGAGGTGGTATTCTCTGAGTATGAGTAGGGCTTGTAACCTAGAGGAGACAAACTGTGTTATAATTTTTGTATTATTGGGGTAGAAGCTAAAGATAAGTTCAGAATCCAATTTATTTCATAAGCAAGAAATAAAGCTTTGAGTCTAATATTCAAAACTGTGTTATAGAGTCTACTGAAACACAATTTTTCCCCCTAAAATCACCCTCATTTTTATTAAGGAGTTAAATTAAGACCAATTTATTTACTGTATTATATCTAGTTTCAATGTGCCCTGATCATTTGCATGAACACAATAAGAATAGTAATTGATCATATAGGCCTCTTTCCCCCCACCCCCACCCCCAATCTGCTTTGCTGAAATTTCATGATTGAGTTTTAATTGCTCTCAGGGCAAAGAAGCTGAGCCACCTAGCTGCCCTCAGGTTTTCCTGCAATACCTGTAGACTTGGGTGAATTCCTCACATTCTTGAGGTTCCAAAAATGTCTTGAGGTTCCTTGCTTGCCATCTCTCAGGAAAGCAACCTTCGTTCCTTACCTGGAAAGACTGCCATGAACCACTGACCAAACAAGGTACCTGGCTATTTCTCCAAGGCGCTCTTATTGGTTTCAAAGTCAGTCATCATTCCTTAAAGCTTTCTGGTGACATCCAGAGTCCAAGCATGTCTCTTTCAGACATGACATTTCAGTCAAAGTCTTGTTTAATAAAACTAAAATTGGAACTGGTCTTATTGAATTCATGCAAAGAATTGTATTGCCATGACTCACTTATTAAGAATTGCCAAATTCTGGAGGGATAAGATAGGGAGAAAAATAGATACTTTACCAAAGTGCTTTAAGAAAAGAAACAAGTTTCCTTATGTCTGAAAAACAAAAAGATTAAAAATCAGCAATACTTTCAAAAAAAGTTACAAAAACTATATGATTATTTTCATCCAGTTTGAAGGGGATAATCTGAAAATGTCAGAGTCCTTTCCATGGATCCCTGAGAAGATGTAACATTTTTCCAAATGTATTATCACAAAACAGTGACTGTTTCTAAATAACAAGAAGAAATTTAAAATGACACGGTTATGAATTTGATTATAATGCAAATGACATGGAATCTTGTCCTTTCTGCAAAACACAATATTCCAGAATAACAATTAGAGTTATAAATGAAAGTATATCAGAATCTATTTTAATAATATGCATATATAAATGGAATATAGTTATTTCTTTACTTGACAAAGCTTCCCATGTTTCTTAAATATAAAAGCTTTCTTCATAAGGAGAGAAAACAAATCCTTGACGCATTCTGTGCCTATTGGAATGACCTAAAGCCAATTCTAGGTCAAGAAAAAAGTTTCTTAAAATTCAAACCCTGGGAAGGCTGTCAAACTTATTTTACTAAAAGATCATATATCATTATTATTACGATGTATTCAAAGTGACAAAGGCTTATTAAACACAAACATAGGATAGCAAAACTTCAGTTCCCATGATTAAGAAGATGGCCTTTTTAAGTAATCAAGTACCTGGTTAATGTAACACTAGAGGCCCGGTGCACGAATTCGTGCATAGGTGGGGTCTGGCCGGCCCACCCCAATCAGGGCCAATCAGGGCTGGTCAGGGGGAGGGGCTGCAGGAGTTTGGCCGGCCGGCCCCACCCCCGGATTGGGCCAGTTGGCTGGCCACAGTGCATGTCATAGCTGAAAGGTTCAGAGTGGGCCAGGGTTGCACACCTATGACATGAGGCCAAGAAAGAAAGATTTTATTCCAGGCACCTGGGTGCAGGTGGGCTGGGACCAAGAAAGGCATCAGCAAAGAGAGCAGGGAAAGATAGGTTTTTATTAGTTTTTGCTGGCTGCAAGCTGCTCTGCTGATGTAAGGGTCTGATCCGTCCTTGGTTCCTCCCATGCCAGGTATCTTCTGGTTATCTGAGCTATGCTTTGCTCAAGGCTGCAAGCTTTCTGCAAGATATCTGTTAAGCACAATAAGTTTTTCTCTGCCCCATTTTATTCTCTTTAACCCTTTCAATAGTGATGTAAGAAAGCAAGCAAAACACATCCTTAACCAAAGTTACATTACAGACAGACAAAACTCTTACTAAGCATTTCAATGGCTGATGGCTTGAGAAGGAGCGCAGGTAGGGTCCCCAAGACTAAGAACTCTGGGAAGTTGTTGAGAAGTTCCTGCAATCCATGCCACGAGTTCAGCCTGCTATAAGCAGCTGTCGTCCCCCTCCCCAGCAAAGTGGGATATGCCCCATCTTTAAACAATTAAACCAAACAACAATCAACAGAGACACTCATATACTATATTTACAGGTACGCACAACCCACAGACAAGAACTTCACACCATACATTCCCAAATACTAATCTCCTCTTGTTCCCAGTTAAGAGGTTATTTAAGAGTGAGACCAAGCAGTATGGCAGTAAAACACCCTTTTCAAGCAAGCAGTTAGCATTCTTTAGATTGGCAAATACATTCACACTTTTGAGAGACATATTTCTAGTAAAGTATAAAACATTCACTAACAGTTTCAAGTGTATTTTCTAGCTTTTTGTAATAAAAAGTCAAAAGTTGGCAAACTCAAATTATTTCAGTATCCATTTATTTCAAAATACCAGATATTTAATAATTTCTACTATTTAAACCAGCAGGACTCCAAAGTCTGAAGTTACCAAAGACTTTACTTTTTTTTTTTCTTAACAAAGTGGGAGTGGCCCCAGCCCAAGGGCACTTCTGCAGCTCAGGACATTTTAGGAGAAAAATTTGGGGTGTTTATAAGGTTTACTTACCATAATTTTCTTTCTGAGTAGACTATAACAACATGAAATCTTGCATATAAGGAGAGATCTCATTGTATTTCAAAACAGAAACAAAAACAACCCCTAGCCCTGACCAGTCGGCCTGCGGACTCAAGGGTCCCAGGTT
>NW_005356042.1:380501-382922 GCF_000412655.1 Myotis brandtii | reverse complement strand
GGGAGAAACTTTCAGACTTTATTCAAAAGAAACACCCAGAAAAAAATTGCAACTGGGCATGCGATGGAGCTATTTAATGACACTTGCCTAACTCATTTCAGAAATATTCTGAAAGGGAGGATGAAACAGATCTCATTGGACAGGTTTTTATCGAAAACTCCTGTAGATGAAAGTGATGAAAGCGTGGCAAAAAGGGCAAAAATCAGCAAATAAGATTCAGTTATTCAGTTATTCAGTTCAGCCTTTCTCCTCCAATTCAATCAACATCTTTAAGTCATTTGATGTCCAAGGTAAATGCTGTACATTAAACTTAATAAAACAAGTTTATTGCACTACATTCTATTGTTCAGTATTGTGTTTTTATACAATATTCGTTATTTTTAAATACATTTTTCTTATTTAAAAACATTTAACAAAACAATTGCGGTGTTTTTTGGGTGTCCGGAACGGATTAATGGCATTTCAATTCATTGTAATGGTGAAAATTGATTTGACATACGAGTAATTTGAGTTACGAGCTCCATCACGGAACGAATTAAACTCGTAAGTCAAGGCCCCACTGTACTCCCAAAAGGTAAGAAAGCAAGCAAAACACATCCTTAACCAAAGTTACATTACAGACAGACAAAACTCTTACTAAGCATTTCAATGGCTGATGGCTTGAGAAGGAGCGCAGGTAGGGTCCCCAAGACTAAGAACTCTGGGAAGTTGTTGAGAAGTTCCTGCAATCCATGCCACGAGTTCAGCCTGCTATAAGCAGCTGTCATCCCCCTCCCCAGCAAAGTGGGATATGCCCCATCTTTAAACAATTAAACCAAACAAAATCAACAGAGACACTCATATACAATATTTACAGGTGCACACAACCCACAGACAAGAGCTTCACACCGTACATTCCCAAATACTAATCTCCTCTTGTTCCCAGTTAAGAGGTTATTTAAGAGTGAGACCAAGCAGTATGGCAGTAAAACACCCTTTTCCTTTTTTTTTTTCCCCCATTGGCGGATAAGCGTTAGTAACCCAATACCCCAAGATCCGTCCCAATGGAGTATTTTTTGGAGATCGAGCCACCAGCACCCATCCTTGAACAATTTAAGCAAAATTATTACAACCAAAGTTACACCAGGCGAAAACCACCCTAATATACAATATTTACAAATTCACACAACAGACAGACAACCGTTTGTGGCTTACTGTGCATTGCCAGACCTTACCGTGAACAGCCAGACAGAATAACCAGGCAAGGACCTTGAGAGGCTGCTTGCAACCAGGAACTGATCAGGCTCACTCCAGACGGAGGGCAACAGACAACTAACTCCCCCTGTTACAGAACACCAGACTGCTCGATTCAACTTAGGTTTTAGATGAGACGACAGGGTGGCTAGGACTCAAAACAGGAAAATTTCTGGCAGCACTGCAAATAAGAGTCCAGGCATCAGCCCCAGGAACCCCAGTTCAAGCAGCAAGCAGGATCCCCGGTACCCACCCAAGAAGATGCCTCGCTTGAGTCCCACCAGAGTCGCCAAATTATGTAACTGGACAACCAAGGCATCTTGGGCTTCCTGTCACTACTTGAGCCAATTAAGCAGAGACAGGGTTGAATCATATGAGCGTTCTTTTCCAGCAGTATGGGAGAGCAACAGGTCATCCATGAAAATCTGCTCTGCCTCTCCCCATAAGCCAACTGCTTATACTGATAGAAGGACAAAGATTACATGGGAAAGTAGGAATTACAAGCATGGGAAAGTAGGCACAGGACAATCATTATGGGTTACAAGCCATGCAGACTGAGGGGATGGTCACAGAGGGTGGGTGCCTCCAGGCGCCCCGGGACCAGATTACAGGCAATGGGGGCTGAGGGTTGTAAAGAACAGTGTCTCCAAGACTAGATTGTTTCAGCCATGAGGTTGTAAATCTTTCCATAATGATAGGCAGTTCTCGAGACAAAAGGGTGGACTGCATTCTGATGTTAGCTCCCCTGTCCCAGAGCGTATAACTCCCAGCCAAGTCAAAATGTGCTTTCTCTAATCAGAATGTAACTGGACAATCAATGGGTCCGGGCTTCCTGTTGTGAGAAATGCTCACCTGTCCAAATTCAAATAATAGACGCAGAGACAGAAGTATGGCGAAAACAAGACTTTTAATATGCTCTCGAGAGCAGATGTCCACCCAGTTGTACAGGCACACCTGGGGCAGCAAACACAGCCCATTTACTCAGTCCCTCCTCTGATTCCTCATTGGCTGAGCACCATGGGTCACCTGTTTCCTCATAAAGGGTGTCCCAAAATTCACGCAAGAAGTAATTTTGATAGAAAACACAGGTTTATAATTAAAAATTGTAAATTTTTTATTGATTCATAAAGTATACAGTATAGGGTTATGTATGGAATAGCATATCGGGTAAATGGCCTCCACGGCTTT
>NW_005356042.1:377045-380310 GCF_000412655.1 Myotis brandtii | reverse complement strand
GTGGAGGCCATTTACCCGATATGCTATTCCATACATAACCCTATACTGTATACTTTATGAATCAATAAAAAAATACAATTTTTAATTACAAACCTGTGTTTTCTATCAAAATTACTTCTTGCGTGAATTTTGGGACACCCTTTATTTTGTGGAAGAGCCACACTCAAAGGGCCAAAGAGCCGCATGTGGCTCGTGAGCCACGGTTTGCCAACCACTGGGTTAGGGTATCTTACAACTGATTTATTATGATGAAGATTTTGAGATGGGAGAAGCTCAGAGATGTTTAAGTGCTCATGGGAAGAAACCAGACAAGGAGAGGAGAGGGTTGGAAATCCAGCAGAGAGATGCCAGGGTGGAGGATACCTGTCTCTCCAAGGAACATGGGAGCCAGAGAGCAGCAGCAGAATTGGAATCTGGGCAGACAAAATGGGTAGTATTTATAAGAGAAAAACAAACCTCAAGTGCCATAAGAGAGCTAGAACCAGCTGTGAGTTCAAGGCTAATTGTAAGAGTAGGAGGATGGGCCCGCAAGAGAACAGCTAGGGTATCTGCCACAAACTGGCAGGTAAGCTAAGCCAGAGCCTTTGGTTAAAGGGTCAAGAGACCCCTGACTATGTCTTTTAAATGTCTAGTGTAACCTTGCTCAAGTGACTCAACTTCTCTCTGTGCCTATTTGCTCATCCACAAAAAATAGTAATAATAGTACCCACCACCCAGCCGGCGTGGCTCAGTGGTTGAGCATCGACCTATGAATCATGGTTTGATTCCTGGTCAGGACATATGCCCCGGTTGTGGGCTCAATCCCCAGGGTGGGGCTAGCCGATTAATGATTCTCTCTCATCACTGATGTTTCTATCTTTCTCCTTCTCTCTTCCTCCCTGAAATCAATAAAAAAATATTTTTAAAAATAGTACCCACCACATAGGGTAGCTGTAAGGATACATGCTTGGCATATAATAAGTGCTCAGTAAGTCTAAGCTCTTGCTGCCACTTTTATATTATTACTAGAGGCCCGATGCATGAAATCCGTGCAAGAGTAGGCTGCTGGCACCGGCTTCCCTCTGGCACCAGGGACCCGGACTTCCCTCGCAGCCCCGGCTTTGTCCGGAAGGAAGTTGCAGCTCAGAGGCCGGCAAGTCAGGTGGGGAATTTGGAGTCTGCAGTCACTGGAGCAAGCGAGCCTCCCTGCTCGCTTCCAGCTGCCTGGCTGCCAGCCGCCATCTTGGCTGACAGTTAATTTGCATAAGGATATGCTGATTAGCCAATGGGAAGGGTAGCGGTCGTACGCCAATTACCATGTTTCTCTTTTATTAGTGTAGATTATTGAAGAGGCAGTATATATAGCAGAGTGGTTAAGAACACAGGTCATTGCCCTGACCGGTTTGGCTCAGTGGATAAAGCATCGGCCTGCAGACTGAAGGGACCCAGGTTCTAGTCCAGTCAAGGGCATGTACCTTGGTTGCAGGCACATCCCCAGTGGGGGATGTGCAGGAGGCAGCTGATGGATGTTTCTCTCTCATCGATGTTTCTAACTCTCTATCCCTCTCCCTTGCTCTCTGTAAAAAATCAATAAAATATATTAAAAAAAAAACACACAGGTCATGAAATCAGAACCCCTGTGGTCAAATCCTGGTCTGCCACTTACCAGCCATGTGTACCCGGGCAAAGCTATGTTATTTCTCTGGGCTTCAGTTTCTTTCAGTTTAAGTGCTCATGGAGAGAAATCAGACAAGGAAAGGGTGGGAAATCCAGCAGAGGCATATAGTATAGTACACATATAGTACTGCAGATCTATCTTGTCAGAGTGTTGGTGAGGACTTAATATCATTTAAAAGAAAGCTTAAACTATTTTAAATATTCACTATTTTTAAAGAAATGCATTACATAAATAAAAAATTAGGTGAGACTCTGTTAAAATATCAATTGCATCATATTATATTAATATCCAGAGTTTTTTCTTTCTTTTTTTCCTTTTAAGCTCCCTTTTAGGAAAGTGTTTACTACGGAAATTTTCAAGCATCACAAAAGAGAGAATAGTGTTATGAAACCCCGTTATAGTTACAAAAATTTTACCATTCTTGCTTCCATCTTTCCTCTCATTCTTTTTGTTTTAGTCGTGCTGGGGGATTTAAAAGCAAATCCCAGATCTTATTCCGATTGCAAAGACTTGAGATGTATTTCTGATAGAGACACCAGCAGGATTCACAGTGGTTTCTGAGCGCCCCTTGACTCCCCAACTCCCGGCCTATTCCCCGCCCCTAACTCGCCTCCTCTCTCTGCAGGTGACCTGCCCCGGGGTGGGGGGTTGTGGTTGCACGCTGGGCGGAGGCCTCCTGAGTTACCATGGAGGGGACCCCACGCTCTGGGTGGTGTTGGAGCCCCTGGGGTCTGGGGGCCTGCGGGCCTCCCTCGCACTACCAGGGCGCCTCCTGGCAGCCTGCGTGACTACAACGAAATTGCAGCGGACGATCTGATACTCCCTGGACTTTGGGGTGCCAGCCTAGTCGACGTGCTCCGGGCGCGTTGGTGCTTCAACAGCTGGTGAGGACCCTCCTCGTGCCCCGCGACCCGTCGACCCCGTCCTTCCGGGCGGGGGATGCCGTCATCCCAACTTCTGCGCCACAGGCTGCCTTTGGCGGCCTGGAGCTAACACCTTCTCTTTGCTTGTCGTCCCATATCACCGAGAAGCTTGCCTTGCCCTCCGTGACCCAACACTTAACTGCGTGACCACGTTTCTCTGCACGTCCCCAGGGGTGGGGCCAGCGACGCACGGAGCTTCCCGAGATTGTTATAATGACGATGACCAAAAAATGGTAGTGCCTGTCCTCTCTCCCAGTGCCCCCGCGCCCGGAAGAGGGGACGGACAAGTGCCCTAACCTCTAGCTCCCTCCTCCGCCAGGACTCAGGAGTTTAGGCCAGAACCCCCAGCCGCCAATCGCCTTCTCTTCCGGGTTCTCAGAACTGCGGTCTCCTCAAGGACACCTATTCCCTAAGGGGCAGGCCGGCAAACCAGGAGCTCCGCCCCTTCACGCGACGTTGTGACGCAGCCGCAGCGGCAGCCAATGGGGCGCGACAACACCAGACAGCGGGAGGCTGGAGGCGGAGGTTTGAGTGAGCGGAGCGGAAGTACCCAGTGCCTCGCGCTCCAGTTCCTGCCAGCTGGGTTGCTGCTCCGCTGTTCTGGGCCGTCGCCTGCGCGCGCCCGCGGCCCAGCTCTGCCATGAGCCGGCCCAGCCGACTGCAGAGGCAAGTTCTTAGCCTGTAC
>NW_005356042.1:333510-376978 GCF_000412655.1 Myotis brandtii | reverse complement strand
GCTCCGACGTACTGCGCATCGAATACCTGTACCGCCGCGGGAGGCGCCAGCTCCAGTTGCTACGCTCGGGCCACGCCAAAACCTTGGACGCCTTCGAGCGCCGGCAGGGCGCCAACGAGGAGCCCGGCGAAGCGGGGGCCCCTACGACTCCGCCTGAGGAGAGTGACGATTCGAGGAACCCTCTCGAATGGAGTCACCGGAGACCCCGCCGGGTGGACGGTGACAGGCTGAAGAGCTCAGATGGAGCAGGGGAACGGTGTGGTGGGGCCAGGGAACCCGCATGATGGGAGGTGAGAGGTCTTGAGAGACTAGCTGGATGGATGGGGGGATCGGAGAGCCGTCCTGGCGATGTCGGGTTTAAAGACCACCATGATGGATGGCAAGATATGCTTGCCCTTGTACGATTCGTAGTAACTTGTCGTACTCCTTCATGAGAGCTTGGGGCGGGCTGGGTCGCCCGCTGGCTGGACTGTGTCAAGCTGAGAACTACTTACTAGAAGGCATGGGAGCCAGGACACCCCCCCCACCCCCCCACCCCGTTGGACCGAAAGAAACTGAAACACCCTTCTCTTCACCTCTGGCTCCTGAACCCCCCTCTTTGTATTTAATTCTGATAACAGCAGGTTTTTTTTGCTGAGGAATTTGAGAAGGTGCCCTGATGGACAACGGCGAGAAGCGTCGAATCCCTTTGGAAAACTTTCCCCCCACTAATGGCAGCGAACTAGGACTGGTGAGGAAGGGAGTAGGGTCTCATCCCAGCTGATCATTTGAAGACCCCTCAAGACCTCTACACTTACTGTTTCTGAGGGCGAGCCCTGACTCCTGCACCCTTCAGGACTGTCAAACAAATGGAATAAAGTTGGGGATGTGCTTACTTCCTGTCGGTGGTCTTAAAGATTTTATGTGTTTGGGGATTTTTGAAGAGGCACACCAAGAAGTGACCCTCTGGGAGGAATGGGTGTTGGGAGCTGTCTTCCCCTCTGGAGCCCTGTAGACTGGCAGATTGGTTGAATCAGCATTGATCTCTCTCCTGGGCAGATCCATGAGAGACCCCAAAGAAACCCCAGTTGACTCTTTAATGGAGAATAGGGAGGCAAGAGAAGCGATGGTAGAGCTGAGGTCTGGCTGGTAACCACTGAGGCAATAGTGAGGGGTCTTAAGCCTGATTGAGGAGTCCAGCCTCAGGACAAGCTTGGGTGTTTGTCAGCAAGACCCAGGGGTTGGGGAGGAGAGATGGAACCATAGGCCACAGGCAGAACCTCTCCCATGTCCCAGTATGGGCTTGCTTTAGACATTCTTTGGGGTACTGCATTTTGCAATTCTGAGATGTGTTTGCACCCAGGTCAGTTAAATAAGTGGGAAGCAGATGAATTCTTAGTAGATGCAGTTGAAAGGAGCGGGAGGACCTTAGGAAAGGAACCCAGACCTCAAACCAATAGGAAGATGGACAGAAGAGAAAGTCTCTTCCCTAATCCCAGTGGGTACCCAATAGTTATAAAGTTGGGTTGAAATTTGAAGAATTATAAGGACTCTACCAGAAGGTAAGGATAGGCTAGAGGAGATAAAGGGGAGAAATGCAGGGTCCCAGGTGAGACCTGGGGTGCCCCAGGGCGCAGGCTGTTTGACTTCTAGTTCTGCTTTGTCTCTGGTTAATATTCACCTAACCTCTCTCAGGCCCTTTGTCACCTTGTTTATCTATCTTAGCCTCAGTGTTTTTCATCAGGGTGGTCCTGTTAGTCCTGCCCTGGCTCCATCTCAGTAAAAGCAAAAGTCAAAGCGGCTGACAGAGTCCTACCCATCCAGCTTCCATTATGTCTCCTCTGCATCTGCCATCTTTCCCTCTTGCTCACTCCTGGTCCAGATCTTGTGACCTAACAAGCTTCAGGATGGGAGCTTCTGGCAGCACTGCAGGAGATGAGCGAGTTTCCACTGGGGCTGGGCTCCCGGATCATGAGAGGAGACATTCACTGGGGTATTACAGATGAACAGAGTTTGCTTGGTAGAGAGGATAAGGAAGGGGAATGCCTGGTTTGAGGTTGTAGGTGAGTGGTGATTAAGAGTTTACACTCCCACTTGGCCAGCATGGCTCTGGTTGAGCATTAGCTTATGAACCGGGAGGTCACGACACATGCCTGGGTTGTGGGTTCAATCCCTAGTGTGGGGCTTGCAGGAGGCAGCCAATCAATGATTCTCTCTTATCATTGATGTTTCTTTCCCTTTCTCCCTCTCTCTCTCTCTGAAATCAATAAAATAAAATAAATAAATAAATAATTTTTTTAAAGAGCTTGCACTCCGGAAGTGGAATGCCTAGATTTGAACCCCAGTTCCAACATGGATTACATGATTGTGGGCAAGTGATTTAACCTCTGTGCCTCAACATCCTTATCTGTGAAATGGACATCATAATAGTGCCTCTCTCATGTGACTTTTGTGATGATATAGTGAATTAAGTACATCTTGTGTCAGATGATGTTATCCAACCCCAGGACCCTCTTGCCTACTTCAGTTCACTTACAGCTGAAAAAGGAGGCTTTCAGTTTCCGGCCCTGAGCCCTGGCATCTCTGCTCCTCTGCTGAGAGCTTTCTGAGAGTTATGGAAGGTGAGCTAATGCTCTCAGCCTATGGTGGATATCAGTCACTGGATGAGTGCCCCAGCCTTCCTGTTGTCTGGTCCAGAGAGCGCAACAAGCGTTCTATAGCATCCTCAGAAGAACCATCCCCTCCCCCACCCGTTTCCCACAGTGGCTACCACTCCATAAGCACCTTTTCTGGCTTACCCCCTTACCTGTCTCACTCTCCCCACTCGCTGCCTCCTGCCTCCTGGAATCAAGTCCTAAATAAAGCACCTCACCCAAGTCCTTGCTCCTTGTGCTGTGTGTAAAGCCCACAGTTGATACTCTGTGTCTGCTATGGTTTTTGTTGTTTTGTTAATCCTCACCTGAGGATAATTTTTCCGTTGATATTTAGAGAGAGTGGAAGGGACGGGGAGAGACAGAGAGAAACATCAATGTGAGAGAGAGACATTGATTGGTTGCCTCCTGCATCGGCCCCAACCGTGGACGAGGATAGAGCCTGCAAATGAGGTACATGACCTTCAGTCTGCAAGCCAATGCTCTAACCACTGAGCAACTGGTTAGGGCTGCTGCTGTGTTTTTTACTCTGCTAAGGCACAGGGTCAGTTGCTTCTCAACCCCTTGACCCTATCTGTTAAATAAGAATCTCCTGATCTAAGACTTTACAGCAATATTAAAAAATTAATATTAAAATTAATTTCACCTGTTTCTACTGTTTAATTGTGACTACTAGAAAATTTGGAATAATTTGGAATATGGATTATGGGTTAATAATAGAACTGAATCACCCTGGCCGGTTTGGCTCAGTGGATAGAGTGTCGGCTCATGGACTTAAGGGTCCCGAGTTCCATTCCAGTCAAAGGCATGTACCTCAGTTGCAGGCTCAGTCCCCGTGCAACCAATGATGTGTCTCTCACATCAGTGGATTTTTTTCTCTCTCTCTCTCTCCCATTTCCACTCTCTAAAAAAAAAAAAAATCAGTGGAAAATATCCTCGGGTGAGGATTAAAAAACACACAACTGAATTGAGTTGTTAAATTTTCCAATTTTGATGACTGTACTCTAGTTGTGTATGAGAGTGCCTTTATTCCTCAGAACTGCACACTGAAGTATTCAGGAGCAAACAGTATCATGTCTACAACTTACTCTCAAATGGTTCCAAAATAGAGGGTGTCCTCAAAAAAATGTATACACTTTACAGCTGATAGCTCAATTTTGAAAATGAAATGTATTTTAATAAACACTGCCTTTATTCAAAGTGTACATACATTTTTGGGGACACCCTATATATGCACATATGTAAACATGTTAGTGAGAGTGTGAATAGTGAAGTACATGGGGCAAAATGTTAACAATTGGTGAATCTGGGTAAAGGATATATGGGAGTTTGTTGTACTAGTTTAAATAGCCCTGGCTGGTGTTCTCAGTGGTTAGAGCATCAGCCTGGGCACTGAAAGGTCATGGTTTGATTCCTGGTCAAGGGCATATACCTGGGTTGCAGGTTTATCCCTGGGCCCTGTTGTTGGGGCAGGTGTGGGAGGCAAGCAATCGATGTGTCTCTCTCACATTGATGTTCTCTCCCCTTTTCCTCCCTCCTTCCACTCTCTCTAAAAATAAATGGGAAAATATCCTTGGGTGAGGATTAACAATAAATAATAAACTAATAAATTAAAGTTATGTATTTTTGACCTTTGAAAAACTAACGTCTGGTTTCCCTGGCAGATTCTGATCTTCATCCTATTGGGAATGACAGGTTACTAGAATATGTTCTTCTTAGGTCACAAACTCAGCTGTCCCAAGGGTCCAAGCCAGATGCATGAGGTGGTCCAGTGGGGCCTTTGGGAATTCTGGGAAACTCACAGTCCCTAAAGAAGAAAGTTCCTACCACTCCTGCTCAATACCCTCAAACAGCAACATCCAGTGTTGATGTGAAGGAATGACTAGAATTTTCTTTATGGTAATAAAAGAATTGTGACTAAATTTTAAAACAGAATCCTGATCTGGAGACGCTTCCTGAATTGTTGGTAAAGCTTCAGAAGAATTTAGGAAAGGAGAGTGGGCACCTGGGAGGATTAAAGGGATTGGCCCTGAGTTGGTAATGATTACAGCTGGTGAAGAGTCCACAAGGACCTGTAATGCTGTTCCTTATTTTTTTGTTCAAGTTCAAAAAGTACCAGAATGAAAGTTGAAAAAACGAAACAAACTCCTATGATGCCCATCTCACTCAGACTGGAAGTCCTCACTGTGGTCCACAAGGCCCCATAACCTCTCTCTTACCTCAACCCCTCCAGCACTCACACTTCAGCCACACTAGCCTTGCCATGTGCCAAGCACACTCCTACCTGTGGGCCTTTGCACTTACTGTTTCCTTTACCTGGAATGCTTTTCCTCTAGGTCTGCACTGTCCAGGATGGTAGCTGAGAGATACTTGTGATTGAGGAATTTTTAATTTTTTTAAAATAAATTTTAAGTAATTTAAAATTTAAAAGAGAAGCCATGTAAAATATTCCATTAAATAGAACCTCTTTGGGTAGGACTACATTTTATTTAATCTGTTGGAAATTAAGTGTCTGAATTGAGATGTGCTATATAAAGAGTGAAATACACACCAGATTTCAAAGACAGTAAAAAAAATGGATTATAAATCCTCATGTATTTTTATATTCATTACACATTGAATTGATGTTTTGTATATATTGGGTTAAAGTATAAATTATTAAAGTTAATTTTCACCTGTTTCTATTATTTAACAGTGACTACTAGAAAATTTTAAATTATTTTTATGCCTCACTTTATATTTCTACTAGAGGCCCAGTGCATGAAATTCATGCACTTAGGGGAGGGGAGGGCGCAGTCCAGGAACCCTCAGGGGATATCCAACTGACAACTTAGGCCGGCTCCCATGGAGCAGTCTTAGCCAGCAGTCAGACATCCTTAGCGCTGCTGCGCAGGTGGGAGAGGCTCCCACCACCGCCTCTGCGCTCACCAGCCGTGAGCACAGCTCAGTGTGGGAGCGCACTGATCACCAGTGGGCAGCTCCTGCATTGAGCATCTGCCCCATGGTGGTCAGTGCACATCATAGTGACCAGTCATTCTGCCTTTTGGTCAATTTGCATATTAGCCTTTTATTATATACTAGGGGCCCAGTGCACCAATTTGTGCATCTTGAAAGGAACTGTGGGCCACGAGACTGTGGTGGGCACAGGGGCGGTTCTCAGCCCATCCTCTGCACTCCCGCCTGGCCCCTCCCACCTGGCCCAGCCCTGGTCCCCTGTCTGCCAGCAGCCCCGCTCTGGCTGCTGCAGCTCCCACACGCTGACAGCGCAGAGCGATTGGGACCAGCGCCATCAGCAAGTGAGAGCAGCAGCTGCTGGCCCCGATCACCGCTCAGGAGCAGGGGGAGGTGGAGAAGTCCTCAGGAGCAATTGGGGCTGGCAGCCGCTGCTCGCACCCGCTGCTCACACTGGCTGACTGTGCTGAGCGATCAGGACTGATGACACTGTGGGTGTGAGCGGGGCTGGTGCTGGCAGTGGGTGCGAACGGAGGCTCCGGTGCCGGCAGCGGGTGTGAGCAGGACCAGCACCGGCAGCAGATAGGCAAGACATTGAGCCATGGGGGGCGGGGAGGGGTGCTAAGGTAGGCACAAATCTGAGTGAAGGACTCCACTGTGGACTGGAATTGACCTTTCCTTTCATGATGAAGGCTTTCTTATGGAGTCAAGCCAGAGGTTTTTGGTTCCCTTGGAAATACATTTCTATTACCTCTTAGCAGATAGGCCTGTTGGAAGCATGGATTAGCAATCATGGATATAGGTCAGTGATGGCGAACCTATGACACGCGTGTCAGAGGTGACACGTGAACTCATTTTTTTGGTTGATTTTTCTTTGTTAAATGGCATTTAAATATATAAAATAAATATCAAAAATATAAATCTTTGTTTTACTATGGTTGCAAATATCAAAGAATTTCTATATGTGACACAGCACCAGAGTTAAGTTAGGGTTTTTCAAAATGCTGACACGCCGAGCTCAAAAGGTTCGCTATCACTGATATAGGAGGATTGGACAGCACTACTCTAGGAGTCCATGTGGCTTGTTTCCTCACTATAGTTTGCTATAATGACGTAATTATCTCCCTGCCACCTCCCTCAACCACCCAAAATTTTACCTCCTTTCCCTTTGCCCACTTTAGTTTTTCTTCGTAGCACTTATCACCATCTGACATATTACATATCTCACCTATTGCTTTTATTTACCATTAATCTCCCCTGTAGAAATCAGCCCCACCAAGGTCAAGAATTTTAGCCTTTGAATTCACTGTCATTGCCCTATTCTTTGAACAGGACCTGGCTTACCGGAGACAGTCAATATATATTTTTTTAATATATTTTATTGATTTTTTACAGAGAGGAAGGGAGAGAGATAGAGAGTTAGCAACATGGATCAGCTGCCTCCTGCACACCCCCTAATGGAGATGTGCCCGCAACCAAGGTACATGCCCTTGACCGGAATCGAACCTGGGACCTTTCAGTCCGCAGACCGACGCTCTATCCACTGAGCCAAACCGGTTTCAGCGACAGTCAATATTAAATGAACGAATGGATGAATGACACATTTGCTCCATTACCCGATCAGTAGGGTCAATATTGCCAAAACTCTGCCCACCCTATTTATGGTGACTCCAGGTAGACTGCCTCCTCCTTGGTTGGGTACAGAGACTTGGCCTGGCATTTGAAACAGGACAGACCCAGACTTGCATCCCAACTTACCCCTGAACCTGGAGTCTCCCAGAATCTGCTGCTTCCCTATCCTCCTCCTTCAGTGTCCATCCCCCCTTCAGGTAAGCGCTTCCTCATTTTCTTTGAAGACCCACTCCTTCCTCTATTTCAGTACACATTTCAGGCAGGGCTGCCTGCAGCCCACAGGAAATCAGGTGACTAGCCAAAGGAGCCAGCCTTGGGACTTTGGAACTGTAAAGGAAGAATGACTCTCCTATTGGCTACCAAATTAGTGGGATGAACGCTTGGAGGTTTTAAGGGATACTCTGGCCACCACAAGATAATAATGAAGTCAAATCAGAGGAAGGAATTGAGAAATGGAGCTATCATTTGAGCCCCCGGACCCAGCTCTTTTTTCAGTCCCTAACTTCAGTTACCCACAAAAATAAATTCCCATTTCTGTTTAAATCAGTGGTGACTAGGCTTCAGTCACTTGCTCCCTGTGTGTCCTCAGTGACTTCCCCACTAGAGCCTGTTTCCCGTTCTGTTAACTGGGGACATATCATTTGGTGGCTGTGAGGATTAAAGAAGAGATCTAAATGCACATCCAGGAGCCTAGCACAAGGCTCTGTTCTTGAGTCTGATTCTGTTCCACCTCTTGTCCCAACTCTTTAAGCTCTGGGAAGTGGATGATCTTAGACACCTGGCGCTGGGTACTGGACTCCAGGACTGAGCCCTGGAAACTCCACTTGGTTGTCATCATGACTCATGGAAGAAGTTTCACACCCTGCACCAGTGATGGCCCAGCCTGGGAGCCCACAATGTAGAATGTTTGAACCGAACACATGTATAGATGCAGGTCAGAGACTATAGCAGGTGCAGCCTGCTTATACCACCTGCACCTTTTCTGTACATACCTCTAGCTTCCTGTGGAAAGCACCTGTGCGTCTCTGCCTGAGGGTTCTTTAAAGACAGGAGAAGCTGGACGTTCTGGGGAGTTGACAACTTCAGGAACCAATGAGAGATGGGAGCTGTTTATATAAATGCCAATTTCTTTGACTTTTGGGTAGAATAACTTTGAATGTGTTCTACACAGTCTCCTACAGGTCACTAGTGAGATGGCACCCAGTTCCCAAAGCAGCAACCAGCTCAGCGCTCCCTTCCCTGGCTCACTTCCTCAAACCCCTACCAAACTGCCTAGGATCACCTCCTAAAAAAACTGCATGTGCTTGCATCTTTGTCTCAGGGTCTAATGGGCTGATTCAGTTCTGCATTCTGTGCTCAAGGCAAAGAAATCTGTGGAGAGGGCTGTCCAGATATATCAGGGCTGTATCCTAGATTCTGAGTACTCAAGCACCCAATATCTACACATTCTGCAATAGACTGATGTTTGTATCCCTCTAAAATATGTACGTTGAAATCCTAACCCACTATGTGATGGTTAGGGGGTGAGGCCTTTGGGAGGAGATTAGGTCTGAGGATACAGCCCTCATGGAAATGATTATTGCCCTTAATCTCTTGAAACCCAAGAGCTCCCTGCTCCTTCTGCCATGTGGGAACACAGCAAGAAGACAGCCATCTATGAACCAGGAAGTAGGTCCTCACCAGATACTGAATCTGTCAATGCCTTGATCTTAGACTTTTCAGCCTACAGAACTGTGAGAAATAAATTTCTATTGTTTATAAGCCATGCATTCTGTTATTTTGTTACAGCAGCCCAAATGGACTAAAACACATCCTTTGACAAGTGACCATTTATTACATATGTCTGGACTGTGTACTCAGATTGGGGGGGGACCATTGACATAGTTGAGCACCAAGTAAGGTGTCCTGGCCAGTCGGGCAGGAGAACAGCAGGGGCTCCCTGACTGGGGCAGGAGTAATGTGAAACCCACCAAGAGAAGGAAGAGAAGAAGGAAGAAGGTCAAGGGCCACTTGGATACAGGAGTGGGGGCTCTGTAAAGGAAAATGCAGTGTTAAATATACAGTGGGCTGCCATCATGAGCCCTGTCTCCCTACACCCCCAGACCCATCTCCCAGGCATCTCACCCAGAATCTACCTCCAGCATCACATCCTGGAGATTGGAAGATGCTTGACTCTTCTTGTCCTAAGGGTAGATAGTAACCAGAAGCAGAATACATGGAAGGGACACTTAGTGTGGACTTTCCATTATTATCATAGACCTACAGGGATGAGCTTATTTCTCCTCCTTTCCTGGTACCCACTTCCTCCCCAGGGCCCCTCATGGGCTTGGAATATCTCTAAGTATAGTGAATGTCTTTCTGTGGCTGTCCTCCAACCAATTCCCCTTTTCCTGGTAACAGGGGCTCAATTTGGTGTGCGGGGAGTGTCAGACTTCCCCACTTTCCTAACAGTACACCTCCACTTCCATGATTAGACATATGACCCAGATATGGCCTATCAGAGCCTTCCATCAGGTTGGCCACTGTGATTGGTTCAGGACCCATGGGGAGCGGAATCAGCCCTGGGACTTGGCTGCTAGTAGGTCAGCGGCATTCTCCTCTTGGGTGGGTAACCAGTAGAAAGTATGTAGCTACTGGGGCAGCCATTTTGCTGAGAAGGAATCCACCTTGGGGAAGTAAAATCTCAAGAGCAAGGGTCTGAGCCCTGATAGCATTAGAGGTCCTGAATTCAACAGTACCTGGACTTTTCAGTAATATGAAAAAATTGCATCCCCTCTTTTGTGTAATTCAATTTGGGTCACTTGCCCAAATTGATATACCTAACTGAGGACCAGCTGACCTGAGACTTCTGGAGCAGGGAGCGTCTTTGGTGACCTACTAAGTGTTTCCGGTGGCTGAGACCCAACATGAATATGTCCTGTGGAGAGAGAGAGTTGTGGGGTCCTGGGACAACCAGTGACAAAGAGACACAAGATTGGGGAAGGGCCAAGATAGAGGGTGTCACAGAGATGTGATGCTGGGGGAAGAGAAGGATCTTGGGAAGACACAAAGAGCAGGGCAGAGCCAAAGAACCTGAGAGGAGAAACATTATTCATTCATTCACCCAACTAATATTTAATGAGTGTCTATTACATGCCAGGCAGTGTTCAAGGAGCTGGGGACACAGTGGCAATGGAAACAGGCAAAGTCTGTATAATGTCAAGATGTGGTAAGTGCCATTAGAAAATAAAGTAAGAGGATAAGGATAATATTTGGAGGCCAGAGCAGGTCTCTCTGAAGAAGTGACACTTGAGGGGAGACTGGAATGAAGGTAGGAGGCAAGCTGGGCATGCATCTTGGGGCTTTGAGATGGGAGTGAATTTGGAATGTTTAAAGAAGAACCAATAAGCTAGTGTGGCTGTAGCAGATTGAGCAAGGGGGAGAGTGAGAGGAAACGAGGAAATGTACATATAGATGGATGAGAAAGAAAAACTGAAAGAATAAGACAGAGGAACCAAGAGACAAAGGGAGGGAGGGAGAAAAGCACTGACACACCAAGAGAGAAAGATACAGAGAGAGGCAGAGGGAGAGACAGAACCGCCAAGATCGCCTTGGAAGGGAAGGACCCTGCTAGGAGGTGCACAGAGGTGTCCTGTGGGTGCCCGGGTGGGGATGTCCCCCACCTGCTCTCACCTCAAGGCCTTGTCCCCTGCTCTGAGGGCCCCTGTGGCCACACAGCTCACAGGGAGCCCCTGGTGTCCAGGCTGTCTTTTGTCCCAAGGGCCCGAAGCCCCCAATGTCCCCTGCTGGGTCCCACTCTAACTCTGCAGGAGTGGGGAGGCTACTGGGTTCCCAGGGCCCCCAGATCCCACCAGGTCCTGGACAGTCTGAATCCGCCTCAATCTCCAAATCCTGGTCCAGTGTGTTGGCCTCCTTGAATACCTGGTCAGAGGACAGAGGTCATGGGGATTGTGAAATTGGCACCAGGACTAGGGATCACCAGGTTGGGCCATACCAGGCTGTAGCTGACCAGCTGGGCCTGCAGCCGCCACAACCGCCAGAAGATGCTGTCTAGGTGGGCTCCAAGGGCCCTCAGGACCTGCTGCAGGGATGCCCAGGCCTGAGGCTCACTCCGCTGTGCCAGCCCCTCACTGAACGCCAGCAGTGCATCTACACGCTCAGCTGTCCCACGTAGGTCTGCCTGTAGGGTCTGGGAACACATGGTTGGACACCACCACCATCCCCATATACACCAGGGGAACCAGAAACCTGGGACCTGGAATTACATGGCCCCCTTTCCTACTGAGAACATGGAGTAAACCCATCTTTCACCCAAGGGAGCTGGTACCCCTCCTGAGGCCCTGCCCACCTCCCCATACCTTGGCCTCCCATTGCCCACCTGCAGCTGGACCATCCCATTCTGGGCCAATGTCCAGGGCCCCAGGCCTCGCTCTAGGTCCTGCAGCCGAAGACCCAGGCCCAATAGGCAAAGGTGCAGGCGGTCCTGCTCAGCCTCCAATACCTCCCAGCCAGAGATAGGGCTCTGGGAAACACAAAGGGCTGAGTCAGTGCCAATGGGCCAACCAAAACCTTGTCCCCACTCTCATTGCCACCCCTCTTTTGCAGACTCCTCCTTTCTGGATGCTTCTCTGAAGCAGAGTCCATCTCTGGCTCTGCACCAGGGCTGCTCCCACCTTGAGTCCTTTCCAGTGGAAGGCCTGGGGACTTCTAGTTCAAAGTCTCAAGGTTTTCAAAGCTCCTAGAAACTTGGGACATGCAGGACCTGGAGGTCTGAGGATCACTCTGCTATGCCAGCCCCTCACTGAACACCAGCAGTGCATCTACTGGGAGGGGGTGATGGAGCTGGATACCCCTACAAGGAATGAGGCTGCACCAGGGCCAATCATGAAATAATTCTCTCTCAGTTTGAAATACTTCTATAATGATTGACAAAGAATCATTTATAGAGTGTCCCTCCCTCCACAGGTGCCCAACACTTTTCCAGAATCATCAATTCATCCCCATGTGGAGGCTAGATTCTAGGGGAAAGAGAGGAGGTGGGGCACAAGGGGCCTGGGTTACCTCAGCTCACCTCACGGTGTTTGCCCCCAGTGGAGTCCTCATGGGAAGAAGGCGTTGGCAATCTAGGGTGACCAGATGTAGGCTCAGTGTTCTTCAGCCCACCCTGTAAGTGCTCAGAAGGATCCAAAGAGCCCTGCCCCAGGGTCCGGGCTTGCTCTGGTCTGGGAGGTAGGAGGCATTGGCAGACCCTTGGGTGAACCTAGGTGCCCATTATCCACTCTAGCCTACCCATCCCCAGCTTCCTTTCCCACATCCCCAGGTGATCAGAGCCACAGTACCTCTTACCCTCAAAGTGCCCCTGCTACTGCCATCACCCCTTTAGGACCCAAGTTTCAAAAGCCCCAGCTCCTACCTGATTCTTTCCTCTTCAGAAGGGCAGACGGTGGATTCAGCAATGTCCAGTTCCCTAGGGGCTCCAGGGGGGTGATTGAGGGGCTCTGAGTGGGGTCCAGGGTCCAGGGCCATAGTTGGGGGCCTAGGGATAGAGTCAGTGAGAATACTTTGGTCCCAGCCCCAGCCCCTTGGAGATCCCAGCTGCAGCCTAGTTCCTCTCTCTCTGGAGGGACTGCTGACTCCACCTTTACCCCATTCCCCGTAGCCCTAGCTCTGGGACCTGCTGATTTTCACTCCAAAGTGAGGAGCACACTTACCCCTCAGTCTTTGTCTCTAGGGACACACTAACTCTCGTTCCGACTCCCACAGTCAGCTAACTTTAAGGTATCCAGCCTTTTCCTAGACAGTGGTGTCCCCTCAGACATCCACAGGACTCACCCAGGCCCCAGGCAGATGGAGGCCCAGGAGCAGGCTCAGCTTTACCTCCTTTCAAGTGAAACCTGGACCCAGGTAACTTGATGCCAGCTCAGGTGACAGTGGCACAACTTTTAACTCCCTAGCAAACAAGTAACTGAACTTTCTAAGCTCACCCCAACCCACCCAATGGGGTATAATCCTGCCCCCTCAAGAGTCCTGGATTCTGCCTGGCTCATCTGAGCCATTCTTCTGACCCCCAGGACCCACACCATTTAGGGTCCCAGACTCAGCACCTCTCAAGAACACAAGCATCTGTCCCTCCACCCCCAATCCAAAACCAAAGAAAGATTTTTGTTGGTTTATTTGAAATGAAGCCTTTCTGTGGTTCCCACAAAGTTATTGGGAAAATAACTCAGGGGACCCGCCTCTTCCCCAGGGTTTCAAGGTTGCAGCTGTCCGAAACTTGATAGTCCGGGAAGCCCAGCAGGTCCTGGGGCCAGGCGTCACTTGCTAAGGAGCAGTCCAGCCCGCAGCACACGGGGCACCCGGCGGATGGTCAGCGAGACACGGGTGCCACGGACCAGGTGGGCTCCAGGCCATGCCGATGGGCATGCGGCAGCGTTGAGCGGTAGAGAGGCGGTGTCGAGTGGATCTACACAGGCCGCTGCGATGCCATGGAGGAGGTGCGTGTAGGCAGTGCCACGAAGTACCAGGAGGCTGCGGGGTTCCAGCAACAGCGAGGTGGCCGGCCGGGGTGGGGGCCGGGGCTGCGGGGAGTATAAATGGTCAGTGGGTCCCCAAAAGTAGAAGGGTAGAAGAAGTTAGCAGACTTTGAGAGTCAGAGAGCGAGGGTCAGCGTGTCCCCAGAGACAGAGACTGAGGGGCAAGTGTGCGCCTCATTTTGGAGTGAAAATCAGCAGGTCCCAGAGCCAGGGCTACAGGGAACGGGGTGAGGGTAGGGTCAGCAGTCCCTCCAGAGAGGGAGGAACTAGGCTGCAGCTGGGATCTCCAAGGGGCTAGGACCAAGGTATCAGTGGTCACAGGGAACTGGGTTGAGGGCTTGACAGAAGTCAGGAGTTGGGGTGGGCCGGGATGGGGAAGCAGAATGAGGCAGAGATGATCTGGTGTAGTCTGGGTCTATCTGCAGACATCAGGATTTTTGAGGAAACTGGCACAATAGGCAGGATATCCGGGGTAATCAGGAGCATGCAGCACTACAGAGGGACCTAAGAAGCAGCGGGGGTCAGGATGTCCAGGGGGATTTCTGTGAACACTGTAGTGTCAGAAATGCATCACTCAGAGAAAGAGGTCAGGGACTCTGCTGTCATGAGCAGCCCTAGAGGACAGTCAGGCCATCTAGGGAGTCTTTGAGCAGCAAGCCAGGTGCCAAGGTGTGGGAGGTCAGTGTTGGGGTGCTCTGTACAGTAGGCAGAGAGAGTTAGGATATCTGGAAGGATGTCAAGGACACTCACAAATGAATGGTGTTGGAGTATCTGAGGATATCAGTGTCTGCTGGAGTATTGGGGAACCCTGCATGGGTTATGTGGACCTTGGGCTACTGGAGCACTCTGAACGTGTGGGCCAAGGGATCTTCAGGGTGTCAGGACATTCCAATCAGCAGGTAGGGGTATTGGGAGTATCTGTGGATATCAAGCTTTCTAGGGCACCCTGCAAGCAGATGGGTTAGGTGTCTGGGAAGACATGGTTGCATTCTATGAGGGACAGGGAAGGTATCTGGGAGGTTATCAAGGGTATCTTGCAGGCAGGTGGGATTGGGGCTTCTTAGAGGATGTGGGATGTGAGAGTGCCCACAAGTGACTGGGGCAGTGTCTCAGGGCCCACCTGCTCTGTAGGGTCCTCATCCTTTGGCTGCCGCGGCTCGTAGAGATCCAGCATGGTGTGGGAGCCCAGGCTGATGGTGCTGACGGTCGGGTAGTACAGTGGCCCGTCCTTGTGGGGCTGGGAAGTGGGCACCAGGGCTGGACAGGGCAGGAGTCCACCCCCCACCCCCACCCTCTCGGGTTCAAGGGGGCCTCCCAGGTGGGGACAGGGAGATGAATGCCTGGTGGGGTGTGTGGCAATGGCCTGCCCCATGATGGATCAGAGGTCTGGGAGTTGGGGTGAGGATGTGTAGTTACCATGATGCCCTCCCCAGGCAGATACTGGTTCACAAGGACGTGGTTGGCTGGGAGACCCCCAAAAAGATTGAGGTCAGACACTTTGTCCACGTAGCGCTGAAGCCACAGAGGAAGCCGCTCAGGAACCATCCCTCGGGGATGTGGGAGCCCACCTGGAGGAGGGCAATGGGGTCCTGAGAGCACCTAACCAAGGAGCCCTCGCACCTCAAGCCCTCACTAATGATATCACCAGGTTTGGTAGCACGCTGACCTTCTCAGGGATGCCTGATTCTTTGGAGATCACCACCCAACCCTTCAAAGGTTTCCTGATGCCTCAAAGGTTTCCTGGAACATTTGAAAGCACCAACTTATAAGGAAATTCCTAATCCCATAGAACCTCTACTGACACTTCTGAATCCTCCTGGCCCTTGGGACCCCTTGAACCCTCAAGGGCCCCCTAATATCTTAAGACTAACCAACCTGAAGCACCTTCTCTAACCCACATCCTTAAATCACCCATGCCCCCAGGCAGGAACACTTACCCCAATTCTGTAACTTCCTCCCAGAGAGCTGAGTCCACTTTGGCTTTGGGGCATTGAAGACCTAGGAGGTGGGGAGGGGGTCACTCATTTTTCAGGACTGCTCTGATTCTCCCACCCAGGCCAACATAGAGGTCTTTACCTGGGGTGGAAAAGGGTTAT
Source organism: Myotis brandtii (assembly GCF_000412655.1). Classification (NCBI taxonomy): domain Eukaryota; kingdom Metazoa; phylum Chordata; class Mammalia; order Chiroptera; family Vespertilionidae; genus Myotis; species Myotis brandtii. The sequence goes on along the minus strand of NW_005356042.1, from coordinate 361,135 downwards.
CTCAGTATCTGTGGGAATGGTTTCCTGAGATAGTGTTCCCAAGATTTTGCTCTTTGCTCTTTCCCCTGTGGCAGCTGCTGCTAGCCCCAAAGCCTACCTATGTCTACTGGGATCGAGGAAAGGAACCAGGGCTACACAACTTCGGTCTGAATCTACTTAGAACTCTGGCCTGCATTGGGCTCTTTTAGCCCAGTAAATAGTCTGCACCCTGTAATTTCCTGGGCTATCTCAGAATAGTCTAACTTTTGGGACCTTCTTGTTTCTATTACCTTGGGGGCGGGGGGGGAGGGGGATGTACTACACTAGGCTATCTCAGCATAGCAAAGAGAGTACTTTGAAAAGTCTCCACTGCCAAGATCCCAAAGTTCTAGAATGAGCCATCTTCAAGAAGTCTATACTCAGTAATCTCCTTGTTCCCTTTATGGTTATGGGGCTGGAATGAGCTATCTCATCACAAGTCTGTGTTCTGTGGCTAACTTTTTCCTGGGACTCAACCTAGACAAGACTAGTTGGAACAGCACAGGGAAGAACTGTGCTCTATTATTTTTTGTGTGTGGGTGTGTGTGCTCTATTATTAAGGCTCTGGGGCTACAAAGGATTGTCCCAGTGCAAGGACTAACCTTTGTAAAGTTTTCTTTCCCCAAAACCTTAAATAGAATATAGACTGGATTACCTCAGCACAGGTGGTCTGTGTTTAGAAATCTTGTTTCCAAGACTCTGGGTCTATGCTGAGCTATTTAAGCAGAGGAAAGAGTATACTCTGTAACATTCTGAGGCCTTGGCTTCCTCAGCACTAAAAATTCTTCATTCCCCAAACATCAAAGGCCTGAACTGGGCTATCTCAGTCTATATTTATAATCTCCTTTTCTCTAAAATAGCAGGAGTGGGCTATCTCAGCACAGAGAATATGGGCTCTGTAACTTCCTCGTTTCTGAGGCTCTGGGCTTGTACTGGCCTATTCTAGCACAAGGAATCCGATCTCAATAACATCTTTGTTTTGGAAGTTGGACTGGCCTATCTCAGCACAGGAAATCTGAGCTCCATAATAATCACTTCATTTCTAAGAATCAGTTTGGTTTCCCCTAAGCTTCCTGGGAAAAACTCTTTCTGACAGGCCCAGTGGGTCCTGAGAGTGAGGGATGGGTGGCACTCTTCTTCCTGCCAGAATCTCCATTATAGCCTCAGGGGCTCTCAAGCAGGAACTAGGATTTGGGGAAGGATCTGGAAAGATGGGAAAAACAGACCAGAAGGGCACTGAGGTCACCTGTCGAAGCAAATACTCCTCCTCTTCCTTGGAGATGAAGTCAGGGACATAGTAGATTACAGGTGGTGCCTAGGATGGAGAGACCCCCCTGAAACTGGTGCCCTTTTACCTACACAGGGACCCTAGCAATGATGAGCAGCCCCCTCCCTCTGTAGTGAGGCTCAGGATGTCCCCAGACAGGCCAGGGCCTGAAGTTGAGGGACCAAGGCCCATTTTGGGGATAGAAAGTGGGAGTGAGATAGGGGAAGAATGAACCTGGAGGGAGCAGTCCCAGCTCACAAACCAGGAGTTGGCCTGCCTATCACCACTTTATCTTCCACCCTCAGTCCTCCCACTGTCACCCTCTGCACCCCCGTCCTGACAACCTGCTCCACCCGGAATGGTTCCAGGGCTGGGACCCTGGAGTCCTGATCCTCCGACACCAACTCCATGCACCCGATCCTGTGAGGAGGAGAGAATATGCTAAGGTCACCAAGCCTCCTACCCTCAGGTTATGGTCCCACTTTCTGCTCTATCATGGGTCAGGGCCTCGGCTCAGCCCTCTAACCAAACTCACTGGATTTCTAAAACCTGAGTCCTCAGCCTCTCAAAGCCACCTAGTGAGCTTCCGGGCTCTTTGCCTGGACACAGTAAGCACCCAGAACATCCAAACTCCATCTACCATGAGCCTATCAAACTACACATATTTGTTCTCTCATGAGAGAACATCCTCTCACAGAGAACATCCTCTGACCCCACTGGGAGCCTTTCTCAAGAGCTTCACAGCCTCTAGGGCTGCACCCCAGAACCCCTTTAAACATCTTACCTTGAGACCCCTTCCTAACAACCAGATTTGCAATCCTGGGCCTCGCTCTCCAACAACATTCAGGATGGAGTCCCTATGGACTCCTCCTGCCTCAAGCCCTTTTAGATGCCACATTCTGAACACCCTGTATCCCCAAACTGAATCTCCTCTGACGCATCCATTCTGTCTCCTTGGATCCCCCCACTCTGGACTCCCTCAGATTTCCCTTCCCGCGCACCCCTTCACTGCAGCGCTCTTGGATCTAAAGCCCTGAGCCTGACTCCTCTCAAACCTTCTTTCTTCCCTGAATCCCCGAGCCGCCCGCCCCCTTAACACACACACACACACACACACACACACACACACACTCCACACTCTGCGCTCCTCGGACCCCCACCCTCAGACCCCTATTCCCGCCCTCCGCCACCCACAAAACTGACCGTCCACCAATGTCCCCACCAATATCCAAATTCAACACCCCTTTTCCTTTCCCAGCCATTTCCTCCCTCTCGTTTCCGACGCAGGAGTCCTGAGACCAATGGGAACTCTCACAGGCCTGAAGGGTCCGCCTTCCACCCAATTGGCGCTCTCACCCAATATTGTCCCGCCCCCTCACTCTCGTCCAGTGATAGGCTGCGCCTCCCGGCCTCTGAGCCACTGGGGACCCTTCGGTTACCCGGCTTCCTGTGGCACCGACCAATCAGCTCCAGAACCGAACCTGTCCACGCTGGAGTGGGCCCAGATGGGAGGGGCAGCCGTGGCGACCACAGGATGAAGATGGGACTCTTAGGACTCCCCGCGGACTAGATCGTCCTGTGCCCAGGCTGCGGGGAGGCGAGATTGAAGGAAGGACTTCCTCTCTCGTCCTCCCCCAGCAGCGGTGCAGGGGTAGGGCTGTAATCCCCAGACTCAGGTCCGACACACCGAAGCCATAGAAACGTCTTTATTGAAGGGGGCAGAGGGGTCATGCTGAGTTCTGGGACATGCAGTTAAGGGGTAGTCTGAGCTGTCCTTGGTAGTGAGGCCCCCAGGTCCGTCCTGGACTCCCTGGGCCTTCAGGGTCTCCCTCACGCTGCTAGTCTGGCCTGGGTGCTGTGACGTCATTTAGGGTCAGTGACTCAGATTTGGTGTTTTGGACCTATGACCAGAACGTGGATTGAAATGGGGGCTCCAGGATTTGGGATCCCCTCAAGGCCTTGGGGTGCCCTTCATGTATGAGATGGAGGCTTTAGGATTTGGGGTTCTTTGGGGGCTGGGACTCTTGGAATTTGGCGTCTTGAGATCCATGACTCAGGGCATTGAAGTCCTCTAGTTTTCAGGGATGAGCATAACTGTTTGGGGTCTCCTAGTGCCTATGAATAGGGCTTAAGTTGCCATGGTAGCCTGGGATGCATGACCTGACTGCAGTCTCCTCCATTCCAGGCACAAGGACGTCCATGATTGGGGTTTCCTGGGGGCTTGGGATTGGATTTTTACATTTAGGACTCCCTGGGAATTTGGGGATCCCATGGTTTGGGGGTCCTGGAAATTAGGGCTTTGGGGTATTCTAGAAGGCTGTAGGACTTGGGGGCACATGGGAGTTTGGGATCCCCAGTCTCAACATGGGGGCTCCAAATTTTGGGTTCCCTCAAAAGGGAAAGTCATTACTTTAAAAATAGAGAATTTTCTGGAAATCTGGCCAGCAGAGGGGCTGTGGGCCATGTTGGGTGGGCTTCATACAAGGCACTGGGGGATTCTTGAGGGTGCAGAGGTTAGGAACACTTGGGGGTCCTGTAATTAGTACTTCCAGGACTATTTTGGTATCTGTAAATTGGAGGTGTCAGTGGCCTGGTTAATGTGTCTCTTCTTCAGGGGTAAGAGCAGGGGTCTTTGTAAATGGAGGGGGCGGTCTCTGATTGCAGTATAAGGGTTTTGGGGTAACTATGGGGAATCACATCTTGAGGGGACTGATGTTAAATGTAACATAGTGACATAAAGGTCTGTAACTGCAGCTCTGGAAGCGTGACCTGTGTTTATTTCAAGGGGATTTGATGGGATCTTTTTTAATGGGGGAGAGTTCTGGGATGAGTGACTGAGGAATGTTCTGCTGTGGAGCATTATGTGGAGAAGGTCACCATTTGGGGTGATGTGGAAATCTATTATTGGGAGTCCTGCTCTGAGTGGTTGAGGATAGGGACTAACCTGAAGGAGCTACACTCAAGAAATCTTTCTGGGTAACATGGGATCTGTATTTGGGCATTTACCATGGGGGAATCTGTTAATGATGGGGCCTCAGTGATTAATAAGGGCTGGCTAATGGGGATCTCTAGTCTGGATGTGTTATTGGGAATATCTATCTCAGGGTGACCTGGGGGCTCCTTGTGTCAGGAGATGCTAGAGGGGCTGTCTCTTTGTCAGGTGTCCAGGGCCTCTAAGACTGCATCTCCGCCCTCAGCATCCAAGGAAACCAGCAGCAGAAGAGCAATCTGGAAAGGAGAACCATGTCACTCCTTAATGTATGGATGGGAACATCTGGGTCTGTCTCCCTCAGCTCTTCCCCAAATGTTTGGCCTTGCTGGATTCTGCCTCTGCCTGTTTGGCTGTGCCTTCCCAGGCTCCTGTGGAAAGTGTTCTGCCTCCCCTAAGTGTCCCTTAAAAGTTGAAGTCTCCAGAATTTAGTGCAGGGCCTCACTCCCTAAAGACCGTTTCTCGGTAAGCTGACTAGTCACAAGTTTTCCTAACCTCTATTTCTGGCCCCAACCAGAGCCCCAGACCCCTGTGTCCAATGGCCTGGCTACGCACCTGGAGATTGAGTTCTCTGATGCGATGTCCTTTGGGGTCCGGACTGTTGTAAAGGTGCGTTTGGGCTGTGTCACTGAAGGGGAGGGCAAGGTCTCAGGTGAGGGGATGATAGACCCACTTGTGTCCTCAATACCCACCCAGACTCTACCCACCCAGACTCCTGGACCCCACATTCCCAATATCCATCTGAACCTTTTTTGTCAATAATATTCTGTGTCCTCCAATACCTACCCATGTCTCCAGTGCCTGCCCAGAGCTTGTTGTTAACATCCCCATATCCCATAGCACCTATCTTCTTGGGGGTCCTGTTTCATCATTTTCCTGGACTCTGTTCCCAGTTTAATACTGGAGAATCTGTCACTAGCATGACCCTTCCTCCTGTCCCCAAACCCTCCTCCCCACACTCCAGTCCCCAACTCACTTGTCACTTGATGTACTTTTTTGGCTCCGACATTGTCCCCAGGGGGGTCAGTGGATCCACCAATCCTGGGGAGATATGAAGAGTGGGAGGAGTCAGAGCCTCAGAAGCCAGGGTCTGACCTGGGGATGGGGGTCGGGGGCCCATGCGGAAAGAGCTCAGGTGTGGGGGTGGGTATCCACACTGTCCTGCTAGTCCAAGAGGAGGAGACAACTGAAGAGGGAATCAGGGTCCTGGGTGATACTTTGAATTGGGCTCACCTCTGGATTCGGGATGCTGGTGCAAAGACTCCATGCTTTGGGGAGCAGGTGAAGTACCGGACACCAAAGACAGAGCCATCATGCTTGCCCGTGGGCTGGTCTAGCTCAATTCCATACCAGTAACCTGAAGCAGAAGAGTGTCAGACCTTGAGGCCCTGCCTGTCTCCCAGCCCAGATCCCCATCCTCACCTGGGGCAAAGTCTGTCTTCCCGTAGAAGCGCACAACCCCTTGCTTCTGGCCTGCTACAAGGACTTGGTCTCCAACCGCAGCCTTGGCTCCCTCTCGCTGCTGCAGGTTGCCCAGAGATGGGGATGATGGGGGCTTCTTCTTGCCTGGGGGTAGAGGGTACAGGGGTGAGGGTAGGATGGGGCTCCAGGCACCAGCCCTGGGGACCCCAGGGCACCAGAAAGCCCCAAGGCAGAAATTCTGTTCTGGCTCTAATCAGGAACTCCAGAGCCTTCCCTAGAACTGCAGGGCTTTGGTGTGGAGGGAAACAGTCCCAGCCAAGTTAAGAACTGGGAGGATCCCAAAATCCTTTCTCAAAGCTGAGGATATTTGGGCCAATAGAAAAAACCAGTCACAGAAGTCAGGAACCCAGCCCCGCCGGCATGACTCAGTGGTTGAGCGTCGACCTATGAACCAGGAGGTCATGGTTCGATTCCCCATCAGGGCACATGCCCAGGTTGCATGCTAGATCCCTAGTAGAGGGTATACAGGAGGCAGCTGATCAATGATTCTTTCTCATCATTGATGTTTCTGTCTTTCTCTCCCTCACTTTTTCTCTCTGAAATCAATAAAAAAAATTAAAAATTAAGAAAAGAACTAAAGGTCATCCTCTAAAATTAGGGAGTTTGGACCTGAGGAGAAACTGAGTCATAGAAGCTGGGCTACCCACAGATTATCTCCAAGACTGGCTCTCCTCACACCTCGAGCTCCCCCTCTGACCTTTGTGTTCCCTTCGGCCTTTGCCAGTGACGCGGGAGAAGTCCATCCGGGGAGTGCGAGGTGTGGAGGTGACAGATGAAGGGGGTGCGTCCGCTGCTTTGGAGATCTTGGACACAGAGGCAAAGAGACCTGGAGGGATAGAGCCTGGGCTGGGAGTTGTCCAAGTCTCTGCGCTATGCCTCTACCCCAATATCACCCTCCAACCCCCATTACCCAGTCAGCCACAGAACTACTGAGTGGACCCCACCCACCACTCCTTTTGGGCCCCCGGTGGGACTGACCCTGCTTGGGAGGGCAGATGAAGTACCGGACACCACCAACACTGCCATCATTCTTGCCCTCAGGTTCGTCCAGCTCCACGCCCACCCACTGGCCACTGGCGAACTCCGTGGTCCCGCAGAACCGCAGTGTGCCCGTCTGGAAAAACAAGGGAGGATGTGGCTTGGGGAGGCCTTAGGAGGCTATGATAGATCACTGGCTCACAGGCAGTGTGGTGAGGGAGATGAGGGAGCCCCAGACTCAAATCTCAGCTCAGACATCACCATTTACTGGCCATATGACATAACCTCACTGTGCCTTAACGTGCTCATCTGCAAAATAGGAACAGAAACTGTGCCCACCCTATAGGATTGTTATAGAGCTGCCCTGTTCAATGCAATAAATAGCCACTAGCCAATATATGACAATTTAACTAAAATTAAATTAATTACACCAGCCACATTTCAAGTGCTTAATAGCCACGCGTGCCTTGTGATTACTTCATTGGACAGCATAGTTACAGTAACATTTAAAGCTCTCAGATCGGCCAGGTGCTGAGTAAGGGATTAGTGAGTGTTGACGACTATTATCATGTAACTTTGGTCCTGGGACCTCCTGGGTCAGTTTCATCTGGAAAATTGAGATAACAGTCCACCTCCTAGGCTTTGTCTGGTTGAAACACTTTTAATATATGTCAAATTGCTTAGTTGCAGGGAGTGTGGTTATTATAATAGCATGAGGCTCCTTTACCTAAGCCTCAGTTCTTGTCTAGAGGATGGGCTAATAAAAAGTGCCACTTTGGAGGGTTAGTGGGATCTGAGCAGTACCTGGCACACAGAGAGCACTTAGATGCACCAAGCCCTAAAGGAATTTAGACATTTTAACTAATTTAAACCTCATACTACCCCCTGACATGGGTACTGTTATTAGCTCTTTTGTACAGATGGAGCAACTGATGCCCAACGAGGCAGAATCACTGCCCCAAGCCCCAGAGTTGGTAAGATTTGCCTGAGTAAATCCCTGAGCCTAAGCTCATAACTACTGTGTTATGCTGATTTTCTTAGGGGCAGGGATGGTTATTGCATGTCCTCAGACAAAGGGTTTCACCTCTCTAAGCTTCCTAGAGTCTTCTAGGTTGTAAGATGGGAAGAGTAACTCATCCTGTTTTCAGAATTGTCACATGAATTTAACTAGATCACACATAGCTTTCCGGATGGGACTGGTGCATACAAAAAGATAGGGAACAAAATGTAACTCCTATGCTTTCTCAAGAAATAAAATCCAGATTCCTTCCAGTGGCATGGAGATCTGGTATGATCAGCCCCTGCTGACCTCTCCACCTCATCTTCCATCCTGTTTAGCAGGGCCTCTGTACCTGCTGTGTGCTCTGTCTTCATATTTTCACAGGGTGAGTTCTTTCCCATCTCAGCTCATACATCACCTCCTCAGAGAAGTCCTCTTAGAACACCCAGCTAAAACCACCTCTACCCTCACCCAGGGACAACTTACTAAATCCAAGCATTGAATGGTTCCCAAAGCCCTCGTTGCCACCAGAATTGATCTTAACTATGGTTTACTTTATTGACTCTCTTTCATTAGAAATGAAGATCCTGACATAGCCCTTTATCCCCAAGAATGGGCTTGGTCCAGCATGGAGCCTAAGGGACACCAGTAAATGAATCAAAGTTGGAATGCCTGGACGAAGATTCTCTCTGTTCTCTGGACCTTTTTATCTGCTCCCCCTACCTGAGACCCTCTTCTCCTAGCTCACTCCTCATCCTCAAGTAGGTACATCTCGTGCCACACCCCTGACTGTTCTTCCAAAGTACTGACTACTCTGGGAGCAGAGGTGGGCCCTGACTGGAGACCAAGAAGCTCAGGGGACCCAGATGGAGCAGAGCTTCACTGACCACTCTGATTGTGCTTCCCCATGACAGCCACCACTACTCTGGACTATCACTGGCAGTTGATGGATCTGTTTCCCACTGAACTGAGACCTCAACCCAGGTTGGGGCACAAAAGAGGCACTCACAGAACAACTGTTAGGTGAAATAAATGTGAATCAGAGGGTGGGTCAACAAAGGGAAAGTCTGCACACTGCCCAATGACCCAGTCCTGAGGGGTGAGGGCTGAGTCCTGCCCTTCCCTACCCGGTCTAGTCCCTGACCTTCTGGCCATCCAGCAGCACGCGGTCTCCCAGGCGCAGGCCCAATGTGCTGAGCATGAGATTGCCTGGAACATTGTCGTAGTTGGGTAGCGTGACCTTGGGGAGGGCGCAGGAGAGTGGCACGGCCTCCTCCAGCAGTGTTCGTAGCTCCTTGGCCACCAGTGCTGCCTCTGCCTTGTCCAGGGTCATGTCCATGGGGTCTGGGACCACCTCTGCTGGCACCTGTCCCTTTCGGTTCTGAGGACCAATGGAAAGATAGGGACGAGGACTCAGTGGTACTGGCTGCACCCCCACTGAACCCATGCCCCAAGACCCTGGGTCTAGGTGAAACAGAGGTGGGACTAGGTCACACTTTGGGTCAACATGGGACTAAGAAGGGGTGGGACATTAAGGTACAGACCATGTTCCAGGGAAATCCACCCATGAGATCTCAGGCTAGGGATGTCAAGTAATTGGGAGAGGGACTAGGGGTGGAGCTGCTAGGGACTGAAGGTTATGGTCAAGTGTTGTAGGTCACGCCTTTAGGGAGGCCATGCCCCCAGAGACCCCAGGCCAGGAATGGGGCCATGTGAGGAATGAACACTGAAAATGGGCTCCTATAATACTGAGTCAGTGGTCCAACTGAGCCAATGGGGAAGGAGGTGAGGCAAGACCTCAGGGGTGCAGGTGTCAACCCAAGATATCTGTTCCTGGGATGCTGCAGAGTAACTCATATTAAAGATAGGACCTAGAAATGGATGGGTTGGGGTCAAAGATCATATTGAGGGCTTATGCTGGGCCCAACCCTCTCATTCACCGAGTCTCATTCGACTTTCTTCGTGATCTCTAAATACTGTCTACATAAGGCCACAACATCAGCCAGGACTGAAAGAAGTCCTTGCTGGGTGACCCTGCCTCAGTTTCCCCATTGTAAAACAGTGCTCCTAATACAGTTCACCTGACATATCATGAACACTAACTAAATGTCAGCTATTATGTCATTTGTTGAAGGTACAGATGATCTTTGTAATGTTTTGAGAGCTTCCAGAGATGCAGGTGGTCAGGGCCCCCCTCATCTTCTGCAGAGGCCTGCTGGCCTGGAAAGGAATGGGGGAGGAAAGAGAAGGAAGATAAAAGTGCTGAGCCAAGGTGGCAGTACCCGCAGCGCCGGGTTGGCACCATGCTCCAGCAAACATTTGGCTGCACCCAGGCACAGGTTAGAGGCAGCGATGTGTAGGGCTGAGCCATGGTTGAAGTCACTGCACGTGGAGTTCACCACTGGGAGGTGGGCGAGAGGAGAGATCTTGGTAAGTGTTTTCGACACTCTAGGTATCCCCCTACCTTCCAGCCTCCATCTCTTAACAGGCTGCTAACCTCCCAGCCCCAGTGCCTTCCATAAAACCGGCCCCTCCCTGCGAGGTCCAGCCCTGTCCTGGGGTAGTGAACCACTGAACCCCATCTCTAATGCCTCTAGTCTCCAGCCTCCTACTATCTCCTCAGTTTAGTGCCCCCTTCCTGCCAAGCCAGGGCTTAGTTTGGCCCCATCATTTGGCATCTCTCCTTCTTCATACCACATCCCCATCCCCAAAACCCTGGGCACCCTCCCTCTGCTTCCAGGGCCTCTTCTTTCACTGGGTCCTGGCCTCCCACCCCAGCCTGGACTTCGCCCCTCACCTCGAGGCCGAGCACCCTTCAGCAGCACACGCACGAGGTCGGGCACATCAAAATAGGCTGCGTAGTGCAGTGCGTTCATGTTGGTCCAGCGGCTGCGCAGGGTCACGTCTGCGCCCAGCGCCAGCAGCTGCTGTGAGAGGCGCACTGCCGCAGCAGGGTCCCCTGCATGACAGCCCGGGTCAGTCATGGGTCCAGGGCATGAGGAACTTCCTGGGCCTCAGGGAGGGCAATTTGGGATCTTAGGCTGCGGGTTTAGGATGGGGATCTGAGGACCAGAGTTCTGGGTGGTTTTGAAGGTGTCGGGTCTGAGGGCCTAGGTTTTGGGGCATGTGGTTTGGGGTTTGGACACTCACCGACTCCATGGGCCCCAGCCTTGCAGGCATAATGAAGCAGTGTCATGTCGGTCAGCCCATCACGATCATTCACATGGCAGCCTCGACGCAGAATCTGGGAGTACCAGAGGACCAGGGAAGGTTCCCGAAACATGCAAGGGATCCCCATCCTCTCCCTCCTTGGCTTCCCCAGTGTTCTTACCTCATTGCCAATGACATCAATCTTGTGTTGTACTTGGGGCACCCACTGGCGCACAATGGCAAACAGCTCAGGGATGGTGGTCTGCGGGTCAAACAGAATCTCCTGGCATGCCGGGTCATTGGGGTCGAAGAAGGTGAAAGCTGAAGTGGTGAGAGGTCTAAAGTCATCCAAGGCAAGCTGACCCCCTCCTTCCAGAGGAGCTTTAGGGTTTTGCCTTTAAGACCCTCCCTAAGGCAGGGTCTCAAAGTAGTGGTGCATAGGCCACAGGCATATTCCATGTGGCCAGCATGAGGTTTCAAAGTCAGGAGGTTTCACATAAAAATCTGGATGCCCACTATGTCTTACAAAACTGGAAGACTGAGCAATTCCAATGGAGCAGCAAACACCACCTCTTGAACAAGAGTGTGATAAGGAGTGTAGCACCCTCAAGTCTGCGTGCCCACGGAGGTTGCTAGTGCACTGTTGCCCTGACAGAGCATGGGGACAGTTTGGACAAATTTCTAGAGTAAAAAAAATAAAAAATAATAATAATTTAAAACAGAAATCCTAGTTTTTAAGAAAAATCTCCCCAAGTTTTCAAATGCTGTGCAGTCCACATAAAATGTATGCATGGTTAGGACCCAATCTGTGGCCAGCCGGGGTGGTGCCCAGAGGAACTTCCACCTCCCCTATTAGACTGATGCGTACTGCTCTCTGTAGTAACCTCAGCACCCAGCTTAGGACCTAGTACATGGAAGAAACTCAGTACATGTTGAGTGAGTAAATGAAACATCAGATGATGTAGAGCCCAGAGAAGTGCAGCATAGAAAGTGTCTCCAGGAATCAGCCTGTGTGCTTCTGTTAAAATCCCAGTCATAAAACATCACTCTTTGGCTTAGAATCCTGACCTGGCTCCCATCACATTCAGAATATAGACCACATCCTTCCCTCTGCCTACAGGTCCTGCACAAACTGGCCTGTCTGTTTTCTATTCTCAACTTCCCCTGCATCCACACTGGCCTCCTGTCCTTCCAACACACCAGGCAAATTCCTGTCTTAGGGACTTTGCATTTGCTGTTTTTCTTATCTGGGGCAGCCTTCTTTCAGATCTTCTCAAGGCTTTGCAGGTCTTTGCTCAAATGTCACCTCTTCAGAGAGGCCTCCCCAACCACCCTGTCGAAATCAGCACTTCTGCCCTTCTCCATCTTCTACCCTTTTTTATTTCTTTAATCACAGCACATATCACTACTCAACTTGTTTACACCTCCCTCCCTCTTTTCCTCTTCTTCTCTTTTTTCTTCTTTCTTACTTTCTCACTAGTCTCCCTCATTAGGATATAAGTGCTATGTTCCAATCTGCCATGGTCCCCCTACCCATCCACCCCTTTATCCCCAAAGTCCAGCACAAAACCTGGCACAGAGTAGGTGTTCAGTCAATCTCTGCTGAATTAATGTACAAATTTAATAAACAAATACATGAGTTCCTCTTGGAATCCACCTTAGCTCTCTCTCTGTCCTAGACCACATTTCCAGATTCCTTCACCTTCTGTGACCAATCCTGCTTGTTTTCAGCCCAGACCCTCTCACTTCCCACCAGGCCAAAGGCCCTGGCCATATCCAGCTGCATTTCCAAAGGAGATTTTCCAGTTTCCTGGGGTGGACCCCCTGCCCAGACATCCAGATAACTTCCTTATTTTTCTACCAAACTGAGGTTAACTTGTTGCCTCTCTGATCCACCTCTAGTGGGTGATATGTCCCACTAGTTTCTGACCCTCACAGCCAATGTCTTCTAAAAGCTCCTTATATCCAACTCCAGCTGAGCTCCACCCTCTCTACCTTTTAAACATATGAGACCCATCACTTCTCTGCTTTTAAACAATCCCTCAAATGCTCTCTCCCAATCACACTTAGAATATATCCAAAGTCTTCACCATGGCCTTTAAGCCCCATTGCCAACCTCTCACCTCAACTGATTACGCCCCAGCTGCAGCTCCATGAGCTGCTTTCTGTTCCAAACTCAGTCCTGTTCCACACCCAGGGCTCTGCACTTGCTGCTCTCTGACTGGAACTCTCTTTCTCCACTGATTCTCCTCATGCTCTGGGTCTCAGCCTAAATGCTACCTCAACAGCAAGACCCACCCTGACCTCTCTGTCTCAAGTTGCTTCCCTCTAGCCATTCTCTATTTTCTTTTTTATTTTATTTATTTTTGTTTTGTTTTGTTAATTCTCACCCAAGGATATTTTCCCATTGATTTTTAGAGAGAGTGGAAGGGAGGGGGAAGAGACACAGAGAGAAACATCGATGTGAGGAAGACACAGACCAGGGATTGAGCCTGCAACCGTGGTACGTGCCCTTGATGGGAATCTAACCTGGGACCCTTCAGTCCATGGGCTGATACTCTATGCATTGAGTCAAACTGGCTAGGGCTCCATTTATTTCTATCTTTTATTTCTTTCATAGCACTTACTCCAATCTGAACTTACCTGTTTATTGATCTGTTAATTATTCAGTCTCTCCTCTCCTGAGAGAAGGGATCATGCCTAGATTGCTCACCATTAAATCTCTATCACCCAACATAATGCTTGTCACAGAGTAGTAGCAATAGATAAATATTGCTTGATGATTAGATACTTTCAGTTTCTCCAAGAAGAACCCTTTGAGCTCCACACCCTCCTTCCTCAGAACCTTCACTCCTGCAGTTCCTCCTATGGTCACCTCTCCTGGGACTTCATTTCCCCCAACCCATTCCTGATTAACCCCCAACTCATCCTTAGGTCTCCCTCAAACGTTACTTCCTTAGAGAAACCATGTCTTAACAAACTCTTGCAGTATTCTGTTCTTGGCAAGCACAATTTCTCATCATGTCATGTAATTACATATTTATATTATATTATTATACTTATTTGTGTGGTCATTATAGAGGCCTGTGAGTTCTCTCAGGGCAAAGACTGGATCTATCTTGCTCCATGCTGTGCTACCAGCTCCTAGCACAGAGCCAGGTCCACAGCAGACTTTCAGCAAATGTTTGTTGAATGACTAAATGACTAAATGATGTATCATGAACCAATTTAGAGTTATTCCAATTCCATTCTCCAATGAATGAATGAATGAGTCCTTGTGTTTGGAATACAAGGACTCAGCAGCTAAGACTTCTTCCCTGGCCATCTAAGGCTCCGGGCCAGATTCTGGGGTGGGAGGATGGTTACCGTAGTCCTTGGGGAGGGGGGCAGGTGCTGAGGGGTGCACAACAGGCTTCTGTCGGCGCTCCTGGGTGGAGCTGGGGGCCTCGGGAACCTCCTCATCCTCCTCATCCTCTTCTTCCGCCTTGTCCAAGAGCGGAGGGGCCATAGGGGTAGGATCTGTCTTAGTCATGATCCTCGGTGGCCCTCAGGGGACGGCCTTCAGGCAAATCCTGGAAGCAGAGGTCAGCTAGAGAGGGCACCCCACAGGCTCCGGCATCCCAACTCACAGAAGCTCCCAGGGCCTCACATTCCCAGCTCTGGATTTGGAGCCATCATAAGGATGCCCGTTACCCATCAGAGGGCCCTAGCATGTGGGCCCAGTGTCTACCACTTCCCGCAGGCCCAGCCTCCCATTCTTCTATCGCGTCAGGGCCCTCAGTCTAGGCCGCCCCCTCCCCAGGTTTGTTTATCTCTGGATGCTGGATGCTGGAGGCTTCGCCCCTCCCCTTCTCCGCGGGCCACCCCTCTACCCATCTTACCTTGGGCAAACAGGGCTGCAGACGAAAGCTGAGAGTGGGGGGACTGGAGTAATGGGGTGTCAGTTTCAGGGGAAGTGATGGGTGAGAAGGAGAAAAAAGCCGGTGGTAGATGGGGGGTAGAGAGGGAGGGGCGCTGAAGGCGCATGCGCGCTGTTACCTACGACCCGGCGTGGGGGAGGAGATACTGGGAGGCTCCTCACGCTGATGGAAAGGCTGCACGCAGCGATGGAAGGGGACTGACGCGGAGGATGGGGAGAGAAAGGAAAGAAGAGGTGAACACGAAGAAGGAAGCGAGACACGGAGACAGAGAGATATGAAGCAGAGACAAGGGTAAAGGGAAAGCGGAGTCAGTGCTTTTTGACCCCCCATCCTCATGATGGAGCTTTCCTGTAAGCCTGGCTAGTTAAGGCGGTGTTGGTGGTGATGGGTGTTTTCTCTGTGAGATCTGAGATCTGACCTCTATACGGGATGTCTCAGAGATATGATTTCTATCATCATCATCATCATTCTCATCACAGAGTTTCTACAGCACTTACCAGGCCCAGAGAGGTTAAGCCACTTGCCCAAGGGCACACAGCAAGTAGGTTTTGGAGCGAAGACTTGAAAACAGACAGCCTGGGCTTTTAATTACCTTGCTACAGATCTGCCAACCCTCTCAGAACCTGTATCTTTTTAAATTAATGCATTAATTTATTATTTTTTTAGAGGCATTTTATTTAGACAACTAAAAATAATTAGATGTTCAGAAGCAGTGTACAATGAACAAGAAATCAAGCCAGTTATTGGCCTGTCTCACAGAGACATGGAGAGACAGATATGGGGGTAGAAGAAATGTAGGCGCAGAGAGACAGGGACATAGATATGGAGGACACAGAAAAATGCAGATGAAGAGAGACATGGGGAAATGGAGAGATAGATGGGAGGACAGAGCAATTGGGAAGCACATGGACAAAGATAAATGTGGAAAAAGATGAGATTGAGAGACAGGGATCAAGTGGGAACAGGGAAGTAGAGAAAGACAATAAGTCCAGGGGCCCTGGAAGGCTTCATGAAGAGCCCCAGGCCTGAGTCTGAGCTCTGTCCTTGCCCCACTGTATGTCCCTCTTGTGCCCCACCATGATTCAGGCCACAGCCCCAAGCATAAAGCCTCCAAAGGCAGCCACATTGCAGCTCCAGCTGACTGCTACTAACTGGGGATATTAACCCAGCGCTGCTAGATCTGCTGAGCCTTTGGGAAAGATCAGAAATTATTTTAAAACACTGTTGAAGTCAAACAATATCTGTGGGCCATGTCCAACCCGCTGGCTGTCAGGTTGAGACACCTTAGTTCAGAGGCACTGTGGGGGCTCCTTTCTGGAACCCCTCCTACCTCTCTTGTCCAGGCAAGGCCAGACCCTGGGGCCTCAAGCTTGGCCTTGGGGTTGTAAGCAGAAAAAAAGCCTGATCAGATTTTGATTTTTAAAAACAGATTTTTATTGATTTTTAGAAAGAGAGGAAGAGAGAAACATCGGTGTGAAAGCAAAAACATAGATCGACTACATGTTCCCCCACTGAGGATTGAACCTGCAAATACATTTTTTAATATATTTTCATTGGTTTAAGAGAGGAAGGGAGAGGGAGAGAGAGAGAGAGAGAAACATCAGTGATGAGAGAGAATCAGTGATCGGCTGCCTCCTGCATGCCCCACACTGGGGATCGAGCCCGCAACCTGGGCATGTGCCCTTGACTGGAATCAAACCCGAGACCCTTCAGTTCACAGACTGATGATTTATCCACTGAGCCAAACCAGGTAAGGCTGAAATGTTCTGATTTTTAAATATTGGGCTCTAGCCTAAACAAAAACACATGCTGTGTAGCTGACTCTCCATGCGTAGCTGCTGCATCCACTGTTCTATAGCCCTCGCTGCTCCTGGTGCCACTCTTGGAGTTGCTGCAGCCTTCTCTCCTGCCCAGTGCTGAGCCCAGCCTGTGGGTGCTGAGAGGGGACTCCAGGGCAAGGCCATGCAGGAGCCAGCAAAACACTCAGGGGGTTCAGGAACATGGTGGCCGGGCCCTCAGGGTATCCAATGCTGGCCCTAACACCACCAGGTTTTCAGTGCCAGGTGCTGGGATGGCTGGGCCTGGGGACAGGAGGGAGGTTTGAGAGTCAGGCTCAGTCCCAAGCATAAAGCTTCTAAGGGCAGCCACATTGCAGCTCCAGCTGAAGGACTTCCCTCAGGACATGACTCCACAGTTTACTTCCCAGGTGAGGAAGGTGAGGGTAGGGTGGTGGGTGGTCAGCCTCCACAATGGGACCACCCTGCACTCACCTTGGTGGGCAGTGCCTAGGAGATGGAGAGCACAGAATCTGCCGAAGTAAGAAACGTCCTAACCTATAAGAATTTTTATGAGTTTATTTAAGCAAAACTGATGATAATTGCAGGGAAACAAAAAGGTGTTACCGGTGGGGAGAATTTCTCATCCCCACTGTTGTTCACGGGAGTGGAATTCCTGTGATATCCTGAGAAAAAAATTTCTGAGGCTCGAATGAGAGAACAAGTGGTTTTTATTTGTGTGGAATCAAACACCTGAGTTTCCAAAGTCCCATTTCCCTTAGTCTAGTCATAGAGTGTAACTGGGGCTTCAGCACCCTCCTGCTTCCAGTGGCGCTGGGGAGCTAAAATCAGAGCCAGTGGCCAGAGTTTCCTTTCCATGTTGGAGCCAATTCTGGTCCAGCATCAGGCTAGCTTAGCTTGTGTTTCCCCATTGCAGTCAATTAGTCCATTGCTTGTGGAGTCCACATGGCTATGGGCCATATGGGCAAATGCAAGAGAGCCAAGAGCAACAACAGAAAAGAGCAATTTCCTTTGTTTAGGCCTATCCCCAAATTTTTGTGATATTGCAGTGGCTCCACCCACTCTGGCTAGTGATCTCTGTCCCCAGGTTTGATTGACAGGCACCTTCCCTAGTCATCTCAACTTCACTGCATATGTGTCTATCTCCCCTTTGTTGGACTCTTTCCCCTAGTGATCTGTGGGGAATGGGCCAGTGGTTCCCTGGGGAGTGTGAACTTGCAGCTTCCTGGTGAAGCTTCCCCAATGACGAGCATATAATGTCTGGCCTTCCCTTTGCTTCTTCCCTATCCTATATAATAAAAGCCTAATATGCTTAGTGTCCGATCGTCCAGTCGTCTGTTCAACCAATCAAAGCATAACATGTTAATGATATGCTAAGGCTGCTCAACCGCTCGCTATGACATGCACTGACCACCAGGGGGCAGACGCTCAATGCAGGAGCTGCCCCCTGGTGTCAGTGCGCTCCCACAGGGGGACTGCTGCTCACCCAGGAGCCTGGCTCATGGCTGGCGAGTGCAGCGGTGGTGGTGGGAGCCGCTAAGGATCCCCTGAGGGCTCCTGGACTGTGAGAGGGCACAGGCCGGGCTGAGGGACCCTGCCCCCCACCCCCAGTGCACGAATTTTGTGCACCGGGCCTCTAGTTATTAATAACTAGCTAATTACAATGGTATCAGTGGGACTGAGAAAATGTTGTGGGAAATGGCAGTTTACCACTTATTTTATACATCAGAATCAAAGGTGAAGTGTGCTAGTAAGGGGTTTACATCAAATCCATTGGTGATAGATTCCGGAGGCAGGAGAAAGTAAAGTGGGGAAATCTCTGAGACTGGATGAAAAGGAAAACAAATAGACATATACCATTTTGTTTTTTAAATCCTCACCTAAGGACATATTTGTTTTAGAGAGAGGGAGAGAGAGAAACATCAATCAGTTGCCTCCCATATACTCCCTAATCAGGGAACAAAACTGCAATCTAGGGACATGCCCTGACTGGGAATCGAACCTGCAACCTTTTTGGTGTGCAGCATTATGCTCCAACCAACTAAGCCACCCAGTCAGGGCAGACACATACTTCTTTACACAGGTGGGTATAGGATAGTTAACAGTTAACAACATGATATAATAACAACGAGGGGGATTTGTGGTCTGTCCTCTGGTGTGGTGGTTGCACTTTGAGGAGTGGGAGGTGGTGGAAGGAAATTACTTTGATATCCCACAGGTATGTTTTCTTAGATGCAAAAGACAACAGACAGGCTAGGGTTAAGATGAATACTGACCTTTTTTAGGGAAAAATACCATCTTAGGACATAACTACCCACCATGAACTGGTTTTAGTTAGGGGAAATTTTTGTTTTTTAATTCTCACCTGAGGATATGTGTTTTTCTTTCATTGATTTTAGAGAGAGCAAAACATCCATGTGAGAGAGAAACATTGATCAGCTGCCTCTGGTATGTGTCCCAATGGGGGAATCAAACCCACAATCTGGGTAGGTGTCCTGACTAGGAATCAAACCCACAGCCTTTTGGTGCACCAGATGTCACTCAACCAACTAAGCCACTCCAGCCAGGGCAGTTAGGGAAAGTTTTAATTTCAGACCATCCTATGTGGTTATTTTAGATCTCTGAGTTTGCAAGGCCACCATACAGGCCTCCCCTGGGCTTTCCTGATTTAGTATATGGCCCATTTTTTGTCCACACAACACACCTCAGTGCCACTGGAAGCAGGAGGGTGTGAAGTGCTACCTGCTGGTGGTCCATGTGCTGCAGCCAGGGGCCATCCTTCAATGGGATGGTGGGGTCAGTGATATTAGGTCCAACCCTACCCTCTCTGAGAACACTCACTCCCAGCGGTCCCTCAGTTCCAAACCTTTGTCCCCCACCCCAGGCTCTCTTTGCCTCCTCTTACCCATATTGCATTCTACCATTCCACCTTTTAAACTCCCAGTCAAGCTAGTTTCAACTCCCATGATTAGCTAGTTTATTAATATTCCTATATAATAAAGAGGTAAGATGTAAATTAACCCTCACGCCCTCACAAGATAGCTGCCTATGACCAGGCCGGCAGGGGGGTTAGTGAGGGACGACCAAACGACTAAACAGCAGGCTGCATGGGTCAACCAGGCCGTCCCATGCTCCGTCTTGCAATCCGGGACCCTTCAGGGGATGTCTGAGGCTAGTTTCTGCCCAACGACAGAACGACCAGTTGTGATGATGAGCACTGACCACCAGGGGGAAGACACTCAATGCAGGAGCTTCCCCCTGGTGGTCAGTGCGCTCCCACAGGGGGAGCGCCGCTCAGCCAGAAGCCGGGCTCACGGCTGGCAAGCGCAGAGGCAGTGGTGCGAGTGTCTCTCGCCTCCGCGGCAGTCGGACATTCCCCGAGGGCTCCCGGACTGTAAGAGGGCACAGGCTGGGCCGAGGGACCCCCCCCCCCCTTGTGGGTGCACGAATTTTGTGCACTGGGCCTCTAGTTAATAATAGAAGAAAGCAAAGGGAAGGCCAGACATTGTAAGCATGGTCATCTGGGCAGCTTCACCAGGAAGCTGCAACTTCATACTCCCCAGGGAACCACTGGTCCATTCCCTGCAGATCACTAGGGAAAGGGATCCAACAAAGGGGGAGATGGGTGCATGTGCAGTGAAGTCAGGGTGACATTTGTCTGTCAGTCTAACCTAGGAAAAAGATAATTGGCTAGTGGGGTGAAGCCACTGCAAGCACATGAAATCTTGAAGGGTTAATTGGTTAAGTCCCTAGTTATAATTCCCAAAGAGTTCCCTCTCTCTTGCTCGTGTTCTTCTCTTGCCTCTTCTTTTTTTTTTTTTTTCTTTTGGTTACTCCTCATCTGAGGATATTTTTTCCATTTGTTTTTAGAGAGTAGAAGGGAGGAAGGGAAGGAGGGAGGGAGGGAGAGAGAGAGAGAGGATGCAACATCGATGTGAGAGGGACATATCAATTAGTTGCCTCTTGCATGAGCCCCAACCAGGGCCAGGGATTGAACCTGCAACCCAGGTACATGCCCTTGACCGAGAATTGAACCTGCGACCCTCCAGTGTGTGAGCCGACTCTCCACTGAGCCATGCCAGCCAGTGCTCTGCTCTTGCTTCTTGTTCAATATTGTACTCTCTTGCTCCATGACCCACACTCGCCCTATCTCTTCATAGTCCTGTGGCCTTAGAAAGGCTATGCAGACCCTACATGTAATAGACTGTAGCTGGGAACACAAGCTAAGCTAGCCTGATGCTGGACTGGACTGTGCTTTAATATGGAGTGAAGACTCTGGACAGTGGCCTTAATTCTTGTCCTGCAGAAGATAAGATTGGACTTTTTCTATGGTGGGACAGAGGGAAATGGGATATTGGAAACCCAGGAGTTTAATTCCATGGAAATAAACATCACTCATCCTCCCATGCAAGTCTCAGGAAATTCCTTTGCTTGTGAAATCACTAGAACTCCACTTCCACTGGTAACAGGTTGGGACACAGAAGGCACCCCACTGATAACACCAGCATCAACCTGCCTCTCCCACCTCTGCTGCCCCGCCCATCCAGCTTCCATCCTCTATGGCTGGATTTTTGCCTCCTTCCTGATCTCCCTGTTCACAGGAGTGCAGTTATAGATTTTAAAAAGATTTAAGAGGGGTGTGGGGAGGTAGAAGAGGGTAAAGGGGGGATAAATGGTGATGTAAGAAGACTTGACTTGGGGTAGTGAATACACAATACAATATACAGATGATATATTATAAAATTGTATATCGCCCTAACTGGTTTGGCTCAGTGGATAGAGTGTCAGCCTGCGGACTAAAGGGTCCCAGGTTCAATTCCAGTCAAGGGCATGTACCTTGGTTGCAGGCACATCCCCAGTAGGGGGTGTGCAGGAGGCAGCTGATCGATGTTTATCTCTTGTCGATGTTTCCGGCTCTCTATCCCTCTCCCTTCCTCTCTGTGAAAAATCAATAAAATATATTTAAAAAAAATAATTCAGAAGTTAGCAGCAGGATTGTCTTTTTAAAAAATTAAAATAAAATAAAATTGTATACCTGAAACCTATATATTTTATTAACCAATGTTACCCCAATAAATTCAATTAAAACAAAAAGGCATGGGTTTGGGGCCAGACAGACCTGGTCCTCCACCCGAGTTCCACCATTTACTAGTTTGTGGTCACAGGCAAGTTACTTCACCTCTTTAAGTCTCAATTAAATGTAGATAATAATGCCTACCCAGATATATTTTTGGAAAGATTAAAATACAAACAAGGTCTTCGCTTCTTATGCCATCTTTCCTCATCTATAAGGGGAACTTATAAAGCTCAGCAAAAATAAAATAAAATATGCATTGGCAGTAAAAAGAATTGCAAACTCTACCAAATGCTTTTCAAAGGTTTGAATGAAAGTTTCTTGAATAAATGATCTTTTTCTGTAAGTTTTTTTTTAAGTTGAGACTTAACATTTTTTTTAATTGATTTCAGAAAGGAAGGGAGAGGGAGAGATAGAAACATCAATGATGAGAATCATTGATCGGCTGCCTCCTGCACCAAGGATGGAGTCCACAACCCCGGACATGTGCCCCTGACCATATCTGAACCCAGGACCCTTCAGTCTGCAGGCTGATGCTCTATCCACTGAGCCAAATCAGCTTAAGTGAAAAAGTAAAAAGTGGAGTAAGCAGTAAAGTAGGACCTTACTCTCTGTAGGAACCATGCCAGAGACCCCAGATAACCAAGGCCTCTGAACAGGGGAAATCTTAATCAGAATGTTCAAAGCTAAGATACCATAAGCAGGTGCAAAGCCACAGCGATCTCATGGTATACTGCACACGCATGCCCTTCTGTAGCCAGGGGGGTCAACTGGACCTTGGTTCAGCAACCTCAGTACTTCAGTTCTGGCTAGGAAAGAATTCAGAGCCAAGACTCAAACTATAAGAGAAATTTTATTTAGGAAGTCACAGAAGTGGAAGTGAGTGGTGGAGGAAATGGGCTCAGGAAACAAGTTACAGAGGCTAAAGAAAGGTCCTTGAAACTTAGAAGAGAGGAAGGTAAAGGTAAAGTGCTTGGGGGGCTGTAAGAAAGGGAGGGGAAAAGTATAGGGGGGTGCTCCCAGGAGGGAGAGCATGTGGGTCCTCAGTCCTAAGGGCTTTTGAGGGTGGAGATTTTACGGGAGGTCCCAAAGGAGGATCTCAATAGATTATTCATCAGCTTTCCAGCTACAGCCTTTCAGGGTTGTGGTCTCCACTTAATTGGCTCTGGGCAAGGGGTCATTAGTTAATGCAGCTGTTCCTGAAGTCAACCATGGTATCTTTTGTCTGCTTTTGCTGTTTATCTGGGCCTGGAGCTGAAACATAACTGAGGCCTAGATGCTATCTCTAGGGAGGAAAGATCAGAGGGTCTCAACTACATGACCAGCTGACCAGTGATATTCTAAGGGAGGAAAGGTTACCCTAGGGCAGTGATGGTGAACCTTTTGAGCTCGGCGTGTCAGCATTTTGAAAAACCCTAACTTAACTCTGGTGCCGTGTCACATATAGAAATTTTTTGATGAGCAATTTTCTCTGCAATTCTCATAGGCCATTAAATATTTAGCACCTACTGTTTGTATATATAAACCTAAGGTGGGTTTAACAAACCATATAGCTCTCACTGAAGAATGAGAATTTCTTTTCTTTTTCTTTTTCTTTTTTTTGAAATACAATTTCCATTTATTTTTCCCCAAGAGAATTTTTCTTCACTCTTTAAAGACTCAGCTCCTTACATGGGCTTTGGTGGAGGTCGTGGGGCAGCACCCACAGGTCTAAATCGGGTGGGGGTGTTCGGTCCTTCCGGGCTTCATGAGAACGGTTCCTGACTACCTCACTGTGAATGGCACAGCTCACACAGTAATGCAGCTTCACACACAGCTTGGGAAGCACATAGGCGTCGAAGACACTCGCTTCGGAGATATCCCTAACGGCTGCGGCCTCTACTATGTTTCGAATGATAAACTTTTTTAAAAATATGTTTTTATTGATTTCAGAGAGGAAGGGAGAGGGAGAGAGAGATGGAAACATCAATGATGAGAGAGAATCATTGATCGGCTGCCTCCTGTACGATGCACACTGGGGATTGAGCCTGCAACCCGGGCATGTGCCCTGACCAGAAATCGAACACTTGACCTCCTGGTTCATAGGTTAACGCTCAACCACTGAGCCACGCCAGCCGGGCATGACAAACTTCTTAATGGCCTTGTCCTTGGGCATGCCCCGGGCGTAGTTGGTGCAACGAATAGGCTGCACATGGCCTCAACCTTTTTTGGCACGACTGTTATTTATTCCTTCTTTTCTTGGTCATTTTGGAAACGAGGACCAAAATGTAACAGATTGCTTTGTAAAAAGACATTTTAAGATAGTGGGGAAAATTGCACTTGAAATTGTTCTGGGTGTGATGATTGTATTGATTTATACTTTTAAAATAGTCATCTGTTAAATATTTATGAGTAAAAGACCTAATGTCTGGAATTTACTCTAAAGTACTGCATTAAAGGTGCATGTGAGAAGAGTGTGGATGAAAAGATTGGCAAAATGTTGACAACTGGTGAAACTGAGTGATGGATACATGAGGACTCATTTACACAACTCTATTTTTGTTTATGCTTGAAAACATCTGTTAAACAGTTTTTAAACAAAAACAAAAAATAACCTGATTAAAAAATGGGCAAAACCAAATTTTCTATTATAAAGAATACTAGTAAGAAATTCTGTCAATAACCAGTGGCCACTCATCTAAAGCCTTACTTTTTAGATTGCAGTTGCCCTAACAGAATAATTGCTGTAGGAGCTAAAGAGTGCTAGGGGGAAAGATGCTGAAGAAATGAAGTGGTGTTTATGCTTTCCTGAGCATATTCTATTCAGAGTCATAAAGAGATTTCTATACTTTTGTTCATTAGAGTACTAATATTAGGATTGAAATAACTTGATGGCAGGAGAGGGCTGTGTGATAATTCTACTTTACTGATGTTTAAAGGATATTGTGTGAAGATTCAGCCTACTGTAATCTTGTAGTTTTGCTTTTGGCTAACTCCCTTCTTAAAAATACCATTTTTAAAAAACAAGGCATATTTTTTAGAGTTGCTATGAATGTGCATATTTATATTTCTGAATTAAAATATAAGTTGATTTAAAGTAAAAAAAAAAAAAAAAGTCTAATTTGCATTAAAATTGATTTGTTTCCAATCCAAAGTGAAATAATTAACTTAAGTAATAATTATCATTAAAACAAATTGATAACATGCACTATAAATAATTTCCCTGGGCCCTGGTCGGGGCTCATGCAGGAGGCAACCAATCCATGTGCTTCTCTCACATCGATATTTCTCTCTGTCTTTCCCTCTCTCTTTCACTCTCTCTAAAAATCAAGGAAAAAATATCCTCAGATAAGGATTAAAAAAAAAAAAGAAAAGGGGGAAAAAAAAGGACAAAGAACTTGAATAGATAGTTCTCCAAAGATTTACAAATGGCCAACTAGCATATGAAAAGATGCTCAGCCTCACTAGTTATTAGGAAAATGCCAACCAAAACCACAAGATATTACCTCAGAACCATTAGAATGGCTGATACTTCTTAAAAACACAGAAAATAGCACTAACCGGTTTGGCTCAGTGGATGGACCATCGGCCTGTGGATGGTCCCAGGTTTGATTCCAGTCAAGGGCATGTACCTTGGTTGCATGCACATCCCCAGTAGGGGGCATGCAGGAAGCAGCTGATAGATGTTTCTCTCTCATTGATGTTTCTGACTCTCTATCCCTCTCCCTTCTCCTCTGTAAAAAAAATCAATAAAATATATATTTTTAAAACACACAGAAAATAACAAGTGTTTGCAAAGATGTGCAGAAAATGGAACCCTGTATACTGTTGGTGGGAATGTAAAATGGAGCAGCCTCTATGAAAAAGTATGGCAGTTCTTCAAAAAATTAAAAACAGAATTACCATATGATCCAGGCATTATACTTCTGGATATTGACCCAAAAGAATTGGAAGAAGAGTCTTGAAGAGATATTTGCACACTCATGTTCAGAATAGCTTTATTTGCAATAGCCAAAGGAAGAAGAAACCCAAATGTCCATCAACATATATATGAACTAGCAAAATATGACATATACATACAATTAAAAAGTATTCGGCCTTAAAAAATTATGACACATGCCATAACATGAATGAACCTTGAGGACATTATGGTTAGTGAAATTAACCAGTCATGCATACACAAAAACAGGTACTGTATGGTTCCACTTACATGAGGTATCTAGAGCAGTCATATGAAAACAGAAGTAGAATGGTGGTTGCCAGGGACTGGGGGGAAGAGGAAGCAGAGTTGTTCAATTGGTACAGAGTTTCAGTTTTGCAAGATAAAAAAGTTTGGGAGACTGGTTGCACAACAATTTTGAATATACTTAATACTACTGAACTATACACTTGAAAGTGTTTAAGATAGTAGCACTATGTTACACATATTTTACCATAACTAAAAATCAAAATTAAAAAAAGATGTTTTGGGGTTTTTTTCCAATAAAATAAATAAAAGCTTTCCCAGTGGGAGTGTGGGGATTATCTGGTAAGGCATCCTCTAGAGCAGTGGTTCTCAACCTTCTGGCCCTTTAAATACAGTTTCTCATGTTGTGACCCAAACATAAAATTATTTTCATTGCTACTTCATAACTGTAATGTTGCTACTGTTATGAATTGTAATGTCAATATCTGATATGAAGGATGGTCTTAGGCAACCCCTGTGAAAGGGTCATTTGACCGCCAAAGGGGTCGCGACCCACAGGTTGCAATAGAGGCACACCCACTACTTTTGTGTCCTGCTGGCACTTGTCCCCAACGTTTGTAAAGCAATACACTCTCTATTTAGACCTGGGTTTAAGACTGTCCACAATAAAGACCTCATTTTCCAGCTTTATTTGCAGTCAGGGTGGCCACATGATTACATTCTGGTCAGTTTGTTCTGTGGCTGCTGCCAAAAACTGAGACACTGAACACTTATTTTAAGCTTCTAAATTTTGGGATAGTTTGTTACATAGCATTACTATTACAATCAGTCATCTACATCCCACCTTCACAATGTCTTCAATATCTGTGACATTATTTACGTGATATTTTTCTTAAAATTGACCAATTGTAAGTGTTAATCAAATATACCTAAAAGAGAAACTTTATACCAAGTTGCAAATGGAAAACCAGTATCAATTTCATAAATAGAAATGAACCATAAAAACACCTGGATAGCACCCACCTGGCATGGCTCAGTGGTTGAGTGTTGACCTATGAACCAGGAGGTCATGGTTTGATTCCCCATCAGGACACATGCCTGCGTTCGGTTTGGATCCCTAGTGTGGGTCATGCAGGAGGCAGCCAATCAATGAGTCTCTCTCGTCATTGATGTTTCTATCTCTCTCCCCCTCTCCCTTCCTCTCTGAAATCAATAAAAATATATTTTAAAAAACAAAACAAAACACCTGGATATCTTTCCTTGCTGAGGGCTATGAGGCCAGCTCTCTTTGTTAAAAAGGAAGAGTAAGGCGGAAACCAAGATGGTCGCATAGGTAAACACCGGAAAATGCTGCCTCCCACAACAAATTCAAAAATACAACTAAAAGACAAAACGGACATCATCCAGAATTACAGGAAGGCTGGCTGAGTGGAAATTATACAACTAGAAGGAAAGAGAAAAGCACACTGAGACTCAGAGGAGCTGCAGAGGTGGAGTGCAGAGTACGGAGGCGCACGCGGCAAGGGCTGGAGACTGAGGACGCGGCTGTCTTTTTTAATCGGGAGGGAGCCACAAGCCCCCAACTGCTCTGAACTCCAATTCCGGGTGAGTCTCTGGGGACCTAGACTCATACAGGGAAACTGGACTGTCTGGCAGCGGGCAGAACTCGGAATTCGAGGGCGGCTTTCTCTCAAAGGTGCTTGCAGCAATTACCGGGACACTGAGATGCGGGGCCCCTTAGGGCAGGCTGAGGATCAGCCATAGCTGCTTGCTCCGCCCTGTTGAT
>NW_005356042.1:323543-331611 GCF_000412655.1 Myotis brandtii | reverse complement strand
ACTGGTCACTATGACACACACTGACCACCAGGGGGCAGATGCTCAATGCTGGAGCTGCCCCCTGGTGGTCAGTGTGCTCCCACAGGGGGAGCTCTGCTCTGCCACAAGCCAGGCTGATGGCTGCCAGTACAGTGGTGGTGGCAGGAGTCTCTCCTGCCTCCTCAGCAGCGCTAAGGATGTCCGACTGCAGCTTAGGCCTGCTCCCCACTGGCAAGTGGACATCCCCTGAGGGCTCCTGGGCTGCCAGAGGGATGTCTGACTGCTAGCTTAGGCCCAATCCCCCAGGCCGGGCTAAGGGACCCCCCTGAGTGCACAAATTTTTGTGCACCGGGCCTCTAGTCTATACTAATAAAGAGCTAATATGCTGCCCTAACTGGTTTGGCTCAGTGGATAGAGCATCGACCTGCAGACTCAAGGGTCCCGGGTTCGATTCCAGTCAAGGGCATGTACCTTCGTTGCGGGCACATCCCCAGTAGGGGGTGTGTGGAAGGCAGCTGATCGATGTTTCTCTCTCATCGATGTTTCTGGCTATCTATCCCTCTCCCTTCCTCTATGTAAAAAAATCAATAAAATATATTTTTTAAAAAAAGAGCTAATATGCTAATGGTTGGGATGCCGTAACGCGTAATGACCAGACCATTAGCATATTAGTTCTTTATTATCTCCTATCAGCAGGAGGCTGCCTGCGTGTGCCGCAGGACGTTGCTCCGGAGATGGGGTGGAAGCGGGGAGGCGCCCAGAGGAGGCAGGACCATCCTGTGCCGGGAAGGGCAGAGGTGAGAGCCTATAGCGCCCCCCCTCACCAGTCCTTCGCCACCCACCGCTAACACTCAGAGTGCCCTGCCACCCACCTGCCAGGGGAAGGAGCACAGCACAGCAGGCGGGAGGCTTCCACGCTCTCCTCCGGCGCCATGATGGGGTGGAGCCTCTGCATTGCTCTGGAGACAGGGCAGAAGCAGGGAGGCGCCTGGAGAAGGCGGGACCAGCCCGAGGTGACTCAAGGGACTGAGGACGGGGCTTGAAGTGTCCAGAGAAGGCCAGAGGGGTCGGGAGCTGAGCCAGGCATGCTGGAGCTCTGCGTGGAGAGGTTCAGGTGTCAAGGCAGGGCGGCAGGTGGGTGGGTGGTGCTGCGCAATTTTGTGTGCTGGGCTTCTAGTACTATCTATAAGAGACTTGGTAAATAAACTCAGCCACATGTTCACTAGAGTGCTATGTAGCTCTAAAACATATACTGTGGAGGACTCTAGGAACTGACATGCTATTGTCAGGCATATACTATGTGAATAAAGCAAGGTTCCAAATAGTGTGTCAGCTTTAAGTTATTGTGGTAGACTGAATAATGGTCTCCAAAAGATATCTATGTCCCTCGAACCTGTGAATATTACATTTCATAACAATAGATGTGATGAAGTTAAGGATCTTGAGATGGGGAAATTCTTGATCATCTACGTTGGCCTTAAATGAAATACCACAGACAAAAGAGAAGATGATGCAACCATGGAGGCAGAGATTGGAGTGATGTGGCCACATGCCCAGGAATGCCTGCAGACACCAGAAACTGGAAGCACGGTACAGATTCTTCCTTAGAGCTTCCCAGTGAATGCAGCACTGCCAACACTTTGATTTTGGCTCAGAAAACCTGTTATAGACTATGAGAGAATAATTATTGTCTTAAGTCACCAAGTTTGTTATAACAGCCACAGGAAACTAGTATAGTAATAAGGGGAGAAATGTGAACATATATTCAGATTTGCTTGTATTTGCATAAACACTAGGAAGGACACATAAACACTAAAGAGACCACCAGAGGAGAGGAGGTGGATGAGATGGACAGAGGTGGAGATGGGAGCAAGACTTCTCAGGCAACAGATAGACAGAAAGGGAAAGTGGGAGGTGAAAGAGAAAAGATGTGGCACCCACAGACCTGATCCCCAGAGCCCACAACCAGGAACTCTGGCTGCTGCAGTCCCTTTAGCTTCGGTCTAGACATCAGGGATGGTACCTTAAATGTGAAGTTCTCAAATGGAATCAGAGCAGCTCAAGGGGCAAAAGAAGGTAGTGAATATCATAAACAAACAAACAAACAAAAAACAACTCTTCCTAATTTGGTCGTTTTCATTCTCTGGTTCCTTTGGATGGCAACATTTATGACAGGCAATAGCCCTCTCTAAAAATCCACTTTAAGAGAATGGCCAGTGTCCTCCTTTTTTATAGAATAGTTTAGTCTTGTTGGTTGGTCATCTTATCTAGAGCATGGAGTAGCACACACTATAGAAGCTCTTCTTTTCTTCCTTACTTACTCATAATTTCTTCAGGGCTATTAAATGCCCAACTAAAAGACTACATTTTCTAGCTTCCTTTGCAGTTGGGGGCAACAAATGATAAAGAACCCAACACTGGGGGAGGCTTCTGTGAAGATTTTGTAAAGGGGGCTCTCAGTTTAGAGTTGAGTCCTTTTTGCTTGTCCTCCCTTCCTTTTTCTTCCTACTAGGAATGGTAGAGCATGATGGCTGGGGCACTGGCAGCCATCTCGGATGGAAGCTATGTGCTAAGGATGACAGAGCAGGAAGGCCCTTCATCCGTAATGAATGTGGAAGCCTCCACACCAGTGCTGGTATGCCAATCTCTGTACTTGTTTTATATGAGAGAAAAATAAACCCTGAGGTAAATTGTATTATTATTAAAAAGTATTTGCTGCCCTTCCCTACATGAAAATTATATATTTCCACTCCATTCACCCAAGGCTTGCCATAGACTTGTTTTGACCAAAGGAGTGAAATGGCATGGGCCATTTCTAAATATACAATTTAGCAGGAGCCACTGGGTGGTTCTCCCCACTTTCCTCTTCCCCCTCCCAGAAGGCCAGCAATATTCCACATAGGGGTAGTTCCTTTAATTAGTTACTAATTAGTTACTAATAACAGAAAAGAACAAAGGCACCCTGGTGAGGCTTCAGCTTTGCACTCCCTGAAACCACCAGCCTACTACCTGCAAAACACTGGAGGAAGGGGACTGGACAGAGGAAAGATAGACTCATGCCCAGTAAAGTTGGGGTGACATAGGGAAGGTACTTGCCTGTCAATCACACCTAACAGAGATCACTGGCCAGAATGGGTGTGGCCACTGCAAGTGTGTGAAAATTTGGGAATACATAATCTCCTAAACAAAGGTGTCTTGGCTCTTGGTTTCTCTTGGCTTGTGGGGCTCTCTTGTTTTGCTCCTGCCCAGGTTTCCTCCATAGCCTTGTGGCCCTGCAGACCCCACATGCAATGGACTAATGGATTATAGCAGGGAAACACAAGCTAATGTTAGCCTGATGCTGGATTGGAACCAGCTCCAACAAGGAAAGAAAACTGGGCACTGGCCCTGATTTTAGCTCTACTGAAGCCCCACATATACTTCTTTGACTGGACTAAGGGAAATGGGACTTTGGACATCCAAGAGTGTAATTACATGGAAATAAACTTTCTACCATATTTCATCCTCCTATGGGGGCCTCTAGAAATACTTATTCCAGCAGTACGCCAATAACACCATTTCCACTAGCAACCAGGGAAGACCAGGCCCTCTTCTGTCCTGTAAAACCTTTATCTTGAGTCCCCAGTTAAGATAGTTTGGAGTAGGGCCTTGGCTGGTATAGTTCAGTTGGTTGGGCATAGTCCTGTGCATGGAAAGGTTGCTGGTGATTCCTGGTCAGGACACAGGCCCAGGTTGCAGGTTCAATCTGTGGTACAGGAGGCAGCTAATTGATGTTTTACTCTCACACTGATATTTCTCTCTCCCTCTCCCTCTTCGGAGCTTCTACTCTCTAAAAATCTACACTAATAAAAGACAAAGATGCTAATTGACCATACCTTCACTATGCCCCAAGCCACACCTGCCAGCCAATCAGAGCAACTATATGCAAATTAACCCAACCAAGATGGCGGCCGGCAGCCACAGAGCTGGAGCAAGCAGGAGGCTTGGTTGCCTGGGTGATGGAGGAAGCCAAGCTTCCCGCCAGCCCTGAGCCGGCTGCGGCCTCCGCTCATGGCAACAAAGTTTCAATTATAGAAGACAAACCCCAGATACCTGCTTCCAGCCAGCCTCCTCTGGGAGCTTGGGTGGCTGGGGGCCGTGGCCAGCCTGCAAACAGCCATCAGCCCCTCACCTGGGATGGCCACACCCTCATGGGGTGAGGGTCCCCGCTGGGGGGATTGGCCAACCTGCAAACAGCCATCAGCCCTTCACCCAGGCTGGCCACACCCTCATGGGGTGAGGGTCCCCGCTGGGGGGCTTAAGCAGCCTGAAAACGGCCCTCAGCCCTTCACCCAGGATGGCCAGGCACCCCAGTGGGGACCCCTACACTGAAGGGGCTGTGGCCAGCCTGCAAACAGCCATCAGCCACTCACCCAGGCGGGCAACACCCTCATGGGGTAAAGGTCCCTGCTGGGGGGCTTGGCCAGCCTGCAAACAGCCATCAGCCCCTCACCCAGGCTGGCCAGGCACTCCTATATAATAAAAGGGTAATATGCAAATTGATCCTAACAGCAGAACGACTGGGAATGACTGGTCACTATGACACACACTGACCACCAGGGGGCAGACACTCAATGCAGAAGCTGCCCCCTGGTGGTCAGTGAGCTCCCACAGGGGGAGCTCTGCTCAGCCACAAGCCAGGCTGATGGCTGCCAGCACAGCGGTGGTGGTGGGAGCCTCTCCCGCTTCCTCAGCAGTGCTAAGGATGTCCGACTGCAGCTTAGGCCTGCTCCCCGCTGGCAAGTGGACATCCCCCGAGGGCTCCCGGGCTGCCAGAGGGATGTCTGACTGCCAGTTTAGGCCCAATCTCCCGGGGCGTGGGCCTAAGCCAGCAGGTGGTCATCCCCTGAGGGGTCCCAGACTGCGAGAGGGCACAGGCCAGACTGAGGGACCCCCCTGAGTGCACACATCTTTGTGCACCAGGCCTCTAGTCTATACTAATAATAGGGTAACATGCAAATTGGTTGGGACGCTTTCACAGTAATGATAGATCAGCAGGCTGCGTACGCAGCAGCCGCGGGTGGGCAGGGACTTGCAGCGTGGGGGATGGGGCGGGGCCGCAGTAGAGAGGCCTCTCAGCATGTCTGCACCAGGGGTCTGCAGGCGTGCAGAGAGGCTCCTTCGCCGCAGGCCCGACAAGGGGTCCACAGGCACGCGGAGGTCCACAGGCCTCTGCTGTGGTCTAGCCTGGGGGCGGGGCCACAGGGGGGGGCCTCTGCTGCGGCCCGGCCTCGGGCCCAAAGGCCTTCTGTCTCTGGCCTACCTCTATGGGGCAATCCATCAAGGAGCCCTGGATGGGTGGACGGGGTCTACCCCTTTGGGGCAATGGATCGTGGAGCTTCCGTACTGTGACAAGGCACAGGCCAGGCTGGGGGACACCCCCCCCCCAGTGCATGAATTTCGTGCACCGGGCCACTAGTTAATATTAAAAAGAAAGTGTAGAGTAGGGCCACAAATGACCTGTAAAAAACATAGTGTGAGCAAGAAATAAACCTCTGGCCTGGCCTGTGTGGCTCAGTGGTTGAGCATCGACCTATGAACCAGGAGGTCACTGTTCAATTTCAGGGCACATGACATGCCTGGGTTGTGGGCTCGATACCCACTGGGGGCATGCAGGAGGCAGC
Organism: Myotis brandtii; assembly: GCF_000412655.1. Classification (NCBI taxonomy): domain Eukaryota; kingdom Metazoa; phylum Chordata; class Mammalia; order Chiroptera; family Vespertilionidae; genus Myotis; species Myotis brandtii. The sequence goes on along the minus strand of NW_005356042.1, from coordinate 325,969 downwards.
CAATCAATAATTCTCTCCCTCTCCCTTCCTCTCTGAAGTCAATAAAAAATATATTAAAAAAACAAAACTGCTCCTCACCCAACTCTTAGCTACATGGCTTCTGCAAGACTGACTCAGGGGTGGGCCTTGAGGTGGAAATGGACTAGTCTGTGAGAGGAACAGCCTGGCAGCCATTGGTGGGACTTAAAACAACAGACATAAACTGATTTTTATACAGTCACTTGGCTTCTAGGTACAGTTGCCATATTCTCCTCATGGTTATATGTGAAACATTTAGAACAGTGTCTGGCATACAGTTAGTGCTAAGTAATTCATTATTGTTGCTGCTGTAAGGGAGGCAAGAGTGGAAGCAGGGAGGCCAGCAAGTAGCTATAACAGCATTTCATTAAGAAATGATGGCAGCCTGGACTAAACTGTGACAGAAATGGTCAGACTGAGAACATGGTGTTTTGTTTTTTCTTATTGCTACTACTTTAGTTAGGATTTCTCCATTTGCATTTATAACAAAACTAGAGGCCCGGTGCATGAAATTTGTGCACTGGGGGTGGGGGTGGGGTCCCTCAGCCCGGCCTGCGCCCTCAGGGGATGTCTGACTGCCACGGAGGTGGGAGAGGCTCCCCCCACTGCCGCTGCACTCGCCAGCCAGGAGCCCAGCTTCTGGCTGAGCGGCGCGCTTCTGGCTGAGCGGTGCTCCCTGTGGGAGTGCACTGACCACCAGGGGGCAGCTCCTGCGTTGAGTGTCTGCCCCCTGGTGGTCAGTGCACATCATAGTGATCGATCGTTCTGCCATTGGGCCGAAACCGGTTCTCTGACATCCCCCAAGGGGTGCTGGATTGTGAGAGGGCACAGGCCAGGCTGAGGATCCCTACCAGTGCACGATCGGGGCCAGGGAGGGATGTGGGAGGTTGGCCAGCCGCGGAGGGACCACAGGAGGGCTCCAGGGCGTGTCCCGCCCATCTCGCTCAGTCCCCAGCAGCAAGCTAACCTACCAATCAGAGCGTCTGTCCCCTGGTGGTCAGTGCACGTCATGGTGAGCAGTTGAGTGACCTTAGCATATTGTTAGCATATTACGCTTTGATTGGTTGAACAGACAACTGGACACTTAGCATATTAGGTTTTTATTATATATGATTGTCAATGCTTTAGGGGTTTGGTTGTGATTGTTACAGGATGGGAATGTGTTCGGGGAGTTGAGTCAAGAATGGCTTAGTGGACTAGATTGGGGGCAATAGTACTAAAGAGAAGAAAGGATTATGGATGATGCCCAGGTTATGTATTTAGTTCTTCAATTTTGACGACTTGCCTGTCCATGAGCTCTGCCAGGACATCAACAAGATGTCAGGATCCTTTGTGTCTAGCAGGAGCTTACTTCAGGAGACACTTAGGATTGCTGAATTAGCAAATGGTGCCAGAGTGATTATATATATATACTAGGGGCCCAGTGCACAAAATTCGTGCATGGGGGGGGGGGAGTGGGGGGAGGTCCCTCAGCCCGACCTGCACTCTCTCCAATCTGGGAGCCCTCAGGGGATGTCCTACTGATGGCTTAGGCCTGCTCCCTGTGGTTTTCTGCTCTCAGAGGACCTGCTTGCTTGATGCCACCGCAGGTCCTGGTGTCTGCTCTCTGTGGGGGCCTGCTTGCCCTTCGCCACCGGGGCCAGGGGCAAGCAGGGCCCTGCTGTCTGCGCTCTGTGGGGGCCCTGAGGAGGACTGCTTGCCCCTCGCTGCCATGGCCAGGGGCAAGCAGGGCCCTGCTGTCTGCGCTCTGTGGGGGCCCTGAGGAGGACTGCTTGCCCCTCGCTGCCATGGCCAGGGGCAAGCAGGGCCCTGCTGTCTGCTCGCTCGCTGCGGGGGACTGCTGTCTGCTCGTTCGCTGCAGGGGACGTTCCCACCCCGCCCCCAGCCGCTTGCGCTTACGCCGGCTCAGAGGACCTGGGTCCCGGGGATGTTCCGCCCTGCCCCTGGCTGCTCCGTGCCTGCTCGCGTAGGCCCAGAGTGGCCGGGGGCGTTCCGGGACCCCAGTTGCTCCGGGCCTACGCGCAGGCCTACAGACTCAGAGCAGCCTAGCTCCCGAGGATGCCTGTCCCTGGGACCCAAGCCACTCAGTGCCTGCACATGCAAATTAACCCGCCATCTTTGTCGGGTTAATTTGCATACTCACTCCTGATTGGCTGTGGGGTGTCACAAAAGGTATGGTCAATTTGCATCTTTCTCTTTTATTAGCATACACACACGCATGCACACGCACGCACACTAGAGGCCCGATGCACAAAATTCATGTAAGGGACTCAGCCCTAGCAGCCCCGGTGCAGACCTGGCTGGCCCTCGCAGCCCCGGCTTTGTCTGGAAGGTCGTCCGGAAAGACCTTCAGAAGGTTGTTCAGCTGTTCGGTCTAATTAGTATATTAGCTCTTTATTATATAGGAT
>NW_005356042.1:318390-323455 GCF_000412655.1 Myotis brandtii | reverse complement strand
ATATATATATATGTATATATATATACACACACACACACACACACACACACACACACACACATATGTATACTTATTTATTTTTTAATCCTCACCTGAGGATATTTTTTCCATTAATCTTTAGAGAGAGAATGGAAGGGAGGGAGGTGGGGGAGAGAGAGAAACATTGATGTGAAAGAGACACATCAACTAGTTGCTTCTTGCATGCATCCTGATTGGGGCCGGGTATTGAACCCACAACCAAAGTACGTCCCCTTGACTGGGAATTGAACCTGACCCTTTGGTCCATGAGCCAATGCTCTAACCACTGAGATAAACCGGCCAGGGCAGAGTGATATATTTTAAAAAGCAAGTCTGAAGACACTGATTTAGGTTTAAAGACTCTTCTGCATCTCCCCTACCCTGCACAGGGTCCCTCAAGGAACTTGAACTGCTGTGTTTCTTGGGGAGCCCATATGAAATACATTCATCGAATTCATCCAACAAATATGTACTAAGCATCATCACTATACTAGGTAGAGAGGACACAACAGAGACTAAGACAGATAAAAATCCCTACCTTCATGGAGCTGATATTCTAGTGAGGGATACAATAAATGAATAGATCAAATATGTGGTGTGCCAGATAGTGATAAGTATTCAAGGGAAAAACAAAACAGAAGGCAGACAGGAAGAATATGTATGTATCTGGGAGAGGGTTATCATTTCACATAGAGTGACAATCATAAAGGGAAGAACTTTCCAGACAGAGCAAATAACACAGGCAAAGGCCCTGGGGCAACAATGTGCCTGACAGGCTAGAGAAGCACCAAGTAGGCCAATAACACTGGAGCAGATTGAGAGAGGCAGGACGGAGATGAGGTCATACAGGGATCCAGTTTCTGTAGGGCTTTATAGGCCTGCTTTCTGCCTGTTCCAGCCTCTTCTTGTCTTTTATACAGTGAACAGAAGGCTCTGTGACTGCATGCGGGGAACAGAATATGGAAGTGGGTTGACCAGTGAAGCTATTAAAATAGTGCAGTAGGGAGGTGATACTGGCTAGTACCAGGGTGGGGCAGAGAATGGGGTTACAAGTGGTCAATTCTGGATAGATTTTAAAGGGAGAGCCAAGAGCATTTGCCAATGGACTGGACAAGGAGCATGTCCTGGCCCAGTTCGAATAACAAACCTGTAGTCCAACAACATCAGGTTTATTTACCACAGCAATGAGGGAGACTCCACACCAGCGGTACTGTGGGGAGTCTCACCAAAGGAAAAGATAGTTATTATTGGGTTTGGGGGAAGGGTGAAATTTAGGTGAGATGTAAATGAAAGTGGCCAGGCTCAATGCAAAGTAGAACTGTATATAAAGGGATCAATATCAAGTCTGTCCTGTCCCCTTGGAAACAATAATGTTTACACAGAGGTGGAATGCTGTGTCCAGAATCACCTTACCTGAGCTCTGCACCGGGACTGTAAATTGAGGCTGCTTGTGTCAAAGTGACCTAACTCCTCTTATTCTTACCCATGTAACTTGAAACAACAAAGATTGTGATAGTCTATGATTTTAGAGAACAAAATTTCCTAGTCAGTAAGAGAGTAGTAGTCAAAGAAAGGGAGTTGTGTCCTTTTACATCTGCAGCATATCCCTGAATAAAATATAGAAATATTTTTTCCTTTTAACTACTCATCCGGCTTTTTTGTGTGTCTGTTATTCCAGCCAAATAAATGGGAAGGCAGATTTTTTTACAGTTCAAGCTAATTTTTACTTTCTCAAGTGTGAGGAAAAAGAGGTAAGGGTGACTCTAAGGTTTCTGTCTTAAGGAAGGAAAGATGGAGTAAGCTATTAACTAAGGTTGTGGAAGGTTTGGGGGAGACAAGATCAGGAGCTGGGTTTCGGATGTTTTGAGTTTGAGATGTCTCAAATTCGTGGAGATGGTTCGTGGTTCCTTACAGACCCAGGAACAACCTCACTTCTCCCTACAGAGCGCCCCCCCCCCTTCTTCCGCCCGCTCCATTCACTCACTACCTGTAGTTAATCGTCCAGCCCTGTTTTAACGTATCTGCATCTTTGTTATGTGCGGTGAAACGCTGAGAATACCGTCTCTTCACCTGCCAACCCTGCTTGACACTGCAAGCTGGACCAAGTGCCCGCATGGGGACTGACCTTCGCCCCACTACTGCGCTCACTTGTAGAACCTCACAGGGCGGTTGTCGGCGCCCCGCAGGCCGGCAGTGTTGGAGCATTTCGGAGCCCAGCAGCACCTGGGCATGGCTGTCCAGCCCGTAGTTTCCCGCGGTCTGCAGCAGCACTTCGGTGGTCGCCCGCTTACGCTCTCTCCTCTGGGCTCATTTCAGAGCCGGGTGCTACCTCACGTGCCTCGGGAGGGAGGAGTGCGCCTGTGAACTACCCGCCCTTCCGGTTACCACACCTGCACCCTGGTCACGTGGTGAATGCGGAAACAGGAATACCTCCCCGTCACCCGGACCTGATCACCAGGTCAGGGAGAGATGGCGTCACGGCGCTTCCGAGCCTGCGCCAACTCGTCAGTCTGCTTCGGCTCCACCCTGGCTTACGTCCGGGAGACGCCGCTGCCAGGCTGTTGCCCTGCGGCGGCAGCAAAAAGCGAGATGTGGCGGTTTTGGTCTTGGCCACGTAAAAGTTTAAACCGGTACGTTTTAGTGAGTGATGAAAACGCAGACTAGAAGCGCCACCATGCTTGAATCTAGCTGTGGCCCCACCTCGCCAAACACTCCACTCCGCCTCTTATTCCTCATTGGTCAAAAGCACCGCCCGGCAGTACTGCGATTGGCGAAACGGGCGGCTACCGCATCCAATGGGCGGCGGTGCTGGCTTTCCCGCTGCGGTTCGTTACTTGAGAGGGTCGTGGCGGCGGCGGCAGTTGAGTGTAACGGTCGCCCGGCTCCGGTGCGACCATGGCGGCCTTGGGGCCCGGAGGCTACGCGCGGAACGATGCGCGGAGAGGCCAGTCCTCCCCGCCCCCCTCTCCAGCGCTCTGCCTCCGCCGGCGGATGCGACTCCCCACGGCGCCAGAGGACACAGTGCAGAACCGGGTGAGGAGCGCTTGCCCTGCCCTCCCAGGCCCTTCCCTTAGATATTTGGCCCCGCCTATCAGCTCCAGGCGTTTGACTCTCTGGCCCCGTCCCGTTCCTAAGCCCCGCCCCTTTCGTCAAGGCTCCTCCCATTTTCCCATCTCCTCCTCTCTCGGGTACGCCGTCATTCCTAGCCCCACCTCATACCCTGAGCCCACTCTCAGCCCTGGGAGCATTCCTGGGTTCCTCCCTGGTCTCTACCTTCCTGCGTGCGATTTCCCTCAGGCTTTAGACGTCTCTCTGGGCCCTTCCACTTTTGTTGACCTCGCCCGCCTGAGCTGCCCCAACTCTTCCTCAGCTCTACCCCGCCTTCCCTCACCCCCCGCCTTCTCTTCCATTCTCCCTTTTACCAAGGTGGGATTCTTATTCCATATAGCCACCCCAAATTATGGTGAGGATGTGAGTAATTGTAATATCTCAGCAGCGCTACTGGGAGGGAGGCTTACAGAAGTTCTAAGACACACGAACAAAGATGATTTTAGAGTAGGTAGAGGGAATTCCATTAGCACAGCAGCAATTTTAAAAATTGTTCTTTAACTTTCTGAGCCATAAAGTATGTTTTTATATAATGGAGATAACAGTAACCATACCACGGAGTTGCAGGGAGATGAAATAAAATTGTGAAATGACCTGCTTGGCACAGAGTCCCGATAAAGGATGGATACAAGCTGCACTCTGCTCTATCACCCACTCCTGGCTGCAAGGCCTGGGCACGTGGCCCCTATCCACCTCTCTGGTGGTACCTCCATCCTCCCTCATAAAAAGGTTCAATCTCACTCTCCTGCTGTCTGTTTTCTGAGGCACCAAGCTCTTTCCCACTTCCTAGCCTTTGTGTTTGGTGAGTCTGGGCTGTTTGCCATAGTCTACCTCAGTGGTTCTCAACCTCTCTGCACATCAGAGTCACCTGGGAATCTTTAAAATCCTGATTTCTGGGCCTCATCATTAGTAACAAAGAAACAGAATTTCCGGAGGATGAGGCCCAGAAATCAGGATTTTAAAAAAATTCCCAGGTGATTCTAATGTGCAGCCAAGGTTGAGACCACTACGTTAGAGAGTATTTGTGAGGATTAAGTGAGCTCATATATCTTAAGCACTTAAAACAACACCTGGTACATTGCAAAAACTCTGTTAGTATTAGCTACTACTGTTATGATTGTGAATTTTGGGTAATGTCATTTATTTTCCTTGTTTGGTGATTGTTCACTTGTTTCTTTACTTGTGGAACCTCTATACTATAAATTTGATGAGGGAATGGACAGTGTGCACTTTTGCTCACTGCTGTGTCTTCCCTGCATGGCTCAAAGTGCTGACTTTGGAGCCAGACTACCTGGGTTTGTATCTCCAGCTTGCCACTCTGCTGGTGTGGGACCTTGGACCTCAATGTCCTCATCTGTAAAACAGGGCTGATAATAGTGCCTTCTTCCTTGAATTGTTTTGGGGTTTCAAGTCTTGCATCCACATGAAATACTTAAAAATGTATTCAAAGGTCACCTTCTTAGTGAGGCCTTCTTCCCTAACCCTGTGCTCCCAGTTTCTTTTCCTGCTTTGTTTTTCTTTATTGCTCTTATCATCACCTGATACCTATTTTGCATATTTTTTCTATTCATTTTTTTGGAATGTCCTCCATCCCATCACCACCAGAATGTGAGCTCCAGAAGGGCAGGGATTTTTGTGTGTTTTCTTTACCATGCTATGCCTTTAACATGGCCCTGTGTATTTGTCAAAGGAATGTTGAGGAAATCAAATGTTAGCTGCTGGTAGATGATGATAAAAGGGTGTCCCAAAATTCACGCAAGAAGTAATTTTGATAGAAAACACAGGTTTATAATTAAAAATTGTAAATTTTTTATTGATTCATAAAGTATACAGTATAGGGTTATGTATGGAATAGCATATCGGGTAAATGGATTATCATGTCTCGATAGCGAGCACCATTAACTGTTATTGCCTGAGCAGCCGCATTTTCAAAGAAGAA
>NW_005356042.1:303434-318319 GCF_000412655.1 Myotis brandtii | reverse complement strand
GCGTGGTCAGTAGGCTTCAGTTCTTGAGTCAATTGAACTTCGTAAGCATGAAGAGGCAAATCTTTCGTGAGAATACGCTGTAGAGAGCTTCTCAAAATGTCCAATTCTTGACCACAGTGCCGAATTGATGTCCCTGGATTCTCGGCAACACTCTCACGAACTGCTTCAATGTTTTGTGTTGAACGACTTGTTGAAGGACAGCCAGAGTGTTTAAGATCACTAATTGATCCAGTCTCCCTAAATTTTTTAATCTCTTCACAGTTGATGAAGTTAAATCACTATTCCGACCATATTTTGCACGAAAATTGTGAACTGTAGCTGCCAAACCTTCATTATTTTTAAAATATTGCTCAACAATGAAAATGCGTTGTTCTTTCGTGTAGCGCTCCATTTTTAATAACCCTGAACTGTCAGCTGTCACGCTATCTTTTTTTTCGTTGGCAACACTTTACGGCACAAGTGGCGTAAAATTCAAATCTTGAGTGAATTTTGGGACACCCTTTAGAAGCTCAGTGAGTGTGTTGAATATAACAAGAACAGAATGGGTGGCTGAGGTGGCTATGTCACATGGGACCTGCTGAGGGTAGGTGCTTTTGACTTGGGCTTTCCCCCTGCAGGTGTCACTGGAGAAGGTGCTTGGCATCACAGCCCAGAACAGCAGTGGCCTAACCTGTGACCCCAGCACAGGCCACGTGGCCTACCTAGCAGGGTGAGTGGATGGGCCTTGGTTTTTCCATCTGTAGAATGCAGATAATGCTGCCTACCTCTGAGGGCTGTGGAGAAGATTCCATCTGTATCTACAACAGTACCTGGCATGTAGTGAGCACTATGAAAGCCTTATTGTGACTGCAGGTGGGAGATGGCAGTGATTATGGGAAAGACAGGTGATTAAAACTCAAGCCATATCAGACAACCTGGATTTATGTCCCAGGTCCACCCTGTGCCCCTCTCTGAGCCTCTGCTTCTATGGTTATAAAACAGAAATAGTGATACCCTCCTCTTGGATTGTTGAGAGTACTGAAGGACATTGTGCAACTGTATATTGCACAAATACCAATCTAGTCTGACACTGTTCTGGGCACCAAAGGGTCCCCACTCCAACCCTCATAGGGCAGGGCAGACCCATGGTCATTACTAATGAACATGAATCTGTTAGTCTTGGGGAAGTAAGCAATCCAAGATAAAGGACAGGGGCGGGCTTTTGAATCTGACAGGTATAGATTCACATCCCCACTCTGTCCCAGACCTACTGGATAGCCCTGGACAAAGGACTTCCCCTCTCTGGGCTTCAGTTTCCTCCTCTATAAAATGGGACGAAGATTCCTGACCTTTTCTGGCAGTTGTAAGGATTTAAAGAGATCGTGCACACAAGTCTTTATTAGCCCAGGGCCTGGAAGGATAATTACCACAGAGGAAGTGTTGGTTTCTATTTAAGAATGTTTTAATGATAAATGTGAAGTACCCTAGAATTCTCAGCATAGACATCTGGAAGAGGAGGTAAACAGAGAATCTTCTGCTCAGAGGGAGCCTTTTTTATGTGTGAGCTCTCTTCTGTTGGGGACAGAATATCCCTGGACCCCAGTACTCCCCTCAGTTTGGGCACATTTTCTTCTTTCTCCTCAGCTGTGTGGTGGTGATTTTGGACCCCAAGGAGAACAAGCAGCAGCACATTTTTAACACTGCCAGGTAGGCTGGGGCCTGGGCATGGGCAGGAGTGGAACCCTGGGAGTGCTCATGATTAGGTGACTAATTCATTCACTCACCCATCAGTTTAGCAACATTAACCAAGTGTCTGCTCTGTGTTAGGTATTATCCCAGGTGCTGGGGTCACAACAGTGAACAAAAGAGATGAGAATCTTTGCTCTCTGTAGAGCTGACAGCTCAGAGAGGGAGACAGACTAAAGTCAATTGGCTAGCAAGCCCGCTGTGACCATTGCTATGGGGAAATGACAAGGGATGTGTTAGGGCAGGTTTATAGGCAGAGAGTAGGGGATAAGCCATATCAGAGAGCTCTGGAAAGGCCTTCCTGAGGCTGAGACCTGGAGGAAGTGAGGGGGAAACCCATGTGAAGGTGAGGGAAAAGCATTTCAGGCAGAGGGCAAAGGCTAAGAACCTCGGGTTGTTTGAGGAGCAGCCAAGGATCCACGTGCTTGGAATAGAGGTGTGGGTGGGGGGAGATGAGGCAGGAACAGGCAGAAGCCACATCACTTGGGCCTTAGGGAGGGGGTTGGATACTGACTGCAAAGAGAAGCCACTGGAGGGCATTTATTTATAGGTTAAGGATATGCTTTTTACACCCTAACCTTCCAGCATCCTCAGTCTCCCTTCCCTGTTTTACTTTTCTCCACAAAAGGTACTTCTTTCTCAATATGCAACAAAATTTCCTCACTAATGATATTTACTGTCTGTCTTTCTTCCATGGTGTGAATTCTCTGAGGGCAGAGACTTTCTCTTAGTGAATTTCTATGTCCCTTTCACCTAGAGCAGTATTTAGCACATTGATGGCACTTATTTCAGGAATGAATGAATGTGATTTAGAAAGATCCCTCTAACTGCTTGTTTACTGGGGAAGGCCCTTAGCTCTGAGTAGGCCCATGTTGGTGTCCAGGGGTCTGCCTTCGGGTTGATTGATCACTGTGCCATCCAACAAATGGCATAGAAAGGGTCCACTCTCAACCACTGATTAGTCCAGGGGTGGGCAAACTTTTTGACTCGAGGGCCACAATGGGTTCTTAAACTGGACCGGAGGGCCGGAACAAAAGCATGGATGGAGTGTTTGTGTGAACTAATATAAATTCAAAGTAAACATCATTACATAAAAGGGTACGGTCTTTTTTTTTTTTTTTTAGTTTTATTCATTAACAAACGGGCCGGATCCGGCCCGCAGGCCGTAGTTTGCCCACAGCTGGATTAGTCTGTCTTAGTAGGCGGTGTGGCCAGAGTAGAGGTTTTCACCCAGCTGCATTTCAGAGTCACCTGACCCCTGGGCCTCACTCCCAGAGAAGGCCTAATCCTTGGCCTGGAGTGAAGCATGGGTATTGGGAACTTTAAAAACTCTTTATATTAAAATTATTTTATGATTTTTTTTTGTTAATCCTCACCTGAGGATATTATTTCCATTGATTTTTAGAGAGATTGGAAAGGAGGGAGGGAGGATATGGGGGTGGGGGCGAGAAATGTCAGTGTGAGAGAGACACATTGATTGGTTGCCTCCTGCACATGCTCCCACCAGGGCCAGGGATTGAACAGAAACCCAGGTATGCACCCTATACTGGGAATCGAACCCTCCACCCTTTGGTGCACAGGTTGATTCTCTAACCACTAATCAACACCAGCCAAGGCTAAAATAATTTTAGACTTAACAAGACTAGTACAGAGAGTGTTTGTAAACCTTTTACCCATATTCCCCAAATGTTAACATTTTATCACATTTGCTTTATCATTCTCTGTCTATATACATATTAATTTTTCTCTGAATCATTAGAGAGTAAATTGCAAGCATGATGTCCCTGTATCTCTAAATACTTCGGCTTGTATTTCCTGGGGGTGGGGGGCGGGGAGGAATGATATGGTCCTTTAAAACTGCAATACATTCAACAATATCAGGAAATTAAAACTGATACATCACTACCATCTACTCCTCATTCAGGTTTCACCATTTGTCCCAAGAATGTCCTTTATAGCAAAAGGATTCTGTCCAGAACTATGCATTGCTTATCATTGTCTCTTTAGTCTCCTTCAGTCTGAAGCAGTTCCTCCATCTTTTCTTGACTTTTATGACTTTGACACTTTTGAGGATTACAAGCCAGGTAATTTGTAGGATATGCCAACCTTTGGGTTTGTCTGATGTTTCCTCATACATAGATTCACGTCTACATCTTTGTCAGGAACACCTCAGAAAGAATGCTGTGTTCCTCTCAGTACATTCTATCAGGAAGTTCATGATGTTGATCTCTCTCATGACTGGTGGTGTTCACTTTGAGCCCTTAATTAAGGTGGTGTCTGCCAGGCTTCTCCATTATGAAGCCTCTCTTTTCCCCTTAGGGCTGCTTCTCTGAAACTTTGCAGATATTACCCTGTTTCTCACCAAACTTTTACTCACTAGTCTTAGCATGGCTTTGACATTTTTAAAAAGCTCCCTAGGGAATTCTGACATGCAGCCAAGACTGAGAACCTCTGGCCTACAGTCCAGGGCTCTGCCCTGTATGGTTAGGTGTCCTTGGGCAGGGGACTTCCCTATGTTGAAGTTTCCTCATCTCAAAACTGACTAATGAGTGTCCTGACTTCATGGAATGTGTGTAAGGAATCAGTGTACTGATGCCCATATAGCATTTGACAGAGGGCTGGGCACAAGGTCAGGACACATGATAGTCAGGAGTACTTGCAGACAATAGAAAACCCACAACGAACATGGTTTAAACACAAGGGCATGTTCTTCCTGCACATAAGTGTGGAGGTGGACACCCAGGGGGCTGGTGTCTCTGTGGCATTAGGGACCCCACTTCTGTCTTTCTGTTCCACCATGCTTATTGTGAGGCTTCTGTTCTTGAAGTCACCACTTGACCCAAGATGGAGTTCTGGTTGTCATGTACTTTCTTCAGAAGGGGAACAAGTGGGGAGCAGGACAGAATTCCCTTCGAGAAGCTTTTCTGGAAATTGCAACAGCACCTCTCATTGGCCAAACTAAGTCATGTAGCTGTACCTGTGTAGCTACAAGTGAGTGAGGAAATGTACTCTAGCTGGAGACATTGCCAACCCAATTAAAACTGATATTCTGTGAGTGGGGAAGGAGGGGTGAGTTGCTATTAGGTAGCCAGATCACCTTTGTTGCTGTAGGAACAATGGGAAGCCATCAGAGGGTTGAGTTGATGATAAATGTTCTATAAGATTGTCAAAGACTTACTGAAAGACTTAGTTATCTGCACACCAGTTTACTCATGTGAGGGAGACAACTACTAGACTGTTAAGGAAGAGATGTAAAAACAGCATTAAAAAAAAAAAGAGGAGAGAGAAAAAAACAATGCAGTCTTGGAGCAATGAAATTTGCTACCAAAAATGTGCAAACTAGTCTGATTATACAGCCATTGTGCTGGCTATCTTGGAGTATCAGAGAGAAGCATGTTGATTGGCAACAGGTTTTCCAGAACATCTTGAGCGATTAGCAGGGGAGCACATGCTGTGGCTGTCTCAGTGTGATTGTCTGCCAGGGTCCTCCCTTCAGCACCACCTCCATAGTTAGGCCAGATCTGTACCATTTCCCGAATCTGAATTTCTCAGGATTATAGGGCTGCTGGGGTCTTAGGAAGCCCACTGTTGGAGAGGAAGGAAAGTCCCCATTCAGTGTCCACCCCATCTGGGTTTGGAGTTTAAGGGAGAAGGGATCTTTGCTTTTATAGAACCCCATTTCCCTATGCTCCTAGCAGCAGGGAATGCAGGAATGCATCATGTGCTGTGCTGGGCACATAGGCAGCACTGGCTCTGTGGGAGCTGCTGGTGCTCACCTCTCCTGGCCTCTCCAGGCTTAGGAGCGAGGAGTGGGCAATGTGCTGTGAGCACAGCCAGGCTTGGGTCTGGCTTCCCACCCTTAGTGGAACCAGTGATATCAATCCTTTTCCTTGCCCTCAGGAAGTCTCTGAGCTCTCTGGCCTTCTCCCCTGATGGGAAGTACATAGTGACGGGAGAGGTGAGTTGTGATCATGATTGAGTAGGTGGGGAGGTGTCTTGGGGCCATTCCTTCTGTCTTCACAGGCCTGGGGAGTCCCTGGAATAGCTCGTTCCTGGGCCACAAAAGCCTCGTGGCAGATAGGGGAGGTAGCTTTGGGGCATACCCTGGGGCAATGCCATCTTCAGCCCTGCCAGCCCTTCTAGCCCTTCTAGCCCTGCTTGGTATCGAAGCCAGCAGCAGTTAACAGCTCCACCTTTCCTAGAACGGGCACAGGCCTACTGTGCGAATCTGGGATGTGGATGAGAAGAGTCAGGTGGCAGAGATGTTGGGCCACAAGTACGGCGTGGCCTGTGTGTCCTTCTCCCCAAATATGAAGCACATTGTGTCCATGGGCTATCAGCACGACATGGTACTCAACGTCTGGGACTGGAAGGTGAGCCAACTGGCGGGTGTGTGGGCAGGCAACCAGCTGCTGGAGCATCCTGGGTATCAGGCTTTGGAAGGACTAAATGAGATAACTTGGTAAAGTGCTCATTCATCCAGCAAATATTTATTGAGCACCTGATCCCTGTTTTAGGCACTTATTGAAGGGCATATGACAAGTGCTCAATTAGTGGGAAAATAATAATAATAATTATTATTATTTTAATATATTTTATTGACTTTTTTACAGAGAGGAAGGGAGAGGGATAGAGAGTCAGAAACATCAATGAGAGAGAAACATCGATCAGCTGCCTCCTGCACATTCCCCACTGGGGATGTGCCTGCAACCAAGGTACATGCCCTTGACCGGAACCGAACCTATGACCCTTGAGTCCACAGGCCGACGCTCTATCCACTGAGCCAAACCGGTTAGGGCGGAAAATAATTATTTTTATATTGACCAGCTGTGACTTTGATCAAGTGACTTAACTTCTCTGTAGGTCTTTTTCGTAAAATGGATATTATAGTATACACCTGGTTGAATTGTGAGAATTCAGTGAATTGATATGAATCACTGGACTCTGGAATAGCTGAGGGAGGACTTGGAATCTGCAGAAGTGGTACCAAGTCCTGGTTCTGTTCATAACCTGCTGTGTAACCTTGAATACATGATATCTTCCCTTTTAGCATGGCAGAGTGGGAGGAGAAGTACCTCCCTTATAGAGCTATTGAGAGGATCCCATGAGTTTTCCAGTGGAGTGCTCAGCAGGGCCCAGAATGGGTGCTCCATTGATGGAAGCCATGGTTGTTATCCTTACATCCCAGCTGTGGCTGTCCTCCACACCAGCAGTCGCCATCCGGTGGTCTGCGGACTACTGGTGGTCCGTGAGGTCCGAAAGGTTGGCGACCGCTGCTCTACACAATGTAGGCTGTAGAGCTTGGGCTCAGGGACAGCTCTGGAACTTACTCTCACGTGGGTACCTTCCCAAGCCTCAGTCTCCTCTGTAGTGGTAATAAGAGTGTCACACAGGTTCTCCCATAGAGTAGCTTACTGGAGGGTCCAAGGAAAACAGACTTGGAGCAGAGGAGAGTGAGGAGACGCAGGGCTGAGGGCAAAGGCTGAAGTCTAATGGGGTGGGTGCTGGCATGAACTTTTCTGTACTGATTCTTCCAGAAAGATATTGTGGTGGCCTCCAACAAGGTATCATGCAGGGTCATCGCCCTCTCTTTCTCAGAGGACAGCAGCTATTTTGTTACTGTTGGTAACCGGCATGTTAGGTTCTGGTTCTTGGAAGTCTCCACTGAAGCAAAGGTGAGTTTTGTCCCTGCCACCTCAGCTAGGCCTGGGGAGTAACTGTCAGGGGCGGAATGGACTCCTGTTTCTTCCTGAGATACGGGGCAGTGATCTCAGGCTGTCTGGCCTCTCAAGCCTGTCTCTGCCTCTGGCCTGCTCTCCAGTGCTGACTGGCAAACCCTGCTAGGAATCTCCCCACTGCACTCCCTTCCTCACTGGCCCTGGGCCAGGCCTTTTTCCGGGGCTGCTGCCTTCCAGCCACTCTGCCTGGAAGTGTGTTCTGTTTTTTTCTTTCCTTCTCCTCCTCTTGGAGGAGTTTCTTAGGGTCCTCCTGTGTAGATGTGTTGTTCCTCTGGTCATGAGAGACCCGTAATGCCGTTGTTAGAGTACAGGTTATGTGAACAATGTCTCACTGTGCCCTGCTATGCCTCCAGGTGACGGGGACAGTGCCCCTCATAGGGCGCTCAGGCATCCTGGGTGAGCTGCACAACAATGTCTTCTGTGGTGTGGCTTGTGGCCGGGGCCAGATGGCAGGCAACACCTTCTGTGTGTCCTACTCGGGCCTCCTCTGCCAGTTCAACGAGAAGAGGGTGCTGGAGAAGTGGATCAATCTGAAGGTACCCCACCTCTCTGCTATCAATGGGGGAAACACTTTTTCCATGACATGATCTCCTGGGACACTCAGCAGTGTTTCTGCCCGGTGGTTGATCATACCAGCTCTGGGTTTGTTAATCCTCACCCGAGGATATTTTTCCCATTGATTTTTAAAAGAGATTGGGGGAGGCGGGGGGAGCGGGAGAGAACATCAATGTAAAAGAGACACATCAATTGGTTGCCTCCCCAGCGCAGAGATGGAACTTGCAACCCAGGTATGTGCCCAATACTGCTGTATACCTCACAGAGTTGATGAGATAATATAGGTAATGCATTCAGCACAGTGCTAGTCCCCTGAAATGGGGTCAGGTTACAATTGCTTTCCTCACCTTTTGATTCAGTTCACATTTCTCTTCTTCATTGAGCACTCTTGGCTAGTAGGACAACTGCATTTTTAAATTTTTAAAATAGATTTTTATTGATTTCAGAGAGAGGAAGGAAGAGGGAGAGAGAGAAAGATCAATGATGAGAGAGAATTATCAATCAGCTGCCTCCTGCACATCCCGCACCCAGGATCAAGCCCACAACTCGGACATGTGCCCTGACCGGGAATCAACTGTGACCTCCTGGTTCATGGATCAACACTCAATTACAGAGCCACATTGGCTGGGCCTGAATTTTTTAAAATATATATATAAAGTATCATTGACTTAATCATTTTCAGTTAAAAAAGACTATACCAAAAACAACATTTTAAACTAAAAGATGATATGTCAATAAATTGCAGAACCACTTTTCTTTTCGTTTGAATCCTCATCTTAGAACTCATGCAGCTTTTAAGCAAGTCAGAAGCTTTTGAGAGATAGATGTGTAGCCCCTGAGCAGTTGTCATAAGTGACTCATAAATTAAGTCCCTGTGAATTTGTAGAAACTCCTCTAATCTGTGTCCAGAGTTCTGGCATTTCCTGACTCTATCTATATGTCCTGGCAGGATACAGTCCTTCCTGTAAACAGTAACTTTTTTCTATGCTGCTTTGAAGTATAATCTCTATGAAGTTGTTTTTAAACAATAGGAAATAAAATTTAAGCCTAAAACTCAACCCTGTTACTGCAAGTGACCTATCTTTAGTCACAGTCTGCTGAACAGATATTTTCCACCCACAGCTGAGTTTTTCTGTAGGTAGCAATGATAACTCTATCCCAGTCTACCTGCTGGCACATTTCCTTCAATAGTGATCTTATGCTATATCCTGATTTCAAAAATTGTAAAATTTACTAAGATGGGCTTCTTAGACCCAGGAAACTATAAGGCTTCTCTGGAGGCCCAAGTTCTGTCAGTCCCCATGTCCCTGAATTGGGCCACACAAAGCACAAAGTTCACTTGGGTCCCCTTTGCCCCCACAGGTCTCCCTGTCTTCCTGCCTCTGTGTCAGCCAGGAGCTCATCTTCTGCGGTTGTACAGATGGGATAGTTCGCATCTTCCAGGCCCACAACCTACATTACCTCACCAACCTGCCCAAGCCACACTACCTTGGGGTGGATGTGGCCCAGGGCCTGGAGCCCAGGTACTACCCGAGGGAAGGGAAAGAGGCCCACCCAGAGTCTGTCTATTGGTATACATCCATACTTTTAGATCCATCTCCATACTAGCCAGCCCTAGGCAGGAAGCAGGATACAGCTATAATGAGGCAGCAAAATCTCTGCCACTGTGAAGTCTTCAGTCTAGTGAGAGAGCTTGATGGTAAACAATTACACAAATAAGATCATTTCAGATAGTCATAAGTGCTTTGGTGAAATAAAATAGGGGCTCATATTTGGGTGGCCAGGGTAAGCTTCTAGTGAGAAGGAGCCAGTTGTGTGGAGAACTGGGTCCTGACAGCAAGTGGAAAGGCCTTAAGGGAATAGCACACTGGGCCTGGTGTGTTGCAGGAATACTGGGCGGCTGTGTGGTTGGAGCCCAGTATGCCCAGGGGAGGAGAATAATAGGAGATAGGTCTGAGAATGGATGGAGGCTGATAGAAGGAGCTTATAGTCTATTTTGAGGTCCATGGGCAGCCACTGGGGATTTCAGGCATTAGCATTATGTGATCAGGCCTGGAGCATTAGATCACTCTGGCTGCCATGTGGAGAATGGGTGGAAAAGCTGAGCTATGACATATTTTCCCTTTGTTGTAAGTCATTTTGTGCGGGCAGAGGAGCTACCTAACCAGAAGTGCTGAGTGCCTGGGGTGACCTCTCTGTAGATTACTGGACACTGCCTCTGGAGTGCCTTTTCTAATAGCCTTGAGGGGGCTATTGGGTGTCTCAAAGGAAAGAGGGTGGGTCAGCAACTCACAGACAGTGGTGTGTTGTAGCAGCCAGGCTGCCCAGCTCTGCCAGCTTCTGCTTTGTGCTGTGTGGCCTCAGGTAGGTCACTGTATCAACTTGTGCTTCAGTTTCTTTATCTATAAAATATAGTACCTACCTATCATGGAGGTTGTGGGGATTCAGTGCAGTTAAAGCTTTTGGCACATAGCAGGTGCTCAATAAACTGTAGGGAGGCCCCAGATCAGGGGACAACAACTCTGCTCCCTTGCACAGAGATGTTTGGTCATGTGTTGGTGGAGCCCATGAGAGAGAAGGCCTGAGGTATGTGCCCATTAACCTTCCATGAGAGAGGACAGAGCTTGGGTTGGGTGAAATGAGTGGAGAAAAATGTTAACAGGAGTTGAAATTCAAATGTTCTCAAAGGCCAAGTGGAAGCTTTCACTTTACAACCTCTGTGTTAGAAACAGAGCAAAGGAAGAGAGAGGATGGAGAAGTGGAGTTGGAGTGGGAGAGATGGACCACCGTGGCATTGACATGAGATAACTCAAGTGTCACCGTGTCACCACAGGCAGCTGTCACTACCCACAGTGACACTGATGGTGATTGATGACCCATGTTGCCTTGTTAGCTTCCTCTTCTGCAGGAAGGCAGAAGCAGTCTATCCGGATACGGTGGCACTGACCTTTGACCCCATCCACCAGTGGCTATCCTGTGTGTATAAGGACCACAGCATCTATATCTGGGATGTCAAAGATATCAACAAAGTAGGCAAGGTGTGGTCAGAGCTCTTCCACAGCTCCTACGTCTGGAATGTGGAGGTGAGTCCCTTTCCCCTCCTCAGCCTTTGTTCAGCCCCCATTTGAAGAAAGCTTCTGCAGAGTTTGGTGATCCCATTTAGCCATTCCTTCAAAGGATGCCCTATTCCTTCAAATGGACTCCAGCTATGTGCCAGGTACTGTTCTTGGTGCTGGGGACACAACTAGGAAGGAAACTGGCAAAAGTCATGCCCTCATGGAGCTCACATTTGAGTGGGAAAGTAAACCCATAAACATCAGTATAATTCATGCCAAGTAGCAGTACCTCTCAGAAGAAAAATGAAGCAGAGTAGGTGAAAAGGAGATCAAGGCTACTTGCTATTCTAGAAAGGAGAGTGGTCAAGGAAGGCTCTTTGAGGACTTGACTTTGAAGCAGAGAACTGCAGGAAGTGAGGGGATGAGAGGCATGTGACCACTTGGGAGAAGAGCAAAGGTCCTGTAGCAGTAGCCTGTGTACCTCAGAGAGCCTTCTGTGGAAGCTGTTTGTGTCATTTAGTGCATTTTTATTTGTGTTGAAGATTTTTTTATTTTCTAAGAATAAATCTGTGGGGATTTTTTCATTCTCTAAAGCTGTACTCCTTGCAAATTAGACAACTGATGGAGAAAGAATTGTATTCTACTTTTTTCCCCTCCTGAAAATATCTTACTACTAGGAATGTCTGTCCTAGAGAACTTGTGTTTTCAATGGCCTAATTCAGAATTGGAAAAAATAACCTAATCCTTTGGAATAAGTATTGATTTAGCCTATTGACTGTTCGAATCCTTCTGCTTTCCTGGATCTGATGCTTCTATTACTAGCACTTTGCTCACTTAACAAGAATGTTTTTAAATAACTTTAAAATTTTATATATAAACTAGAGGCCCGGTGCATGAAATTCATGCGGGGGGGTGGTGATCCCTTCAGCCCAGCCTGCACCCTCTCCAATCCAGGATCCCTCTCACAGTCCTGGACTGCTGGCTCCTAATCGCTCGCCTGCCTGTCTGGTCGCCCCTAACTGCCCCCCACGAAACCGGCAGTTGGACATTCCTCTCACAATCCTGGACCACTGGCTTCTAATCCCTCCCCTGCCTGCCTGCCTGGTTCCCCCTAACTGCCCCCCCCCCGCTGGCCTGGTCACCCCAAACTGCCCTCCCTGCTGGCCTGGTCGCCCCTCATGGCCCCCCCGCTGGCCTGGTCGCCCCACGCAGCCTGCTTGTTCAGTCGTTTGGTCGTCCCTCATTAACCCCCTGCCGGCCTGGTTGTAGGCAGCCATCTTGTGAGGGTGTGAGGGTTAGTTTGTATATTACCTCTTTATTATATAGGATAGGATATGGTCTCCTTGAAAAAAAGTTGTAATATTAAAGGTAAAACTAAAGTCTTTTTGATCACTTCCCCACTGCCAGTCCTACTCTCTCTCACCCATATTATCAGGTTTTTTTTTGTCTTTTCAGTTCATTTTCTTTGTATCTACCTGTTACCTATTTATTATATTTATATATAAATATAAATTTTATTTATTGATTGATTGTATAATTCTGTATGTAATTAAAATATAAATCTTATTCTTATATTATATTTATATATGTGTATATTTATCTCCTCAACAAAAATATCTGTAGATAGATCTTTTTAGGACCTTTTTATCAATTCTGGAAAATTCTCAGCCAGTACAGGTTTAAGAATTGCCTCTATCACATTCTCTCTCTTCTTCTATAAATCTCATATACTATTTCTATTTATCCTTTATTTTTACTTTTAAAAATTATATTTATTTTTTATACTCATTACCTTAAAATTTTTATTTATTTATTTATTGATTGATTCTAGAGAGAGGAAGGAAGAGAGAGAGATAGAAACACTGATTTGTTGTTCCACTTATTTATGCATTCATTGGTTGCTTCTTGTTTGAACCCTGACCAGGGATTGAACTCACAACCTTGCCATATAGGGACAACGCTCTAACCAACTGAGCTATCTAGCCAAGGTCTTATCCTTCTTTCTTCCTTCCTTCCTTCCTTTCCTTCCTTTTCTTTCTTTCCTTTCTTCTCACCCGAGGATATTTTTCCATTGATTTTTAGGGAGAGTAGAGGAGAAAGGGAAAGACACAGAAACATCAATGTGAGAGAAATACATTGATTAGTTGCCTCCTGCACAAGCCCTGACCAGGGCCCTGGCTGGAGAGGAGCCTGCAACCAACGTATGTGCCCTTGACTGGAATTAAACCCAGGACCCTTTGGTCACAGGTCGATGCTCTATCCACTAAGCCAAACCATCTAGGGCAGTGGTCGGCAAACTGGCTCGTGAGCCACATGCGGCTCTTTGGCCCCTTGAGTGTGGCTCTTCCACAAAATACCACGTGCGGGCGCGCGTGTACAGTGCGATTGAAACTTCGTGGCCCATGCGCAGAAGGCGGTATTTTGTGGAAGAGCCGCACTCAAGGGGCCAAAGAGCCGCATGTGACTCGCGAGCCTCAGTTTGCCGACCACTGATCTAGGGCACCCTTTATTTTTAAAGATAAAACAGAGATCTTAAAAAAACCACACAGCCCAGGCTGGGTGGCTCAGTTGATTGGAGCATCATCCTGTACACCAGAAGGTTGTGGATTTGATTCCTAGGTTGTGGGTTCTGTTCTCAGTTGGGGCGCATATAGGAGGCAACTAACTAATGTCTCTCTCTCCCTTCCTCTCTCTAAAAATCAATTAAAACATCCTCAAGTGAGAATTAACCCCACACACAAACACACATATACATAAATAAAAGTACAATTCATTGACTGTCGTTAGCAGCTGTTGATGTTCAATGCCAGATCCATTTATTCATTGGGAATTGCAATATGGTAATATTCTAATTCTATCATTTCTTTTTATATATGTATACTAGTCCCCCCCCCCCCGCCCCAGGTGCACAGATTTGTGCACATTGAAAGGAAATTAATTAAAAGGTGGTCGGCATGGCGGGACTGGGTGAGAAGGGCCGGACACACCCTGGAACCAACCTCCC
Source organism: Myotis brandtii (assembly GCF_000412655.1). Classification (NCBI taxonomy): domain Eukaryota; kingdom Metazoa; phylum Chordata; class Mammalia; order Chiroptera; family Vespertilionidae; genus Myotis; species Myotis brandtii. The sequence continues at coordinate 304,241 of NW_005356042.1, read as the reverse complement.
ACGGTCCCTCCACAGCCGGCCATACCTGGGGCGGTGCAGCAGCTTGAAGGTCGTCTGTGGAGTGAACAGGGTCCCTCCAGCAGGTGGGGTCCCTCAGCCTGGCCTGTGGGGATCGGGTCGAAACAAGCTCTCCGACATCCCCTGAGGGCTCCCGGATTGCGAGAGGGCGGTTCTTGGGTGGGTTCCCTCCTCTCTGGCTCCCGGTGCATCACCCAAGAATCATAGCTACCAAGTCACAACAGCTCGGCAGCTCCTGTGTTGAGTGTCTGCCCCCTGGTGGTCAGTGCATGTCATAGCTACCGGTTGGAGCATCTGCCCCCTGGTGGTCATTGCGCATCATAGCTACCAGTCAGATGGTTGCTTAGGCTTTTATATATATAGATATGTTTTTATTGATTTCAGAGAGAGGAAAGGAGAGGGAGCAAGAGATAGAAACATTAATGATGAGAGAGGCCCCACTGGTGTGGCTCAGTGCTTGAATGTTGACCCATGAACCAGGAGGTCATGGTTCAGTTCCCAGTCAGGGCACATGCCCAGGTTGCAGGCTCAATCCCCAGTGTGGGGGCGTGCAGGAGATAGCATTGATGTTTCTATCTCTCACTCCCTCTCTGAAATCAATAAAAATATATATTTTTTAAAAATGATGAGAGAGAATTATTGATTGGCTGACTCCTACAGGCCCCCTACTGGAAATCGAGCCTGCAACCCAGGCATGTGCCCTGATTGGGAATCGAACTGTGACCTGGTTCATAGGTCAGTGCTCAACCACTGAGCCACACCAGCCAGGCTATCATTTATTTATTTATA
>NW_005356042.1:251119-301936 GCF_000412655.1 Myotis brandtii | reverse complement strand
CCCCTTCCTTGTTTGGGGTTTGGAGGTGCCCAAATGAGGCCCAGCTGTGAAGCAATGCAAGCTGCTGTGGGGCCTTGGGCCTTCTCTTGGAAGTTCTGGGTCTGTCTAGCCCAGCTGCAGTTTGTTAGGTAATTTTCAGATTGCAAAGGGCCAGGGCATTCATATGCAAAAGCCTCTGCCACAGCTTGGGTGGGGCGGGGTCTCAGGGGATCAACAGGGCAGAGCAAACAGCTATGGCTGTTCCTCAGCCCTGCCCTAAGAGGCCCTGCGTCTCAGTGTCCCGGTAATCACTGCAAGCACCTCTGAGAGGAAGCCGCCCTCGAGTTCCGAGTTCTGCCCACTGCCAGACAGTCCAGTTTCTCCCCATATGAGTCTGGGTCCCCAGAGACTTCCTGGAAATGGAATTCAGAGCAGTCGGGGGCTTGAGACTCCCTCCCGATTCAAAAAGACAGCCGCGTGCACCTCCGTACCTCTGCACTTTACTTCCGCACCTCCTCTGAGTCTCAGTGCTTTTTTCTTTACTTCTAGTTGTAGAATTTCCACTCAGCCAGCCTTCCTGTGGTTCTGGATGATGTCCGTTTTGTCTTTTTCTTTCCATTGATTTTTTAAAGAGAGGAAAGGAGGGGGAGAGAAGAGGGAAAAACATCAATGTGAGAGGCACATCAATTAGTTGCCTCCCGCATGTGCTCTGACCAGGGCTGGGGCCAGGGATCAAGCTGCAACCGGTACATGCCCTTGACTGAAATCGAACCTGGGACCCTTCAGTCCGCAGGCTGACGCTCTATCCACTGAGCCAAACCAGTTAGGGCACATCATTTCTTTTTATTAGTTGAATTACTTATGTGAAGAGACACTTCCCCTCATCTACCATTTGGTCACCCAGTGGTACACTTCATATAGGAAAAGCAGGATAAATGCTTGATTTTTTCCCTTTATTTACCAGTTTTTGAGATAATGAATTGGTTCCCTATCCTCTAAAGGTAACTGTTGTTGTTTTTTAATATCATTATAAATGCATATGTTTAAATATATTAAATACATTTTATTCCATTGCAGTTATTAACATTATTGAAGCTCAAATTGTCTTATGCCAGTGGGAGCCTTTTCATCTTAGCTCCTGAGTCCTCTGGACATGACCCTAATAGTCTTTGATAAATACCTTGCTATGACCAGATGTTCCAGCCTCATCTTGTACATTTCCTGTCCCAGGCCTGGAATCAGCCATTTATTTTTGTTGTTGTTAATCCTCACCCGAGGATATTTTTTCCACTGATTTTTTTTAGAGAGAGTGGAAGGGAGGAGAGAGAGAAACGTATCGATGTGAGAGGGACAGATTGATTGGTTGCCTTCCACACGCGCCCCAACTGGGGCCAGGGATCAAAACTACAACCCAGGTATGTGTCCTTGCCTGGGAATTGAACCTGAGACTCTTTGATGCACAGGCCAATGCACTGAGCCACACCGGCCAGGGCTAGCCATTTTTTGAAGAAGCCCTTAGCTTTTGTTTGTGTGTGTGTTTTCAGTTCAAAGTGGTATTTTAGAATTACAGTTAGGGTGCTGGCTATGCTCATAGCTATTGGATTGATCCTTCCAGAATTCTCGTTATCAAAGACATAGGTGATGATGGAATTATAATATCCCCAGTTAATCATTTACTTATTCTCGCCTTACATATAAAACAGTCTAAGAATGACAATTATTCAATTTTGAAAACAGTTAAAACATTTTATTTTATTTTTTGCATTCATTCTCTCTATTCTCCCCAATTTTTAAAATAATCATACTGGCCCTGGCCAGGTTGGCTCAGTGCTTAGAGTATTGGCCCTCGGACCGAAGGTTCATGGTCACGGGTTTGATTTCCTGTGAATCAAATCTGAAAATCTGGAAGAGATTCCTCAGGTGAGGATTAAAATCATAAATAAATAAATTAATCATAATCATAATCATACTGTAAATAATCTGGTCATGTAGCTATTATATACTAGAGCAGTGATGGTGAACCTTTTGAGCTCGGCGTGTCAGCATTTTGAAAAACCCTAACTTAACTCCGGTGCCGTGTCACATATAGAAATTTTTTGATATTTGCAACCATAGTAAAACAAAGATTTATATTTTTGATATTTATTTTATATATTTAAATGCCATTTAACAAAGAAAAATCAACCAAAAAAATGAGTTTGCGTGTCACCTCTGACATGTGTGTCATAGCTTCGCCATCACTGTACTAGAGTCTATCCCTTTTGACCTAATTTATTTGGGGGATTATAAGGGTACATATATATTGTAAAATACACGTAACACAAAATTTATCATTTAAATCATTATAACATGTACAATTCAGTGGCATTTAGTATATTCACAGTGTTCTGCAATAGCCACTACTGTCTAGTTCTGAAACATTTTCATCGGCCCAAAAGGAAACTGTCTGTAATCATTAAACAATCACTGCCTATTACCCCAATAACAACTAATCTGCTTTCTGTCACTATGGATTTGCCTTTTCTGAATATTTCATATAAATGGAATCATAGAATATGTGGACTTTGTGTCTGATTTCTTTCATCTAAGCATAATGTTTCCTTTTTTTGAAAAAAACTTTATTGTTGAAAGTATTACATATGTTCCCTCCGCCCTTTGACTTCTTATAGCCCACTCCCACCCCCTGTCCCAGACCTACACCTCCCTATTGTCAGTGTCCATGGGTTATGCATATACGCATACAAGTTCTTTGGTTGATTTCCTCCCCGCCCCCCTCCCCACCCCTCGACCTCCTGCCTTCCATCTGAGAGTCAATAGTTTGTTCTATGTCTGTGGATCTATTTTGTTCAACAGTTTATTTTGTTCATTAGATTCCACATATGAGTGAGATCATGTGATACTTTTCTTTCTCTGACTGGCTTATTTCTCTTAGCATAATACTCTCTGGTCCCTCCATGCTGTCTCAACGGGTAAGAGATCCTTCCTTCCTTTTTACTGCTGCATAGTATTCCATGATGTAAATGTACCATAGCTTTTTTATCCACTTGTCTACTGATGGGCACTTGGGCTGTTTCCAAATCTTAGCTATTGTAAATTGTGCTGCTCCGAACCTAGGGGTGCATATATTCTTTCTGATTGGTGTTTCGGGTTTCTTAGGATATATTCCTAGAAGTGGGATCACTGGGTCAAATGGCAGTTCCATATTTAATTTTTTGAGGTAACTCCATACTGTTTTTCCGTAATGACTGCACCAGATTGCATTCCTACCAGCAGTGTACTAGAGTTCCCTTTTCTCCACATCCTCACCAGCACTTGTCATTTGCTGTTGGTAGCCATTCTTATAGGTCAAAGGTGATACCTCAATGTGATTTTAATTGCCTCTCTCTGATGATCAGTGACTTTGAGCATTTTTTCGTATGTCTCTTGGCCATCTGTATGTCCATTTTGGAGAAGTATCTGTTTAGGTCCTTTGCCCAATTTTTAAAAAAGATACCTTTATTGTTGAAAGTATTACATATGTCTCCTTTTTTCATCCATTGACCCCTCTAGCCCGACCCCAGGCCTGCACCTCCCTATTGTCTGTGTCCATGAGTTATGCATACTGTTTTCCATAATGGCTGTACCAATCTGCATTCTGGTACTAGGGTTCCCTTTTCTCCACATCTTGGCCAGCACTTGTTTATTAATTTGTTGATGATAGCTATTCTGACAGGTGTGAAGTGATACCTAATATTCCTTTTAATTTGCATCTCTCTGATGATCACTGACTTCGAGTATTTTTTCATATGTCTCTTGACCATCTATATGTCTACTTTGGAGAAGTGTCTACTTAGGTCCTTTGCCCATTTTTTAATTGGTTTGTTGTCTTCCTTTTGTTAGGTTGTATGAGTTCCTTACATATTTTGGATATTAACCCTTTATCAGATGTATGTTCTCCCATACCGGGCTTCCTTTTCGTTTTGTTGATGGTTTCTTTTGCCGTGTAGAAGCTTTTTATATTGATGTAGTCCTATTTGTTTATTTTCTCCTTAGTTTTATTTACCCTAGGAGATGTATCCGTAAACATATTGCAATGAGAGATGTCTGAGATTTTGTTGCCTATGGTTTCTTCTAGGATATTTATGGTTTCACAACTTACATCTAAACCTTTTTATCTATTTTGAGTTTATTCTTATGTATGGTGTAAGTTGGTGGTCTAGTTTCTTTCTTTCTTTCTTTTTTTTTTTTTTTTGTATGTATTGGTCCAATTTTCCCAACACCATTTATTGATGAGACTGTCTTGACTCTATTGTGTGTTCTTGCCTCCTTCGTCAAATATTAATTGAGCCTAATGGCTTGGGTCAATTTCTGAAGTCTATTCTGTTCCTTTGATCTATATGCCTGTTCTTGTGCCAGTACCAGGCTGTTTTGATTACTGTGGCTTTGTAGTATAACTTGATATCTGGTATTGTGATCCCTCCAACTTTGTTCTTCTTTCTCAAGATTGTTGTAGCTATTAGAGGTCTTTTTTGGTTCCATACAAATTTTTGGAGTACTTGTTTTAGATCTGTGAAATATGCCATTGGTATTTTAATAGGAATGGCATTGAATCTGTAGATTGCCTTGAGTAGTATGGACATTTTAATGATGTTAATTCTACCAATCCATGAACACAGTATATTCTTCCACTTGTTTATATCTTTATCTCTTTTTTTAATGTCCTGTAGTTTTCCAAGTACAGGTCCTTTACCTCCTTGGTTAAGTTTATTCCTAAGTATCTTAATTTTTTTGTTGTTGCGGTAGTGAATTGGATTGTTTGTTTAGTTTCTCTTTCTGAGAATTCATTATTGGTGTATAAAAAAGACATCAATTTTGGGGTGTTGATTTTGGGGTGTTCATTCTTTTGTTTCTCTTGTCTATTTTTCACTTCTAGAAACAATTTTATTTTGTTCTTTTTCAGCCCTGCTTAGTTATTCTTTATAGTTTCTGGTTGGCTACTCATACTTTCAATCTTGTCAAAGTTCTATTTCTTTAAACATATTAAGCATAGTTATTTTTTATTCTGTCTGATGTTTCTGCTGCTGCTTGCTCATGGTACCTTGTTTCCTTTTGTGTTTGGTGAGCTGCCAATTTTTCTTGGAAGTTTATTTGTGGGGATGTTTTACAGCCTGGGCTGAAGATGGGGCACATGGACGATATATGGTAGCATTTTGTGTCCCTTTTCTCTTGCTTATTTTTAACATAGAAAGCATTAAATTATGCTTATTTATCTGCAACTTACTTTTTTGTTGTTTTGTTAATCCTCAGCTGAGGATATTTTTTCCATTGCTTTTCAGAGAAAGAGGGAAGGAGAGAGAAAAAAACATCAATGTGAGAAAGACACATCGACTGGTTGCCTCTCATAGGCACCCCGAACAGGAGTGGGGAGTGAGCCCGAAACCCAGATACGACGTGCCCTTGACCTGGAATCAAACTCGTGACCCTTTGGTGTGCAGGCCAACGCCCCAACCAGGGAGCCATGCTGGCTAGGGCTCTGCAACTTACTTTTTCCCACCAAAATGCAACAGTATATCATAGTGCTGTCATTGAAGTGATTGTAATGAATTGCCCTTTGCCTTGTTATCTGGGAACTGTAGGTGTATCCTGAGTTTGAAGATCAGAGAGCTTGTCTGCCAACTGGATCTTTTCTGACTTGTTCCTCAGACAACACCATTCGCTTCTGGAACATAAATAGCAGCCCTGACTCTCCCTGGCAGAAAAACATCTTCAGTAATGTGAGTGACTTCAAGGTGAACCATCTTTTAGGAAGAACAAAGACCTGCTTTAAGCTAGGACATTGAGACAGGAGGACGTTTTATAGGATCTTGCTATTAGACTGCACTCGGGGCAGGAACCAGAAACCAAGGCAGGTTTCTTTTTTGTTTCTCTCTCTCCCTCTCTTTCCTTCTGAGTAGCATAGCTCTCTTTCTGCCAGTGAGCAGCTGCTGTCCTGGTGTGTCTACCCAGCCACTCCAGGCAACCTGACATACTCAACAGAAGAGAAATTGCTCCCCAAGTCTTTAGTTAGAGCTCCTTAGGAGAGTTCTTAGGTCCATCAACCAAGCCAGGCAGGGGCTTCCTCTGTCAACTAGCCGCCATACAGTAAGGCCATGGGTAGGGGTGCTGGCAGGACCCCAGAGAGAGCCATGAGGTGAGGCTGGGGAGAAAACATTTTGCTGAAGAAATGTTTGGTATTGCTAGGTCACTAAGGGAGCTTCTCTGAGGAACTGAGACCTGAATCATGCATTTGTTTATTCTGCAGATACTTATTAAGGTCTGTGTATGCTACATGCTGGAGACACATCAGTGACTAAGATAGACCCTTCTGTACTCATGGCACCCACAGTCTAGTGGGGGGAGGCAGAGAGTGAACTAATAACTGTACAAATTGTGATATAATCATAAGCATGGTAAGCACCATGAAAGAAAATTGCATAGTGCTAGTAGGATATATAATAGAGTTATCTGATCTTATTTGTGGCATCAGGGGCAACTTCCTGGAGGAAAGACAACTACAGTGAGATATGGAGGATTGGTAGGAGTGAAGAGGGGAGGGAAAAGTGTCCCATGCCAAAGGAACAGCTTGTGCAAAGGCCCCGAGGTGGGAAAGAGATTGGTGAGAAGTCAATGGTGCTGGGGAAAAAATGACCATTAATGCCCTAACCGGTTTGGCTCAGTGGATAGAGCATTGGCCTGTGGACTGAAAGGTCCCAGGCTTGATTCCAGTCAAGGGCATGTACCTTGGTTGCGGACACATTCCCAGTAGGAGGTGTACAGGAGGCAGCTGATCAATGTTTCTCTCTCATCGATGTTTCTAACTCTCTATCCCTCTCTCTTCCTCTCTGTAAAAAATCAATAAAATATATATATTTTTAAAAAAGGTCATTAATGTAGGGAGTGTATAGCAGGTATTCCTTTACTACTCCCTTCACCCTCCACCCCAATGCTATAGTGTCTTCTCTTCTGCACCTGTGATATACATATTATATTTGGCTGTATATAATAGAAAATCCCAAAACAAGAGGTAAAATTTTTTGTTTTCTGACTCATAAAAATAGTCTAGAGGTAATCAGTTCAAGCTGTTATGGCAGCTGCAGGAAGCCCTCAGAGATTCAAGAGCCTTCTAGCTCTCACTCTGCTCTTCATCATCCAAAATGGCTGCTAGAGTTCCGGTCATTATATCAGTGAGTTTCAGGCAGCAAGAAAGAAGCAGAAGGGTTCTCGCTTGCTTTACATCTCATTGACCAGAATTTATTCACAGAGCCTCATCTAGCTGCAAGGGAGGCTGGGAAACATAGTTATTATTCTGAGTAGTGAACCTCCCAGGTCAAAATTGGAGTTCTGTTTACTAATGAAGAATGGGAGACTGGCTCTTGGGATACAAAATTTCAGAGGTGTTTCAGACCATCTCACAGTACTGACTTCAGCCCTCTCCTTCCTGCAGACCCTACTGAAGGTAGTGTATGTAGAGAATGACATCCAGCACCTTCAGGACATGTCACACTTCCCAGACCGGGGTAGTGAGAATGGGACACCTATGGACGTGAAAGCCGGGGTACGAGTCATGCAAGTCAGTCCTGATGGTCAACACTTGGCTTCAGGCGACCGAAGTGGAAATCTGAGGCAAGTGGGCCCTTGTGGGTGTCCAGTGTACACCTTCCAGTTCAGGCTCAGGTACTCGGGGTGGTGGGGAGGAACCCTGGCCTTTGCACCTCCAGCTACTCATTGAGAATGAGGGGCTGTGAGTAGCAATTCTGTTACCAGCCACCCCTTGGAACTTATGCAAAGAAGTGTCTTCCAAAAGCGCTGAGATGAAAGTAGCTACTGGGACCTCACTGCAGAGGTTTTTCAAGATGTTACTGGCTCAGTAGGTGCTGGTGGCATATGAGCCCTGTTAAAGGGACCAGGTTTAAGTTGATGAATGACAGCTGTGACCACATGGGTACTGGGCCTGTCAAGGGATGGAAGGGGCCAGGGAAACTGGAGACACATCCTCTAAGCTGTCATGTGTTCTCATTGTCCAAGAAGAACAGAAAGTGCAGGATTTTTTCTGTGAAAATTCTATTTCTTTAAATGCTGGCAACTGTTTTGATATCAACCACCACATGAGGCAAACAGAATATATCAGTGGGCTGCTGTCGGCCATGAATGACAAAAATAGTAACAAGAGCTACGTGGGCATAGCACTCTTACCCCGGGCTGGCCACTCGCCTGATACTGTGTGTAACGACCAATTTAGTATTCTCATTGACCCTCGATGTAAGTGCTGCTATCAACCCCATTTTCAGATGGGTTAACTGAGTTAAGAGAGGCCAAGTGGCTAGGCTAAGATTACATAGGTAGAGAGAGAGAAATTGGGATGATTGTCTCTTATTTCAACTCTGGATGACCTCTTGATTGTTTTATTTCATTTGGAGAGAATGAGGAAAGTCTAGATTTAATACTCTTTAAGAATGACAGATTGGAATCAAATGTTCCCCCTATAGGTTCTATCCTTGAATATGACCTCTAACCCCTGCTCCCCCTTCCCCCTGGGATTACCTCTGATACAGCTCTGCCCTAACCCTTGTTTTCCCCAGAGGACTGTCCTAGATCTGGCCCATGGAACCACAAAGGGCTGGGTGCTCACTGTGATACACCCACATTTCCTTTAAGATGACATGTTTCTAGATGATAACAGTGGTTGGGTGTCTCTAAACTAGTTCTCCATGTCACCTGCCTGGCAATGGCAGAGTGCCCGGGGTGGGAGCAGGGGTGGGAGGGCCCTCCGAGAAGGGTATAGCAGTCAATGTATGTCTCCCAGGATCCATGAGCTGCATTTCATGGATGAGCTGGTCAAGATGGAAGCCCATGATGCTGAGGTGCTATGCCTGGAGTACTCCAAGCCTGAGACTGGTGAGCCCATGGCAGGGTGGCAGGGGGAAGGCAGGGGAGTGGCCCCCCCCTGGCAGAGCCACATAGAGGGGTAATTGGTATCTGGTAGGACTCTGAATGACAGCTGGAAGTCCTGTGTTTAATAAGGGCCCCTGTCTTGGGCCCTGGGACCAAGGTGACTAGGACTCCAGAAAGCAAGGCACTGGCAGGCAGGACTGGACTTGACTTGCTTACCCTGGTGCCCAGTCCCCTGAAAAGGACTCAGGCTGAAGAGGTGAATGCCGAATGTATGAATAAGTTCATCCTCTGCTAATGAAGATAGATTGATAGTTAAACATGCTATTTTGAAAAAGTTTAATGCCTACAGAAAAATTACAAGAATATTATAATGAACACCCACATGCTCTTTAGTCAGATTCTCCACGTTTTTTTCTTTTAAATTCTGTCTGACTCTGTGACTGTATAATGACTTTATCTGCTTCCCCTTTCTCCATTTCTCTCTGTGTGTTTGTGTGTATATATACACACATGTAATAAAATAATAGCATATACATTCTCTTTTTTCTTTCACTAAACTATTTGAGAGTACTAGTAAATTGTAGGTATGATGCCCATTCACCTTTAAATGCTTCTGTGAGCATTTCCTAGGGCTTATCAAATGTGGGAGTTTCATTTTGATGCTATATTGTCATCTATCTTATGGTCCTTATTCACATTTTGCCAGGTGTCCCAATATTGTCCTTTTAGCACCTTTGTTTTTCCAATCCAGGTTCACATGAGAGAAAGAGAGAGGGAATGAGGGAGGGAGAGAGAGAGAAAAAAAAGAGAGAGAGAGGAGAGAGAAACATCAATATAAGAGAGACGCATCTATTGGTTGCCAGGATCGAACCTGTAACCCAGGTGTGTGCCCTTGACCGGGAATTGATCCCACAACCCTTTGGTGGGTGGGCCAGCACTCTAACCACTGAGAAACACAGCCAGGGATAGACCAATCATTTTATAGAGTTTCCTTCAATTTGGGTTTGTCTGTTTTCCTCATAATTTGATTTCGATGATACATTCTTGGTAGGAATGTAACAGGCAGAGGTATATCCTCATATGTTAATGATCTTTCCCATGCTCTTCTTTCCTTCTTCCTTCCCTGGTACCCTCTATCCCACTAAACTTTCTTTGAATCTCTCTTTATTCAGTTTACCTTTCCTGAGTTCCCTTCCACCTCTAGTCGTATGTTAGACCTCAGATGTACCAGGTGACCAGCGTAGGCACTGTCTAAAGGGGCCAGCAGGGCCTGGCTGGAGTGGCTCAATGGTTGAGCGTTGACCTATGAACCAGGAGGTCATGGTTTGATTTCTAGTCAGGGCACATGCCCGAGTTTCGGGCTCAATCCCCAGTGTGGGGCATGCAGGAGGCAGCTGATCAATGACTCTCTCTCATCATTGATGTTTCTATTTCTCTCTCTGTCTTCCTTCTTCTCTGAAATCAATAAAAATATATTTAAAAATAAATAAATAAAGGGGCCAGCAGGGAAGGCCTAGTGATAGAAGGAAGTGTGGCAGTGGGTTGGTAGTCAATAGGGCCTGGACAAGGCCCATGTAGTCAGAGCTCAGAGAGTGAAGGGGCAGTGTTTTGGGGAAGCTGAGAAGTTAATAGGGCTTCACCTGGCATGCCAAGGTGTAGGAAGGAGTGCTGGGCTCTACTACAATGTCTGCTGGATTAATGCCTGGATTAATGGGATGTGAAATGCCAGGATTTGGGGGGACTGGGGAAAGATTGCACGGAGCTGAGGGAGTGTTCCCTTTCTGGGTTTGGAGCAAGTTAGCAGCAATTATGGAACCAAAGACCTGGAAAGTTCAGCCATGCTGCTCTCTAGGAGGCCAAGGCATCAAGTAGTCTCCGGGGAACCCAGGGCCACCCTCTCCACTCACAGGGCTTACCTTGCTTGCCTCGGCCAGTCGGGACCGACTGATCCATGTGCTGAACGTGGAGAAGAACTACAACCTGGAGCAGACCCTGGATGACCACTCCTCCTCCATCACGGCCATCAAATTTGCAGGTGAGTCCCTTCCCTCCCACTTCCACCACCTCATTTAATGGGTTCCTTTGGCTGCAAGTAACAGCAAAAACTCTTCAGCTTAGACCAAAAAAAGGGAGAAACAAACTCTAGATTCAGGCACAGCTGGAGCCAAAGGTTGAATTTTTAAAAATTAAATTATTAGGACTCTTTCCCTCTGTTAGCTATGCCTTTCTCTGGAGGGCAGGATCTTGGTTGTCACTGGGCCACTGGAGAGAGATCTCCCCCCTTCCTATCCATTTTGGCAGAAATTGGAACCGACTTCCCTTTTGCTGATTTGAGGCACCTGCCCTTTACAGATCAGCTATTTGGTGCCAGGGCTTTAGAGGGTTCTCTTCGGCCAGGTCACGCTCATGTGTCCAGCCACCGCCTACCTCCACTCCTGATCCTGGAGGACTGGCATTAGATGAGTGCTGGTCCCCAAAAAGAAATCAGGGTGCCAATCCTATGAGATGAGAGGACAGGATGAGCACTGGTGACATTGACAGGAAAATAAGTAACAGTGACAATTGCTGGGGATTATCCTTGTGCCATCCTCTCAGAAGGTGGTTCTAATTCTTTGCTGGGGATTATCCTTGTGCCATCCCAGTAGTATCCCCTTCCTTAACCCATTTTATAGCCAGAGTCACACAGCTAGTAGGTGCAGGCCTAGGATCTTGCCTATGGCTATCCTTCTCCATAGCCCATGCTCAACCAGGAAATCAAAGGGATTCTTCCAAGACTGAAAAGATTCAGTATGGAGATACCTGTCCCTCAGGAGTTCCAAGGGGAGGGGAGGCAGGCCCTGTGAGGTGTAAGTGATCAGACTAAGAACATGTTCAAAATTCTATTTAAGGAGTATATATTCATGGGAGAATACATTCATCTAGTCTAAGTTCTTGTCTATGAAATGTTATTTACATATAATTTTGTGACTGAGAATGTATTAATGTCCCTTGGTCCTCCCCACTTCTTGCCCTGCCTCTCTAGCTAAGGTGATAGGACACTGAGCAAAAACAAGTTAACTATGTTTTCTGTGTCTTGATGAAGACCTCACAAAAGCTGATCAACTAAAACTTCTCAGACATCCTTAAAACCCTGCTCTTTCCATTGGCTAGAGGTAGTTAGAATAAATCAGCAAATCTGGCAGTTTGGCCCCTCACCTTTTTTTTCCCCCTCACCTTTTTTAAAAAAATTAATGTATTGATTGATTTGAGAGAGAGGAGAGCGATGGAGGGAAGAAGGGAGGGAGGAAGAGAAAGAGAGAAATATATATAGAGAGAGAGATCTGCTGTTCCACTTATCTATACATTCATTGGTTCATTCCTGTATGTGCCCTGACCAGGGATCAAAACCACAACCTTGGTGTATGGGGATGACTCTCTAACCAACTGAGCTACCCAGCCAGGGCACTGACCTCACCTTTAATGAATGGTCTAGATCCAAGAAAGATGATAATTGGGCCAGGAGTTGGTCCTTTAGGCCACCTTCTGAAAGGTGGGCCTTCATTAGAGCCCCAGCCAGTCTGAGAGGATGAAGCTTCTAAATCCAGCTCCTAAGTGCCCCACTCTGCCAGGCTGGCTCACTTGGTTATGCTCAAAACATTGACGATAGTCAATATAAACTGGGCACCAGTCAGTCCTAACCTGTCTGAAACTACCCTGCTAAAGAAGGACTCAGTCTTCTAACTCTTTCCTGTGAGGCATGTCCAAACAAGTAGAAGATAGTACATATAGTTTACAGAATATAAAATGTGCCATATGACAACATTTCGATCAATATCAGGCTGCCTATATGAAGGTGGTTCTATAACATAATGGAACTGAAAAATTCCTATAGCCTAGTGCAGTGGTCGGCAAACTCATTAGTCAACAGAGCCAAATATCAACAGTACAACGATTGAAATTTCTTTTGAGAGCCAAATTTTTTAAACTTAAACTATATAGGTAGGTACATTGTTATTAACTTAATTAGGGTACTCCTAAGCTGGCCTTTGCTAAAAACGTCCTCAATCTGATTGAGGTACGTTCGCTGAGGTCGACCCCTTCCAACTCTCCCATCCACACTCGTCTTGTATACTTGTTTTGTCTATCTCCTTTCCGCAAACCGACTTCTGCACATGGGCCATGAAGTTTCAATCGCACTGTACGTGCGCGCCCGCACGTGGTATTTTGTGGAAGAGCCACCCTCAAGGGGCCAAAGAGCCGCATGTGGCTCGCGAGCCGCGGTTTGCCGACCACTGGCCTAGTGATATCGTAGCCATGGTAATATCACAATGCAACACAGATCATAGTACTCACATGTTTGTGGTGATGCTGACATAAACAAATCTTAGCTGCCAGTCATATAAAAGTATAGCACGTACATGCCCTAACCGGTTTGGCTCAGTGGATAGAGCATCGGCCTGCGGACTGAAGGGTCCCAGGTTGGATTCTGGTCAAGGGCATGTACCTTGGTTGCGGGCACATCCCCAGTAGGAGGTTTGCAGGAGGCAGCTGATCAATGTTTCTCTCTCATTGGTGTTTCTATCTCTCTATCCCTCTCCCTTCCTCTCTATAAAAAAATCAATAAAATATATATATTTTTAAAAAGTATAACACATACAATTACATGCAGTACATAATAATAATAATAATAATAATAAACACCTAAGTTACTGGTTTGTGTATTTACTATATTTTAGCATGTACTCTTTATACTTATAAAACAAAGTTTTCTACAAAACAGTATGCCGTGTTACACTGGCAGCAGCCTTATACATCTTGTCTAACTGAGTCTCTTGATCTTATCATTTTCTCTAATGCTTGATTTAATTTTGTGTAGTAACATGCTGTACAGGCTTATAGTCTGGGAGCAATGGGCTATCCCATACAGTCTAACCATGTAATAGGCTATATCATCTAAGTGCACTCTGTGATGTTATCACAACAACAAAGTCACCTGACAACACATTCCTCAGAATATATCCCCATCATTAAGAGGCACATGACTGTAATACAGTGAACATCCACATCAAGGTTCATAGTCAATAGGTATGAACTAGAACACATACACCAATTTTTTAAATATATATTTTATTGATTTTTTACAGAGAGGAAGGGAGAGGGATAGAGAATCAGAAACATCAATGAGAGAGAAACATCGATTAGCTGCCTCCTGCACATCCCCTACTGCGGGGGTGCCCGCAACCAAGGTACATGCCCTTGACTGGAATCGAACCTGGGACCCTTCAGTCCCCAGGTCGACGCTCTATCCACTGAGCCAAACCGATCAGGGCTACACCAATTTTTTATAGCCAGCGATTGTTCTGATTGTTCTTGGTCCTAACATTACTAAATGTTTAGATCTACCACCCCAGGTTAAAAAGCAGAACATTAACAGTAATGTGCAGGCCCTCTCTGGGTCCTTCCCATGTCACACTCCCTCCTGCAAATGGCTCACTCCCTTCTGTGAGCCAGTGACTCCTGCTTGAGTAACATCTTAACTTGTATGTCAGTCCTGGGCTCTCTCAAATGTCTTGTCATGAAGGAGCAGCATCTGTTGTACCAAGCCTGTGAATATTTATTTTGTCTTTTAATTTTCACCTCAACTCTGTGAGGTGTTTGTGCTGTTATTCTATAAAGAAAGAATAATAGCCCAGGCAGTGTGGCATAGTGGTTGAGCATCAATCTATGAACCAGGAGATCATGGTTCAATTCCCGAACAGGTTACATGCCCAGGTTGCGGGCTTGATCTCCAGTAGAGGGCGTGCAGGAGCAGCCGATCAGTGATTCTCTCTCATCATTGATGTTTCTATTTCTCCCTTCTTCTTTGAAATCAATAAAAATAAAAAATATATTTTTAATAAAGGAAGAAAAATAAAAGTGCTTACCAGGTGGCAGCCACTTTTCCAAAGGTTTCACAAAATTTCTTAGGGCAGGGGTCATTATAGGCCCATTATACAGATAGGAAGCTGAGGTTTGGAGAGGAAGCAGGGTTCAGAGCACAGCATTTAACCAGAGAATGCCAGGCTTCAGTCCTGGTCCTGTCCTGACTCTCTGTGCACCCTGGGACAAGACTATGTGACTCAGCCCCTGGGTCACATTTGTGTAATGAGTGGCTAGTGAGCAGTCAGGCAGAGGGAAGCACAGGTGGCATGGGGCCTGGCCTGAGATATGTGGGGATATTCTGATAGTTCTTGATGGCATGAGTCTCCCAGTAGTCTACCTGTCTTAGACATGGTGCCCCTTCTGTGTACCTGGCTTTTGTTTCCCTATCTGTCCTTGTTCAACAGAGGCCTCGCAGCTGCTCCACCTGTACCCCCTCACACACACCGCTCACATCTTACAGACTCCTATCTGCACCTAGCACCCACCTCACCTCTGGAAAGCCCTCCCTGACCCCTAGCAGAATTCCCTTGCAGTGGAGTTCTGTAGCTAGGATCCTGGCCCTAGTCAGGCCCAGTGGTGACCTAATACACCACCTCCTCCTCTTCCAGGCAACAGAGACATCCAAATGATCAGCTGTGGGGCCGATAAGAGCATCTACTTTCGCAGTGCCCAGCAGGTAGAGTGAGGTGGCCTCCTTGAGGGCTGGGGTTTGGGGGCTTGTCAGAGTTGTCCTTTGAAGGCCCTGCCTGCCCTGCCAGGGCTCCGATGGGCTTCACTTTGTCCGTACTCACCATGTGGCAGAGAAGACCACCTTGTATGACATGGATATTGACATCACCCAGAAGTACGTGGCTGTGGCCTGCCAGGACCGCAATGTGAGGTAAGGAACTGCGCTGGGCTCTTACTCAGCCTGGCCTTGGCTGCTTTATAAGTGGGGCCTGTATGGGACCTAGTTAAGTCTGTTTTCTCATGAGCTATCTGCTCTCCTTCACCCTGCTCATCTGGTCCCTGAGAAGCTGAGTGGACAGAGGGACCCAGCAGGTGTTTCTTAGGAGCTGGATTCACCTAGGCTTAGCCTCCAGATTAGCAGAGGGTTCCTTCAAGCTCTCCAGAAGCCTATGTGGGGTGACTGAGAGGTGCTAATATGGCTTATAAATGTATTCTTTCACCTATATTCCCTGAGCACTTGTCTGGGATAGACAGTAGCAGCAGTGAGCAGGGCAGCTCCGCCCTGCCTTTACAAAGCTCACAGTCCTGTGGAGGAGAAGTGGACACTTCACCAGGCAGTGACAGCATGAAGTGGTCAGGGCTGGGATAGGGGAAGCCAGAGGGTTGGGCTCTGGAGAGATACCTGAACCCACCTGGGAATCAAGCAGGGCCTGGTGGAAGGAATGTCTGAACGGAGACTGTGAAGGACCCAGAGGACTGAGCCAAAGGAGGGGAGAAGAGAGTGTGCAGAGGGCATAGCATGCACAAAGAGGTTCTCACCTCCTTCATTTGCTCATTCAAATTGGGTGCCAGGCACTCAAGCTTGTTCTATGGCAGGGGAGAGAGGCATTAACTCAACAGACACCCTAATAAGTAATTTCCATGACTTCATCCTGAGATGGGATTTCAGTCCAGGCATTGAATGGGGGATAAGCAGTGGCAGTGGGCTTCCAGAGAGAGGAGGGGGCAGGTGGGCAGGTCCATGTTGGCCATATTCTGCAACCACCTCCCCAGAGTCTACAACACCATGAATGGAAAGCAGAAGAAATGCTACAAGGGCTCCCAGGGCGATGAAGGGTCTCTGCTGAAGGTGAGGAGCCACGGCCCCCAGGGTGAAAACTATACACAGACCTCACACCAAGGCTCCCCCTTGTATCTGCTCTCCTGGTCAAAGGATCACTTGCTGGCCAACTATTCACTCTGATCTGGCTGAGAGCCAAGGAGTAGCCCACACTGCTTCACCTTTATTTACTGAGCCCTTCCCCAAGTGGAGCCGTTTTGAGTGGCAACAGAATGTGGTGGGAAGATTCAGAAAGGCCTGGGCTCTCTTGCCAGGCTTATCCCCTGCCTGTGTTATCCAGGCCAAGGCAAGGACCTTCTCAGAGCCTCTGGACGGGGTAAGAGTTCACACTGACTGTAACCTTGGGCAAGTGTTATCTTTCCAGTCTGGCTCATCATCTGTAAAATGCAGATACAGAGAGCTTCTGTCACAGGGTTGTTCTGTGGAGGAAATAAGTCACACAGGTATAGTGCTAAGCACAGGGCCTGGCTGCCATCAGTACCATTGTTGTGGCTGTTAATTTCTTTATCTGTGAAAAGGGAACAGGAGTTCTTATCGAATCAGGGTGTGTGTCGTGAGGGCTATCTGGGATGAGTCCATGTGCCAAGTGTTCAGCACGAGGGTGGTCCTCAATCAGTGGGGGCTGGGAGGGTGGGGAGAAGCAGGCAGCACAAAGCATCACTTGCATCCTCTTCTCGGCAGGTCCACGTGGACCCCTCAGGCACCTTCCTAGCCACAAGCTGCTCTGATAAAAGCATCTCGGTGATAGACTTTTACTCGGGCGAGTGCATTGCCAAAATGTTTGGCCATTCTGGTGGGTGTACCTCCCTACGTGAGACATCTCCCCACCTGTCCCCACATAGCCTTCTGACTCAGAGGTCAATGCAGCTTCTCTGCTCTGTTTCTAGAAATTGTCACCGGCATGAAGTTCACCTATGACTGTCGTCATTTGATTACAGTATCTGGAGACAGGTGGGAAAGGCGTCGAGGCTGCCCCTGGCTGGCCTCCCTTTAGGAGTGGGTGGGACCTACACTGTGGGGGGAGCAGGGGCTCAGAGACTGGAAACACCAGGCTCACAACCTGCCTGTGCAGAGAGCTCTTCTGAGTGTTCCAGCTTTCTCTCTCCTTGATCAGCATGCACCTTGGTGTCACACCCAGCCCTGAGTTCAAATCCCATATCTGCTACTTATTTACTTGTGACCTTGAGCAGGTCATTTCCCTCTCTCAGCCTCAGTTTGTGCCTTTGTAAGAGAGTTGATACCATCTACCTTGAAATTATATGGTGAAAATCAAATGTGATGATCATATATGTCATTCTGATATATTTCCTTATATAAATTATATATATACTAATTTATAAATATAATAAATAAAAATAAATTTCTTACCACATGGTTGTTACTCAAGGAAGTCCCTTTTGTCACTCCCTTATTTACTACAATGCTTTCTCACAGCCCCCTTCGTTGGTCCGGAGGACTTCAGAACAGGTCCTGGTTAGCTGTTCTGGAGCCTATGCAGGATGTGGACCTGACATGGTCTGGAGCCCCTGCACTAAGCTGATGGGCTGTGTTTTCCGGGAGGTGCCAGGAAATTCGGTCTTGGCTGTGATGACTCAGGTGGCTTCAGAGTTAGATTGCAGCCGTAGTCATTGTTCCTCCCCCTCCACATCTCTCTTTGGCCTCTACAGCTGTGTGTTCATCTGGCACCTGGGCCCAGAGATTACCAACTGCATGAAGCAGCACTTGCTGGAAATTGACCATCTGGAGCAGCAGCAGCAGCAGAATACAAAGGATGGGAAATGGAGCAGCCACCCCAGGTCCTGGCAGCCACCTGTACATACCCCATCTGTTCTCCCTCAGAGGAATATGTTCCTGCCCTAGGCCCCAAGATGCATGATGCTGGGGACATAGCCACAGCCAAGACAGCCCTGGGCCCTGCCTTTTGTGCACTCGCAGTCTAGGATGGGAGATGGACTTTGAATACAAAGTTGTGATAACACATATGAGAAGGGTTTTGGAGTGGAAAAGCAAAGTATTTGGAGAGCCTGTGAGCACTGTGATATGGGAAGCCCCAGGAGGCTCCGGGTGTAGGGAGGAAGGTCAGGAAGTTTTTATGCTGAAAGACCACTTTTATTTGGAGTAAATTCATGCTCTAGTTTTTTATTTAGGATTTTGGTTTGGAGGTCTCAGTTTTATTGGGAGATTATGGGATTTTTTTTTTTAATCTCTCTCTCCTGCTCCTGGAGCTGTTCCCATCTCTTTGTCTTGAGGCTTTGTTATTGCCTCCCTGTGGGGACCAGCCCTTGATATGTGCTTCCTATCCTGCAGTGGTTTTGGAGATATTGTAGATATAGGCACCTAGGGAGAGAGCAGCTACCTTTGGCTCCTGGTTTTGAGTCTCACACCCTACC
Source organism: Myotis brandtii (assembly GCF_000412655.1). Classification (NCBI taxonomy): domain Eukaryota; kingdom Metazoa; phylum Chordata; class Mammalia; order Chiroptera; family Vespertilionidae; genus Myotis; species Myotis brandtii. The sequence continues at coordinate 282,967 of NW_005356042.1, read as the reverse complement.
CTGGGGCTGGGGCAGGTCCTGGTGCCAGTGCCCACCTCGTGTCAAGCATGTTTTAGTCTCCTGTATTCCAAAGGAGCTAAAAATCTCATTGCTACCCCCTACTTCCTAAAACAGAACCCAGCAGCTCAATACTTAAGCCCCACTATTTGCTTTGCTTTTCAAAGGTCCCATTGCTGTGGCTCTTGGAGTGTTTGTCTTATTTTTTGAGCCCAGACTTTCTCATATCTCATTTATTATGGTGATATGTTTCTAGCAGAGAAGTGAGACCTCCCAGCACCATCTTTTTTTTTTAAAATATATTTTATTGATTTTTTTACAGAGAGGAAGGGAGAGGGATAGAGAGTTGGAAACATCGATGAGAGAGAAACAAACATCAGCCGCCTCCTGCACACCCCCTACTGGGGATGTTGCCCGCAACCAAGGTACATGCCTTTGACCGGAATCGAACCTGGGACCTTTCAGTTCGCAGGCCGACGCTCTATCCACTGAGCCAAACCGGTTAGGGCTCCCAGCACCATCTTGACTAGAAGTTAGTAATATGTTCATTTGGAACCTAGCACAGGGCCCTGGCCCTAGGCAGGTCCCTCTAGTACCCTACTTACCTATTTCTCTCCTTGACTTCCTCATTCCTGGTTTCAGGCAGGAGACATATGCATCCATGCCCGACAAGATTTGTTCCCTAAGATCTGGAGAGCAGACAGAGGATGAGCTGGAAGAAGAGTGTGAACCTGAAGAATTACTGAAGACACCATCCAAAGAGAGCTTGGATTCAGGTTGGGAAAGGGGCCCATCCAAAGGAGCCCTCTTTTGATCTCTGTCAGTGAAGGGGTCATTGCTAGGTTTCACCCACTGCTTTGTTTTCATGCCTGGCACATACTAAAGTTCAATAATCATATTTTAGCCAGGAGTCTCTCAGTGTAATAGCACCAGACTCTCATTGGCTTAAGCTGGAAAGAGAATTTATTGGTTCATGTACCTGAAAATGTGAGAGGATTGGCTTCGGCATAGCTGGATCCAGGTAGTCAGGTGATGTTAAAGGAATGTATTTTTCTGTGTCTCTTAGATCTACTTTTCTCCATATTGGCTTTGCTATCAGGTAGACTCTTCCTTTCCTGGGAGGGGTGTAAAGAGGATGTCCCAGAAGAAACAGAGCATGTTAACCAGAAGACAGAACAAATTTATAGTTCAGGCAAAAGGGAGAGCAATAGCTTAATGACTTTACAAAAGGCCAGGCCCTCTATAAATTTCTGCTCCTCTGTATATTGCCTTGTGATGTAGGCCCTCATGGTTGTAAGATAGTTGCTTAAGTTCCAGGCATCAGAAGCATGGTTGAATAGGACATTTCCTCCCAGAATCTTTTAGAAAGGAACCTTTTCCCAGAAGCCCTGACAGACTTCTCTCGGGTCCCCCTGGCATGATTGCTCCAGCTATGAGAGAGGCTGGGAATAGTGGTTAGCACTAGGTGCTTTTAGTGTGGGTGGTGGGCTCCAGCAACAAGGGGCCAACAGGCACAGGCCAACTGATGGCTGATTGGCAGGCAACAGAATCATGAGAATTCACCTTTGGGGGAAATCAGGATAAGTTAATTTTCTTCATCACCCACCCTCACTCCTGATCCAGTGTCCTCTCCAGGTGTGACTCCTTATAGGCCTTTTCATGAACATTAATATACATATGTACGTATCCATAGGAAACACAAATTTATGTCCATAAATTGTATTATACTACGGTATCGTTCTGTATCTTTTTCCTCTCAAAAGTATCTTATCTACCTGTATGTTGGTGGCTACAGAGCAGAGACTTCCCTCTTTTAACCAGCACCATAGTAGGATATTTTAAGTTATTCCCTCTGGGTGGGCATTTAGGCTTTTTCTAACTTTATACTGTTGTGAAGGAGGCTATGCTGACCACTGCTAGTCCTCCTCAGGCATTTGTGAGAGTGTTTCCCCAGGACAAAGGCTGAGGACTGGCAATGCTAGGCCCCGGGTTAGTATATTTTTTCTCTTAAAAGAGAACCCTAAGGGCCCTCCAAATCCACTTACTGCCTCATCCATTTTCCCTCTTCCTTCCCCCATGTTTTTGCCAGCATTTGATAGTATGAAGCATTTTAATTTTGGTCACATCTTATGGGTAAAACATTATATCTCATTGTGTAAATGTGCATTTCCCTGACAATTAGTGAGGTTGAGCATCTTTTGATATGTCTGTGTGTTCTATATTGTCTGCTTGGAGAATTGCCCATTTATATATGTTGCCCATTTCGTTGTTGGGTTATTTATTCTCTTTTCATGGATTCTATGTGTCTCTTCAGATCCTCAGTGCCTGCTGACCAACGGCAAGCTGCCACTCTGGGCAAAGCGGCTGGTGAGTGATACCTGGGAACTAGCACAGTAGGGGTACTCTCCTCCATGTTCTTGTTTATTTTCCTCTCCATATCTCTCTTCCCTGGAGAACCCCATCACCCTTCTAGTCTCAGCTTAGATAGCCCTTCATTCATGCAACATGTATTTACTGAGCACCTACCCTCTGCTAGACATTGTAATGGCCATTAGACACAGCAATGAATAAGACAGACAAATCTCTGCCTTCACAAGCTCATTTTCTTACATAGGAGATGGACAAGATCCACAATAAACTATTTTTGGAGCTGGTAAGTGCTATGAAGGGAAAAAATTTGAGAAAGAAAATAATATTAGGATTGAATGGATGATTGTTATCTTTGAGGAGGGGCAGACTAGGAGCTGGTAGTATACTAGTAGAAGCTGGTAGCAGAATCCTAAACCCTAGGTTGGAGGGTTTATTTTAGGAACAATATCAGGCCTCAGATCAAAGCCTTGCAGGGAAATACCTCCTGCAATCCTCTTCCCTGCAGACCAGATCAGGGCATCTGGCCATGCTCTCTCAGGCCCCCAAGCCTCCCCTTATTACTGTATACTAGAGGCCCGGTGCACGAAATTCGTGTGCAGGTACGGTCCCTAGGCCTGGCCTGCGATCAGGGCCATCTTCCCTGGGTGTCCACAACTGGCCCCACCCCCCACCAGTACCCATCTCCGGTTCCCCATTTGCCATCAGATGATCGGAGCCTGCTGGCCAGGGGAAGGGACCAAGAGGTCAGCCGTTTCTGCCCACTCGTCGGCCCTGCTCCCGCTGTGGGTCACCCTCCGTGTGTGGGGTGACCAGCGGGGCGGCGGCCTTGGCCTGGCGCCACCCGCATCCCCCGCCACCCACCCCCAGTTCCCCATTCGCCATTGGGCGATTGGAGCCTGCTGGCCAGGGAGAGGGACCAAGAGGTGGTCAGTGTGCCTCATAGTCAAATTGTCATCTGGTCATTCCATTGTTAGGGTCAATTTGCATATTACCCTTTTATTATATAGGATAGAGGCCCGGTGCATGGGTGGGAGCCGGCCGGCCTGCCCTGGTGGGCCGTCGTGGTGGGGGTCCCTGCTGGGGGGCAGGGCCGCAGTCGTTCTGGTCTCTGGTCGTTCCGTCGTTTCGATCACTGGGCTTTTATTATAGAAGATTATAATTGGAATTACATTCAACAAATAATCACTGTACATTTGCTTTGTGCGAGCTTTGTTTTAAGTCTTTTACATGTGTTACCTCATTTAATTCTCATTGAGATAGGGGCTTTTCATATCCCCATTTCACAATAGGGAAATTGAGGCCCAGAGAGGTTAAGTAACTTGTCCAGGGTCACAGAGCTAGGAATTAGAGGACATGGAATCAACCCTAGGTGGCCTGAGTTCTCAAACACCCACCCTCCACTATCTCAAGCAACAGTCTGGGTAGCAGGCATCAGTGGGCTGGACCAGGGTGGGAGGGGAAGTGGCTGTATCTTGGATGTGTTTGAATGACAAAGCTGACAGATTTTGCTGAAGAAATACAATGTGGAGTATGAGGGACAGAATAAGAGAGAGGAATGAAGGATGACCTTCAATGTTTGGGGCCTGAGCAACTGGAAAGAATAGCTGAGATGGGGAAGGCTTTAGGAAAGCAGATTTGGGGGGGAAGATCAGTTTTCTTTGTGTTTGCTTTGAAATATCCACTAAACATCCATTGGAGCTGTAGGGCAGTTGCATGTATACTTCTGAAGTTTAAGAGCAAGGTTCAGGCTAGAGATAGATGTCTGGAAGTTATTTCTGAGTAGTCTTTAATGCCAAGAGACTGGATGAGGTCTGTGCAGTCCCTGGCCCTTATTGGAGTTCGTGATCACTTGGCTGGCTTCCTGACCATCTCATCATCCTCAGCTTGGAGATGATGATATGGTGGATGGCTCAGCCTTCTACACCAAGCACAGCTACCAGCCACATGGCCGCTGGGCAGAGCGGGCTGACCAGGAGCCCCTCAAGACCATCCTGGATGTCCGTGACCTGGATTGCTACTTTACCCCCTTGAAGTCCGACAGTCTGGAGGACTCCGTTCTGGATATAGTGAAGCCACAGAGCCTGGCAGGCCTGCTGAGTGAGGTAAGGACTGCCCCTGCTCCACAACTGTCTGCTTAGGACCTGGGGCCTCAGTGCTCTCATTTTGAAAACAGGCCTACCTCCCACTTCAGGGGCACGAGAGGATTGCCTGAGATGGCAGAGGGCAGAAGGGTGAGCCCCAGGCCTGGTGCACAGTGAGACTTCTTAGGGCAGACCAGGAATCTAGGAGATGGGTCACTTTGAGGATTAAGAGCTTGGGCCCAAGAGCAGGCCTGTGCCTGAGTAGGGGGGCATTTGAACAAGTGGAGCTCGGCTCTACCTCTTCCCTGCTGTGTGAATTAGAGCAAGGCTTGCCTCTCTGGGCTTCAGTTTTCAAAAATATAGACATTAAAAAAAAAAGATGACTAAAAAGATTTCTTAAAATGGTTATTGAAAAATAGCCCTCAGAGGCCTGGCTGGGGTGGGTGGCTCAATTGGTTGAGCATCATCCTGTGCATGAAACGTTGCCTGTTCGATTCCTGATCAGGGCACACACCTGGATTGTGGGTTTGATCCCTAGTCGCAGAGCATACAGAAGGCAACCAATTGATGTTACTCTCTCACATCGATGTTTTTCTCTATATCTACCTATCTATCTTTCTCTCTCTCCCTCTCTCCCTCTCCCTTCCTCTTTCTAAGCATGTCCTTGGGTGAGAATTAAAAAAAAAAAAATAGCCCTCAGAGAACTTTTACAGGAATTCAGTGCTAAGAATACGGCCTGGGTCCCCTTAGAGGTACTGAAGCAATTTTAGTTCTTATTTTATTATTTTGCAAATAAAATTCTTCTTTATCCTATTATATGTTTTTTTTTATTGTGGCATAATATATACATGCAGTTATGCACAAATCTTAGGTAAATAGCTTAATGAATTATTACCTGTGTATATACCTATGTATATGTACCACCAAGGTAAATATAGAGCATGTTCTACCTCCAGGAAGACCTCTGTGCCCCTCCCAGTCAGTACTTCCACCCAGGGTAACCAGCATCTGACCTTTTCACCATGGACTGGTTTGTCTGTTTTTTTGTTTTGTTTTTGTTTTTTTAATATATTTTTATTGATTTCAGAGAGGAAGGGAGAGGGAGAGAGAGATAGAAACATCAATGATGAAAGAGAATCGGTCAGCTGCCTCCTGCATGCCCCCCTACTGGGGGTCAAGCCTGCAACCCAGGCATGTGCCTTTGACCAGAGTTGAACACAGTCCGCAGACCAACGCTCTATCCATTGAGCCAAACCAGCTAGGGCTGGTTTGCCTGTTTTTGAACTTCATATAAATAAACACTTAGAGAGTCAGAGCCATACTTATTCCTTATTTGTAAAGGGGCTTATGATAATGCAGTTGGATACAGAGTGAGCTCATGGTGAACAAAAGGCTTGGTCCAGGCCCTGGTGCACAGTGAGCATCCAACAGCTCACTTTACTGTAACACTTAGAAACTTGGAGGGGCCCTGGTTGCCACAGCTGCCTCAGATGGCTGTGCCTCTTCACCCCACAGTCAGAGAGTCCCCAGGAAGATGGCTGTAGGAATCCTTCCTTCCTGCCTCTACAGAAGGAGTGCTCTGAAGCCAGAGAGGTCGTCAGCTCCCTGGAGGTAGAGGTGACCGTCCCAGGGACAGACAGGTGAGTATCCTTCACATCAAGGGGAGCCTTAGTTGGAGAGAGGAAGCCTCAGCTGATAGGCACATTCTGGAAGAACTGCTCTTGCAGTAGCCTGTGGGAGTGGGGAGGAAGGGGTATGGCCCAGATGGAGTAGAAGCCCAGCCCTGCAGCGTGTTTCCATGGTTCTAGGTGGAGGTGCAGGGCACTCGGGGGGGAGGGAGCCTTTGGAGGAGGGAGGAGAGGCAAAGTAGTGCTCCCAAGGGGAGCAAGGTACAGATGCTTCAGGGTTCTGGGTAGGGACCAGTTGTTTACTAAATAGTGTGTTATCATTCCCTCGCTCCACCCCTATTGGCACTGCAGCAAGTACGGCTCAGAAGAAGTGGAGAGGGAGCCTGGAGACCAGCAAGGTGACTCCTATCTCAGGGTCTCCTCCATGGGCTCGAAGGATCAGAGCAAACTTGAGGGTGAGTGGGGGCCTGGCAAGGACCCTGCTGTAGTCTGTTCATCCCACTAGGCCTCTTTCTGGGCACTGATGATGACCTTAGCCCAGTCTTCCTGAAATTCAAGAGTCTATCGCAGAAGACAGACATGGTCCTTGATGTTACCAGAGGATTCTGGAGCCAAACTGCCCACTGACGGCAGCCCAGCTCTGCCACTTCCTCCAAGTGTAACCTTGTTGTCCATAAAAATAGGGGGCGAGTATTATCATCCCCATTCTCCAGATGGGGAAACTAAAATCCAGAGAGAAAGTGAACCACTTACCTGACTCACCCAAAAAGAGCCTGGCTTTGGGCTTCTGACTCTCCCATATCCCCTCCCTGCTTCTTTAGATTCAGGGGATTCAGAAGCCTACTTGGAGTGTACCTTCACCACCATCCATTCCTCCCCTCCACAGCTGGACTCAGACCCTCAGTTTGACGTGACAGTGACCCCTATACCAGGTAAATGGGCCAGACGTGAGGAAGGGCAGTGCATGGGTCTTGCTTAGAGGGTTGTCATGATACATAAACACTGGCCCCACATCAGCCCTACACTTGGTGCCCACTGAGCCTCACCTGGAAGACAGCCATCAGTCTTTCCTTCTCAGCCTGGTGGCATCAGGGTGTGTGCTGGGCAAGTCCAGCTTTCTCCATTGTTAAGTGTCTTTGTCAGGGTATCTGCCATGACTAAATGTTGAAGGTTCTCTCCCGCTTGCCCCCTTTGCCTCTCACAGCATGCCCAGGAACAGCAGAAGAGTTGTCTCGGCCTGAGCTGGCAGGCATATCCAATGGCTCCCTGCCCCAGACCCCTGAGCAAGAGAGGTTTCTCCGCCATCACTTTGAGACGCTTACTGACACCCACCATGAGGGTAGGGCCCTGCTCCTCTCAGCCCTACCTAGGCGGGCCATCTTGTGCTAGGCACTGTGTGGGCATCTCTGGGTTAGGGCTTTCCCTAGCAGGGCTGACGAGAATGGTGGGAGGGCATACGTTTTATCTTCAGGACTGAGCTGCACAGTTTCTTCTTCCTGCTCCAGTTGCTCTGTGTTGTCTATTGATGGGGGTTTTGGATGATTTGCCTGCTGCTTTGTGGGTCTGTCTGGACCTAGGACTAGTTGGCTAGAGGGATTCTGAGGTCTCCCTTGGCATCTTCCCCTAGAGCTCTTTCGCAGATCCCTAAGAGATGTGACGGCCTCTGCGGATGAGGACTTTTTTAATCCCCGGCTGAGCATCTCAGCCCAGTTCCTCTCACGTCTCCAGAAGACATCCAGGTAGGAGCTGGTGAACTGAACCTTCCAACTTTCTGTATTCCTGGATGGGGCTATGTCCTCCCAAGCATCCCAGGGCAGGCACAACTGCCTGGTTTCCTCCCCACAGGCTCAACCACACCTTCCCTTCCCCGCTGCACCTGCACCTTGTGAAGTCCCCGGAGGTCAAACTCATAGACCTCCAGGGGAACCAGGCCAGAGCAGAACCAGGTACTGGCTACACCTTCCCAGGGAGGACCAATGTGAGTACTTGGGCCACCTCCTCAGGACATAGGGCTGGGAGCTGGGAAGCCTTGTCCTCGCCTCATGGCTATGCTTGCAGGTCCTCTCTGGGAGGAAAGCTAAGGAGTCGCTTGACAACCTGGAGGCCTGGTGCCCACTGAGTGAGTGTCACCATTCCTAGTAAACATCCCTGGGCTTCTCAGCAAATGGCCCTGGATGCCCAGCTGAACCATGGGTGGGGATGGGGAGGGTCCACTCAGAACCTGCAGCCATCCTGGGGTGGGGCCCTCTCTATCAATTTTGTGGCTTGGATGTGAGAGTGAACTGGCTGCTTCCTTTACAGCCCCCTGCCTCACAGGCCCACTTCCTGTGTTCCCTCCTCCTCAGCACTGCCCACAGATAGGAAGCCTCTGGCACCCACAACCCTACCCACTCCAGGCCTCCATACCCCCTCTACCTGTTCTTATATAGAGGCCACTGCCAGTTCCTGTGCCAAGATGTCACCCAGCATTTCCCTTGAGGACAGTGAGGACCCTGTTTTGGTTGACAAAGAGAGAGGGAGACCCCTCTGCAGGCCCTCATCCGTGGGGAAGCTGGCCTCCATGGACCAGGAGCTTCAGGCCATCACCACCACAGCAGCAACCAGTTCTGACAGTGAGGGCCAAGAGCCTGCCCTGCCCTCCCAGGGCAACTATGAAGCCCGGGACAGCTTCAAGCAGACCCTGTCAGGCGTCTGCGACAGGCTCTTACTGCCCTCACCCCCACAGGAGCCACCCACTACTTGTGTCTGGTCCCAGGAACCTGTGGCCACCCAGTCCGATGTCACAGTCACAACAGCTAGCTTCCCGGCTTCCAGCCCCGTAGATATGAGCTCCCTGAGGCTCCACAGCTCCACCTTTCTCCCAAGGCTTCTGGCCGCTGAACCCCTCAACACCCCTGCACACCCCAACAGCCCCCCACTTCCAGAGGCCATGCCTGGCAGCATCACCTCCCTCCTGGAGCTCACCCCTGGTGAGTATCACCCTTGGGATAAGGGGTTGTCTCTCAAGCTCATCTCATTTAACAGCTCCAAAGATAGGCACTTGACCTGGCCACAGGGGCTATGCCATTCATTTATTCTTTACTGAACTATTTAGTGAGCACTTTGTATGTGTTGGGCTTTTTGTTCTAGGCCCTGAGGACATGGATGGGATGAGGTGGTAAATAAAACTACAGAGAATTGACACCTTAATTGGGGAAGATGCCCAAACTAAATCTATGAGGAAAGTGTTAAGTGTATCACGAAGTGATGTGCTAAGGAGGGAAATAAAGAGAAAGGGTTTAAGGAGTTAGAAGTGAGGGCAGTTGTTAGAGTTTTTAAAACATTTTTTTTATTGATTTCAAAGAAAGAGGGAGAGGGAGAGAGAAACATCAATGATGAGAGAGAATCATTGACCAGCTGCTTCCTGCATGCCCCCCACTGGGATTGAGTTCACAACCTGGGAATGTGCCCTGACCGGGACTCCTGGTTCATAGGTCAACGCTCAACCACTGAGCCACATCAGCCAGGCTGTTGTTATAGTTTTAAACATGATGAAAAAAGGCTTCAGAGAGAAAGTGGCATTTGAGACCTGCAGGAGGGGAGGAAAGGGAGGCTTGGGGACTGAGGGAAGTACATATTGCAGGCAGTGGGACAATAATTGGGATCAGTCCAGTCACCATGGCCTCTCTTAGACCAGCTATAAAGTTAGAGGTGTCTTTTTCATTCCCTCCCTTCTATCCCCAGATGCACTCAGTGTACTCCGGGACAGCCCTGGACACTGGGGAGAGCCTGGAGTGCCAGCCAGAGTCCTGTCCCCAGCTCCCCTTGAGGTGAGCAGTGTGGGGACCATTGTGCACAAACTACAGACTGCCTTCCAAGAAGCCCTGGACCTTTACCACCTGGTGAGCCAAGCCCAGAGTCAGGGGAAAGGGCTGAGGGAGTACCTTGGGACTGTCTGGCCTGGGTGGTTCCTAACAATATTGGCACCCTTTGCAGATGGTCTCCAGTGACCAGTTGAGTACCAAGCAGCGGCAGGCACGGACTGAGCTAGCCTCCACCTTCCTTTGGATCCACAGCCAGTTAGAGACCAACGACTGGCTGGTTGGGAATGATGCGGCCCCAGCCCAGGCCCTCCCCAGCCCTGACCCCCCCTCCCCACCTACATTGTGCCCCCTGGCCAGCCCAGATTTGCGTGCCCTGCTGGAACACTACTCGGAGCTGCTGGTGCAGGCTGTGCGGAGGAAGGCACAGGGGGACTGAGGGTCAGCAGCCCTGCTACTTTCTGATAAAATAGGTATTTTTAAGCAAATAAACGGACAATTTGGAGGAATGGTTGCTGGTGCCTATCTTGGCACATCCACAAAGCTCCTTCAGGTGGATGCAGGGAGGGAGGGTGGAGGGCAGTGCTCTGGTGGACCATCCCAGAGAACTCTCATAAGCACTGATGCTAGGCCCTGTTCTCGGAATCTGTCAATGGGAACACGGACCACCATTCCCAAGAAGTTTGGAACTGTAGTAATGATGATCCCAGCACCTGGTTTTTATGTTGCTTATCCCTAGCCCACTAAGCTGCTAAGGGATCATATGTGGTCCTTGCCCAGTGAGACCCACCTGTACCCCAGAGAGTGGCCAGTCCTTCTTTTCTACCCGCTACTGATGCCCAAGAACCCACTGGAGCTGCTGTGATCACCATGTGCCAGACCCTGACTACCAGTACACATATTACCATACCACTGGCCCCTGGGTCAGGCCCATCCTGGATCCTCTGAGAACCAGGCTTTTGTTCCCATCTGCAACAGGGGAAATTGAGGAGAGACAAACAGGTTTATCCATTGGACAATCTGGGCAGCATTCCCAGGCCACCGAACAGCTGGGACAGTCATTATTTCCCCAGCAGGAGAACTGTATCCAGCTACAACAACCCATGAGCTCCCAGTACTAGTACCAGCTTCCCTAGGCAGCAGGCATCTAGCTATGTGCGTATCTGCTGAGAGGGCCACTCTTGCCACAAAAGCCCCCACTGTCCCAAGTGTATAAAAAGGAAGCCAGCAGGGGTGGGGCCCTCTCCTAAAGCACAGTTCTACCATGCAGACTGCTACGGCCTGAATTCCCACTTGCCTGAGTTTCTCCCTGCTCTGTTTGATGGTCATGGCCCACCAGAAACAGGCTGAGAGAGATCCAGTGCCTTGCCCAGGGTCCTATAGAACTGAAACTCTAACTTAGGCTTGCCTGGTGGCAGAGCCAGACCCTTCAACATGAGGACATGGCCTACAGCTGCCTCCATAAATATTAATATACATCAGAACCAATCAGGCAGTTGTTAAAAAAAAAAAAATCCTGCTGGCTGGTGCCCAGGTGCCTGTCATTGTTCTACAGGGGTAGAGTGAGGAACAGGAGAAACAAAACATCTGTCCTTGTGGTATTCACCTTCTAGAGAGCAAAACACAAGAATTAAAACAATAACTGTATAACTAGATAAGCTGAGGGAATTCACTATGCTGGTTGAAGTGTCAGGGAAGGCCTTTCTGAGGTGACATTTGAACTGAGGCTCAGTAGAGGGCACAGGCCATCTGGACATCTCAGGAAACTATCCAGGCAGAACAGCCAGTACAAAGGCCCCATGGGAAGATCAAAGGTACATGTAAGGAATGGCAACAAAGCCAGGACAGCTGGAATAGAGTGAGCTAGGGGACAGGCAGTGAGAGGAGAATGAGATCGCACCAGGCAAGGCCTTATTGCTTCATGACATATAAATCCAAGAAACCAACACACAATTTTCCCCCCTAAATAAAGTCCCTGATATTTGTGTTTGGGGAGATGCCAGTCTTATTTATTTTTCAAAGCGCCCTCTTTCTGCCCAGGTGGTCCAGGGCTAGTAGTAGGACTGCATCTCTGCCAGGCCAACAGGCCACCCCTGAAAGACGGGAGACCCATTCTCCTTGCTCCTGCCTTGCTTGGTCACAGTCACCTAAGAGCCCTGAGGCAAAGTTTGGCATCCAGGACCCTGGACACCCAGGAGACCAACTTGAGACTCTGTCCCTTGAGAAAATTACCCCTTCTCCCACTCTGTATTATAGTTAAGCTTTCAACTCCAAGTAGCAAACACCTGGCTTATGGGGGTGCCCGCTATAGGGACATTTGTTACTCTTGATTGTTTCTGCTCTGTCGCTCCCTATGAGCCTGAGTTTCACCCTCCAGCTTAGGTCTTCACAACTGCAACGTGTCTGCCATGCACTCAGCAGCACACCCCCACCCAGCCAGTAGCAAAAGCATGAAGCAAAACAGCCTTCAGGGCGATGGGGGGAAATTGCAAAGCCTTCCTAGACACCTTCCCCTTCAGAGCAGTCACAGGCGATGGGAATGGAGGTTGCTTTGATTTGCTTGGACTGACCATCTCGCCTGTGCTGGACATGCTTAAACAAAATTGGGTTCTCAGCACAAAGGAGGTGGGCTAGTAGTTCAAAAGAATCCAATATGTCTGCCACTCTCCACTTCCTAATGTCAGCTCTTCAGCCCTAGAAGGACCAGACTTTGTCTTGGACTAACCAGCTGGTTAAGAAATCACTGCTGATGAATGTGTATGCAGGCAGTTTATGGACCAGCAGGAAGAGAAGAGCATGTTCACATGGGCTATTTCAGAGAGTTCAGTGAAGGAATAATTTGCAAAGGAGTGGGCAGGGGAGAGTGAAACCACAGCACCTCGGACATGGTACCAAAGGAGAGCTGTCACACACTCCCACTCTACACCACAAGACACAAGGGAGTGAAAAACCCAGAAGAGCAAATCCTGGAGGGCTGCCCTGGGGAGACTTGTGTCCCTGGCAACCCCACAGAGAGGGAGTTGAAATCCCCTCCCCAAATCTGTAGGGCTCCCCATTGTCCATACCCTACTGGAAGCCAGAGGGAAAGGAGCCCAGATGATGCTGCCCACCCAGGTCAGCCACCTACGACACAGCAGAGCAGAAAGGGAGCCTGAGGGCAAATAGACACCCAACCCCAGATTTCTTCCCTAATGTCTTTTCAGCAACACAGGAATCAATTGCTTCAAGAGACATGTTGTGCATGGAGAACTGGGCACCCAAGCAGAAACAGAATGGCTCCCCACTCATCAGCTCATTCTTTAGTGCAACCTGGCCCCTGCACACCACATTGACAGCTCCTAGATACTGGGCTGCCAGGCCTGAGCCAGGCATACTAGTCATGGCTGCATGAAATCCAACAATTGTAAGATGGCAACACTTAAAACCCCTAATGGAATACTACTCAGCTGTAAAAAAAGAAGGAACTCTTACCCTTTGCAACAGCATGGATGGACCTAGAGATTATTATGCTAAATGAAATAAACCAGTCAGAAAAAAATATACCACATGATCTCACTTATATGTGGAATCTAATGAACAAAATAGAACCAGAGACACGACTGACAGATCTCAAAAGGGAGAGTGTGTGTGGAGGGGGACTGGATAAAAGAAGGTGAAGAGATTAGCCAAAGTACATATATGCATAGCCCATGGACAGAGACAACAGTGTGGTGATGGCCAGGGGGTGATGTTGGGGTAGGCAGGGACTGGGTAGAGATGGGCAAAGAGTGGGAAGATGGGGGAAATCTTTAATAGTGTCAACAATTTTTAAAAACCCATTGAGCCCTGACCAGTTTGGCTCAGTGGATGGAGCGTCGGTCTGTGGACTGAAGGGTCCCAGGTTCGATTCTGGTCAAGGGCATGTACCTTGGTTGTGGGCACATCCCCAGTAGGGGGTATGTAGGAGGCAGCTGATTGATGTTTCTCTCTCATCGATGTTTCTAACTCTCTATCCTTCTCCCTTCCTCTCTGTAAAAAATCAATAAAATATATTTTTAAAAAATATTTAAAAAACAACAACAACCCATTGAACAGGTGTGCCACATCGGCACAGCCATGGGTGAACCTGAGAGGGGGCAGTGAAGGATAGAGAAGTCAGACAAAAGAATAAAGCTGGGGCTAGGTGGGACACTGCTTCTCTGATGGAGAGACAGCACACAGCCTGCAAAGCCAAGTCTCTTTATTTTATAGCCAGATTCCACAAGGCAAAGTAAGGGCGTGGTCAAGATGTTTACAACGTTCTCGAGGGTTTCAAATGTACTCAATTACATGCACCTGATCAAGCTTTGTTTACTAGTTGTACCTCCTGCAGCCTATATCACTTAGCCACATGGGACCACAGGTTCGGACCATAAAGTCAAGCTTACAACTATAGCCTTTGGCTATAATTGTGCTGGGAGGGCTTTGCCCTCCAAACTAGGACTTGCATGTGGCTTTGCCATGAGAGGACCGTGCCCTCTCATTAGTCTGAGGCTTGAACCTGTCCAAACACTGTAGCCGCTCTCCACATACAGGCAGCTCAATTGAAACTCAGATGCTTGCCTAGCTACCCACCCTCAAGACTTCCTAATAACCCTTCTGTTTATATGTCTGCCACATGCCAGATCCCATGGCCAGCATTCTCCCCACATGCTCTGCATGGATCTTTAACACAAACCAGCGGTAGAGAGAGACTTACTAGTCCAAGATCCTGCAGAGACACATTGGCAAAGCTCTGGGCTAGCAGACTCAGCACTGCCTCACTTGCTTCCCCAAATGAATCAGCAGGACTGACTATAAGGAGTGTGAATAAATGTTGCTTCTTTCACCACCAAGCCTTTATATAGACTGTTCCATCTGTCTGGAACACTCTCCCCTTTCATCCCAATCCTCATTCCCTCAGGGCTCATACCCAGGAAGTTATTCCTCAACCCTTAGGCTGGATCAGGAGTGGCCCCCTCCTGATTCTCCCCATCACAGTTTAGATCACTCTGCCTCTGCTTCGCCCATCATGTCATTCTGGGCAGTCAGTCACTGGTGTGTCTCCCTCAAGGACTAAGCTATGTGTTTGTTTTCAGTGCTGAGTTAGACATAGTCTGTAATTGGAGTTCATAAAATTGTTGGGTGAGTAACAACGGCATGAGGAATGTTCAAAATCCTTAACCCCTGGTTAAGAGTCCAATGACCAATCTAGAATACAGCTTAGCCAGAGTGCTGAGGTAAGGTCCTTGGCAATGGTTTTGAAATGTGCGGAGACTGAAGGAGAGCTGTCCCAGGCAGTCACTAGGAGCTGGATATTAACCAGTATTTTAATGTCTGCTATACCTTAACAGTGTGCTTCTGGTTGAACATCAGTTCTAGGCATCTGAGGATCAAAAAGGTGGAGCTCCTGCTTGAAAATGCACAGCCTGGAACCTCCCTCTGTCCTTACTTATTAGATCCTGCTGTCCCTCCATCCTCTGGAGCAAGTAATCAGTCACCCCTCCCCTGCTTCCTCAGACAGCTACTGTGATTTGAATAACTAAGTAGGATGTTGCCTGGCAAACAGACCCTTAGGTCTTCGGCCCTGTTGGTACTATGGGAAGACACTCAAAACCCCTGGGGTCTCTGTTTCCTCTCCCCATCCCCAAGAGCTTCCTAGGCTACAGTCTTGCCCTTGCTTGACCTACTTGGGGGTCCTAGAGCTTGTCTGTCCCTGGAGGCTGGAGAGTACCTTTAGGAATCTGTCATAGAAGGGAAGGAATGGTAGGCCCCAAGACAGAGGTAACTGGAAGTCTGCTCCCTCGGCCTGTCATGAAATTTGCATTGAGAGAATGAAGCTCCTTCATGGCTGCCCCCTCCCTTTCCACCTGGGATAATCATGCTGGTGAGGTCTGACAGCAGGTGAAAGAGGCAGCCCCAGTGTGTGTGTGTGTAACCATCTTACCATTCCTGGAGGTGATGCCCCATGTCTTCCTGGTCAGGAGTAGGCGTCTGCAAACACCTAATTGGGACTACCTGCCTGACCAACTCTGGGGAGATGCCTATGTCCCAGGTGGGCCCCTTACTAAGCCTGGAGGTGAGGGGCAGTAAAGACACAAAACATCACCGTCTGGCTTCTCTTCCCAGACTGCAGCAGCCTGAAGGGGCCACCAGCACACCAATCTTCCAACCTTGGGGAGTCTTGGGCAGCAGTGAGTCTGCAGGTGGCCCACAAGACCCTGCTCAGTTTTGAAACGGAATTTTTGGACTGGAATTCAGATTCTTTGTCCGCCGGAGTTGAAGAATGAATCCACGGACAGTGGGTAGTATAGCAAAGGTGGAGATTTATTGATGAACAAGTATAGACTCCCACGTGGGGAGGGGGAAAGGGTCCCACAGAATGGACTCCCACGTGGGGAGTGGGAAAGGGTCCCACCGACTTCCTGTTTCCATGGTTTATAGCTGCAGTTCAGATTTTGGATTGTTGTGCTTTTATTGTCATTAGTTTCCAGGGTGTTTTTAATTTCTTCTTTGATCTCACTGGTAACCCAATCATTATTTAGTACAGGGGTCCTCAAACTACGGCTCGCGGGGCACATGCAAATACAAATATTGTATTTGTTCCCGTTTTGTTTTTTTACTTCAAAATAAGATATGTGCAGTGTGCATAGGAATTTGTTCATAGTTTTTTTTTAAACTATAGTCCGGCCCTCCAATGGTCTGAGGGACAGTGAACTGGCCCCCTGTTTAAAAAGTTTGAGGACCCCTGCTATAGTGACTTCTGAGGCCCTCCTCCCTCATTGTCTCCTAGGCGTTCTTCCTTCTTCTTTATAGACTTTTGGCTAGTTCCAGTTCCCTTGTCTTATGGAAATGTAACTTCACCTGGCTTCCTTGTCTTATGGAAATGTAACTTCTCCCCCATCTGTAGCCCAATGTTTTTTCCATGGACCCCAATTCTAAAAATTTCCTAAACCTGCCTATGTTCCCCTAAAATTCCTGTTTTAGTCTCACCCCTGCCCACTCAGCCTCAACAGAACCTGACTACTCCTTACTCCCCAAGCCCATTGCATATGTCCTTCCAGCCTCAGGACCTTTCCACCCATTGTTCTCTTTGCTGGGAATGCCTTTTCTTTCTTAGTAGTGAGCTGTTAGGCTTCATCCCAAGCACAATTTCCCCAGGGTGGGCAGCCCTTAGGGATCTCTGTCCTGTGGGGCATAATTCCAGTCAACAAGTGGATAGTGATTTGTTGTGGTAAGGGCTTTCACAACGCCTTTGACCTCACGTGCCACATGAGGATTCACACCAGTGAGCAGCAACAAGGACATAGAGGGGCTACTGGATCCTGGATGGGGATGGAACAAAATAGAGGGAGGTGCCCTGGATATAGAGTTTTCATTTGTTTGTGTTTGTGGAGGAGAGACTCAGCTTGGAACATCACATACTTAATCAGATGGGTGTAATGTAGCACCAGGGTAGGGGCCTGCTGAGGGGTGTAGGGTGAAGACGTACTGGTTACAGGATTGAGGTCCCAAATTGAAGGGTGCAAAGGGAAGCCTCCCTCCGCCCTCCTGGCTCCAGGGGAACATCCTGGTGAGGAGGACACAGGTGCCTGGCCCAAGTTTGTACTGAGGCTGCAGATGGTGGGGTAGAAGCTGCACTTGGAGTACAAGTGGGGAAACACTCAGGGGGCAACGTGGGTTGGCTTTGGTCAGGAGGTCATTTCCCTGTCTGTCCTGTCTGCCCAGGGATCCATCCATTCCACTGCAGAGTTTGTGGGAAAGCATTTACATAGCACTGATAGCTTGAAACGCATCTTGCCAAGGTGCACGGTCGGTCAGCCAGCCAGCTACGCTTACTGCTTACCGTGAGCTCCGTGAGAAGTTACATGTGTGCAAGATCTGTGGCTTCACTAGTTTGAGGCCAACACTTTCGCGCAGCACTGGGCCCTGCACCGCGCTGCTTGAGACTGTGCACCCGGTGTCCAATCCATGAGAGGCAAATAAAATAAACACAGCATAGGCACTCACAGAACACAGCATTTATTCCACGAGGGGGAGGGTGGTTCACTCGGTCCAGCGGTGGCCGCAGTGAGGGGCGGTGCACACATAGTACAAGCGCATGGCGTCCTGGCAAAAAGGATGCAAGGTTAGGAAGGTTCTGGATCCAGGGGAGGGCACAACATGGAACGTCCATCCAGCAGAGCCTCACCCCCAAAAAACAGACAAGGGAGCCTTTCCCACTAGTAAGGGCCCAGCTCAGGACGCCAGGAAGGGCAAGCTCCCCTCAGTATTGGTATTCCCGCTCCCAGGAAGGACCAAGGACACAGGATAGACAGAAAGCCTTCTTCATGCCACTCACCTCCGCACGGGCACTGTGCGACTGGAAGAATACCGCCTCCTTGTGGCCGCACCTGAGGGGACAGTTAGCCACTCAGTTACCAAACCCTTCCCTCCCTCTTCCTCCCCTTTCTGCCGGGTGAGGACGAGCCACTCTCCCTCCGGAATAGACAGCTGCGCGCTCACTTTTGGCACGGGTGGTCCTCGGTTCGCGGCAACGTGGGGTCCTGGGACACGTCGGCGATGATCTGGGTCAGTTCGCTGAGCGAGAAGAGAAGAGGGTGGATAATTATGCTCTGATAGGGGCTCCAAGAACCCCGTCCCTAAAGTCCGGTCCTGCACTCACTCCACTTCGTGCGTGATTTTGTTGACGTAGATGCAGCTGTTGTCGGCTTCCTGCTGGTAGTCACAATTCCGGCACTGCGGGAGGGCGAGTGGGGCAGGAAGAGGCCACTGAAAGGGAGGGCAGGGGCTTCCCCGGAGAGGACGACCAGGGGATGGAGTCTCAAGGTTGGGATAATGGAGTGTATCGAGAATCACCTCGAGATAGGGAAAGACGGGAAGTCGGGTTCATTTTGGGATAGAAGAAACCAGGACAGTCGGGCGGAACAGGGAGTAGCGGCCATGTGGAGCAGGGCGGGGCCACGATGGGGACGGGTGGACCCGTGGGAAGACCGGGGCACCCGCGGACTCGTGCTCACCGCGTAGAGCAAAATGCGGTTCTCCTTGTCCTCCTTGGGGTAAAGCATGTTGTTACTGTGGGGACGGGAGGCCAGAGGTCAGTCTGGGGCCATTACTTGCTCCCCTTCCACACCTGTTGCCCCGTCTCACCATTCCTGGCAGAATCGAATACCCACGAAACCCGGCTCGTAGGTCCCGTCCGGTTCCATAGCGCAGCACTACCCGCCAAGCCTCCCGCGCTCGCGCGCTCCGCCTCACGACCGGTCGCGGGAAGGGTCAGGCTTAGTGGCTTCGCCTCGAGAGGGGCGGAGCTGCACACAAGCACTGGCTGCTAGCGGTTTTGTGCTCGGCTCTCTGCGTTTAGATTTGATTAATTACTTGCTTCAATCTTTTGATATCCTAAAGTAATTGCTTCCGACCTGTGGGCCTCGCTCCCCCAGTTTATAGAATAGTATGGGACGAGAGCCGGGAATATGACGCGTCACGTAACGCGAAAAGCACTTGGCATACTTCTAGAAGCCATGGCTCTTGGGGAGCCGAAGGCCAGTGCGCATGCGCGCGCTACCCTCCGGGCGGGGGAACGCCTGCCAGTCTTTTCTCCCGGCTTCACCTTCGCCGCCCGGCCGTTTTCCGGGCTGCTATTGGAAGAACTGCACCCAGTCCGACCTCTTAGGATTGGCTGGACCACCTAGGAAAACGGGAGCGCTTCCGGAGCTGAGGAGACAGCGGCGATTGGCGGACCTTCCTGCAGGAGCGCGCCGATTGGCCAGGTCGGGAGCAGGGAGAGGTGGATATCCCCGTAGTGGCCGCGGCGGAGCCGGCGTGAGGTAGCTGACGGGGTACAGACTCCCCCCTCCCCACACACACCCCCACCCTCAGAGCGCAAGATGGAGGTGACGGGGTTATCGGCGCCCACTGTGACCGTTTTCATCAGCAGCTCTCTCAACAGCTTTCGCTCCGAGAAGCGGTACAGTCGCAGCCTCACGATAGCTGAATTCAAGGTGTGGCCGAGGGGCGGGGTCCGGAGGGGACGGGCAAGGGAGAAATGGATGGGCTTCCCCATCGCAGGGAGGGGCCAGAAATAAACCGAGGTTGCAAGGATTGGGGACCGGGCCTCAGTGGGGCGAGGCCAGAAGGAACCGGAGGTGCCAGAGAAGGGGGCAGGGCCTGGGAAAATCAGAGGTTTCAGGGGCGGGCACAAGAGCAGAGGGGGCAGGGCTAGGGATAACCACTTGGGTCCTAAAATGATGGCTCTTTTGGAGGAGTAAGGAGGGGTGATGGTTATTGATACAAGGGCGGGGAGTCTGGGTAGGGGGTGGAGCCACTGACAGCCTTCCTCCTCTGCAACCTCTCCACATCCCCTACTCCTCGCAGTGTAAACTAGAGCTGGTGGTGGGCAGCCCTGCGTCTTGCATGGAACTGGAACTTTATGGAGCTGACGAGAAGTTCTGCAGCAAGCTGGATCAGGAGGATGCGCTACTGGGCTCCTACCCCGTAGATGACGGCTGCCGCATCCATGTGAGACCTCCCTACCTGGGATCCCTCCTCCCCATTCATTTATTTATTTTTAATATGTTTGTATTGATTTTAGAGAGAGGGGGAGGGGGAGGGATAGAAAGATAGAAACATTAATGAGAGAGAAACATCGATGGGTTGCCTCCTGCAAGCGGGCCTGTGCCCTGGGAATCAAATGGGTCGTTGGCTAATCACTGAGCCACCCTGGCTGGGCCCCATTCATTTATTTATTTAACAAATGCTTGCCATACTTTGTCCTGTGTGATTACCAAGATAGGCCCCCATGAAGCCTGTAGTCCAGTATGGAGAGAGACAGACCCTCACCAGTGACAGCCAGAGTGGTTTGGGCTGGGGCAAGCCCAGGGGACTGGGGACACCCAGAAGAGGTGCTTGACTCCATCTGGGATTATCAGAAGGGGCTTTCTGAAGGAAGAGATGCCTAAGCTGAGACTTGAAGGATGAGGAAAGGACGACTTAAGAGAAGAGGTGGGAAGGGATGCCAGCTGGAGGAAGCAGAGTGTACAGAGGCCTGTAGTGTGAGGTGGGTCAGGGTGAGCGATGAGATGTGTTGGGAGAAGCTGGAACACAAAGGACCTCTGCATGCATCAGCTGATATCATCTTCTCTGTCCTCACACCCACCCGGACCCTCTGCCATATTCCTCAGGCATCTCAGCATCCCAGGTGCGGTTACCTTCAAAGGTGCTATACATTGAATGTAACCTGAGCCTGATGGCTCGTTTTCTATGCTCACATGGCTTACTCTTTCCTTCCAGTCTTTACTTAAATGTCAACTTTTGAGTGTGAGGCCTTCATTGGCGTCAGTGTAAAATTTAAACCTCCTTTATTTCTTTATTTGATTTTTGTCCATGGCTCTTATCATCCTGTGACATACTGTGCATTTTTCCTTAGCACCTGGAACAATGCATGGCACAGAGAGGATGCTCAGTGAATCATTGTTGGATGAGAGTTGAGTCCATAAAATAAGACTTGGAAGATGGTATAATTAACCTTATTTTGCAGAAGAGAAAACTTAGCTTTGCCCAGCCAGTGTAGCTCAGTGGTTGAGCATTGACCTATGACTCAGGAGGTCATGGTTCAATTCTGGGTCAGGGCACATGCCCAGGTTGTGGGTTTGATCCCCATTGGGGGGCATGCAGGAAGCAACTAATCAATGATTCTCTCTCATCATTGATGTTTCTATCACTTTCTCCTCCTCCCTTCCTCTCTAAAATCAATAAAAATATATTAAAAAATAAAAACAAAGAACAACTTAGTTTTAAGATGGAATATACTGTCCTAAAGGTGAACTATAGCTACATATTTTACCTCAGTCTACATGACTAGAATTCTAGTCAGTGTGCCCAGAGAACGGTCCTTTTTTTTTTTTTTAACTTTTTAATATCTTTCATTTTATTTAGTAACTGTTCATTGAGCATCTGTGTTACACCAGGGGTATAGCTATGAACCAACTCTGAGAAGGTTTCTGTTTAGCTCTGTCCAATCTGAGATAGATTTTAGCTAAATATTCACAAGAACAAATGTGAAGGGTTAGTGAGGTGAAGACCATGCAGAAGGAGAACAAAGAGCTGGAAATCCTATACCAAGGGACATGACCCATTAATGAGGACTTCTCAGAGGGGGTGCTGCCTTAGCAGAGACCTGAATAGGAAGAGTTAACTGAAGAAGGAAAAAGAGTGCCCCAGAAGAAGGGTACAGCATGTGCAAATACTCTGAGGTGGGAGGTATAAGTGGGTACAAGAGACTGAAGAGTGTCCACTCCTATGGCAGAGGGGAGTGGGAGCCAAGGGAAGACTCTGAGTTAGGAGAGCCCTGGTCTGACTGAAGGGTTCACAGGCCCTCTCTGATTATGTGTGGAGAGCAGACTGTGGAGGGTAGAAGGAGTAGGAAGACAAGTGAGGAGGCAACTTCCATAGTCCAGATGATGTGGTAGGGTGGGAGTGGGCCAGGACTGTGGGTCAGCATTGTATGGAAAGACCACAGCACTGAGACTGGGCTGCCCTGAGCAGCCTCAGCCTAGGGATGCTGGTAGGCCAGGCATGGACAGTGGCATCCTCAAACAGGAGGTTTTCACACATGAATTTGGGTATAGAGACAGACTGACTTCTGAGGCCATTCAGGGAAGATCCTAGAGGTGGAATCTCTGGGGAATTTTTATTTTTTCTAAAACTTTTTCTGTTTATAAATATTACCTATATTCGTTGTTTAAAATAACAGCAACCTCAAACTTACAAAAATCCCTAATATAGAAGTAGAAATTCTTAGTGACCCTTGACCAGAGATAAGAGCCATTTCTCTTTTGGTATGTTAGCCCAGTGGTTCAGGCCAAACACCTCAGAGTGTTTCCTGAGCCCTCTATTTCCCTCACACCCACATCCAGTCCGTCCCCAAACCCTGCAGGCTCCAACTACAAAATCCGTCCAGAATCTAAACTCTTCTCCCCCTCCAGTGCTCCACCCTGGCTCAGCCTCCATCCTCTCCCTCCTGGACATACAGCCACCTCTATCTCCTGCTCCCATATCCCTTCTTGCCCCCCAGCCTGTTCTCCACACATAGCCAGAGGGAACCTATGAACTCTCCTGGCTCATAGCCTCCCTGGCTGCACCTCATTCCAGGTAAAAGCAAAGTCTACAGTGATCTGTTGTGTCTACCATATCCCTGGCTCATTCCACACAAGCCATGCTGGTCTCTCTGATGTTCCTCAAAAGGGCTAAGGACAGTTCTACATCTGAGACTTTGTGCCTGCTCCTTTTCATCCTTCAGGCTTTGGGTCAGACATTCCCTCCTTTTAGAAGCCTTCCCTGACTACATTCCCAGGCTCCTTAAGCTTCTTTGTGGTATTTTTTTTACATCAGACCTTGTTATCTTCTGGTGTTTAATATACATACCTGTGTATTTGTATATGGTCGGTCTCCCAGCAGGCGTTTATCTGTTTTTGCACTGCATCCCTAGCACCCAGCACAGGGCCCAGCTGGGCGCCTTGGAAGAGCTCAGCAAGCAGTGAGTTAATGAACCTTGAGGGTGGTACAGGAAGAGATGCCCCAGGGTCTGGATGTTGAGGCCGCTTAAGAGGCTCTCAGAAGCCCAGAGAGGACAGATGTGCTGCCTAGAGGTTTCACGCGCAAGACCCGAGCTCCACTCTTTGGTTCTTGTGACTTGGGGGCCAGCAGTGATGTTGACGCCAGCGTTCAGGGTTCGTATAGGGGTGAGGAAAGGGAGATGACTAACGCAGACACCTGCTCTCATCCCTTCTGCCAGGCTCAGGAGATGAGAAAAGGCTGGGATAAAGTGAGGATAGAATATAGTTTTTCCTAGACAGGAGAGACTTAAGTCTATGAAATGCTCCACTGTGCAACTGTACCTCCACTCCCAGCACCCCAAGCCTCCGTGACCAGACCCTGATCCCCTCTGACCCCTCCTGTTACTATAGGTGATTGACCACAGCGGTGCCAGCCTTGGGGAATATGAGGATGTGTCCAAGGTGGAGAAATACAGCATCTCACAGGAAGCCTATGACCAGAGGCAAGGTATGGGGCACTTGGGGATAAATGGAGCGTGTGGGGGCCAAAAGGAGTGTGTGCAGGTGGGTGGTGATATTGGGGGACAGACAATAGACAGGGACATTGAGGGGAAGCTGGTGGCGAGGGCAGTGAGGGGGCAGATGGCTGGGAGGTGTGAGGGACTGTGGGAGGCAGATAGGTACATGGGAAAGCAGAGGGGGCATTAGAGGGATCAGGTGTTGAGGGATCGGGTGTGGGGGGAGTGGTCAGGGTCACATGGGGGCAGAGCGTGGTAGAATGTGGAGTGGGTAGGGCAGTGAGGTGATCAGTACAGACGTGGGGAAGATGAGGGATTCAGGGGACAGATGGAGGTGAATGTGATGCTGAAGGGATATGGGAAGATGGGGTGATGTGAAAGACTGGAGGCAGGAATCTTTCCTTTAGTTTCTGGATTGTGGGGAGGCCCCAGGAAGCCTGGGGAGAGGCCAGGGCTGTGGTGGGAGACTTGGGGGACTTGAATGATAGCCCTTTGACACCTAGAACAGAAGAGTTTCTCTGTGAATGTTAGCCCTGTGAGAGTGGAAGGTTATCTCATTAGGTCAGAGGCCCCACTAGATAGACTGTGTCTGACCCTCATCCCCTACCCCACCCACAGACTCAGTCCGCTCCTTCCTGAAGCGCAGCAAGTTAGGCCGATACAATGAAGAGGAGCGGGCACAACAAGAGGCTGAGACCACCCAGCGCCTCACGGAGGAGAAGGCCCAGGCCAGTGCCATCCTTGTGGGTAGTCGTTGTGAGGTGCGGGCACCTGGGCAGCCCCCTCGCCGGGGCACCGTCATGTATGTAGGTATGTGGCCACTGAGGCCTTATGCCCTGCCCTGCCTGATGTGGGCAATGCTGGGGACCCAGCCCTCAAGGAGATCCCAATTTAGTAGGAGAGACAGACAAAGCAGCTGACAGGGACAACCCAGAATGTTCATGGCAGGGAATTGGGAAGCAGAGGCAGAATGTCTGGGTTGTGATAGAAGAAGTGGAGGCCAGAGTAGTTAGTTCTGAGGCAAAAGTGTTCAGAGCTAAGATGAGGAAACAGGCAGAATTTTTAGAGCTGTGATGGGGAAAGCAAGGCTGAAGTGATAAGGGCAGTGATGAGGAAAGCATAGGAAACTGTGTGAGCTGAGAGGAAGTACCAGACCTCTCCTTGAGAGTAATCCAGAGTGCTTCCTTGGGGCAAGGACTATTTGAAGGAAAGGGAGAAGTGAGCCAGGTGAAAAGGGGGCTGAGTGTTCCAGCCAGAGGGAGTAATGAGTGCAAGGGCTGTGAGCAGGAACAAACTTGATCAGTTTGAGGCAGAGAAAGGAAGTAAGCATGGCTAGTGGGGAGTGAGCAAGGGGAGCATGGGCAGGGCTGAACCATGCATGACTTTGGAGATAGTAGAGAGGAGTGTGGGTTTTATTTCTTTTTTTCTTTTTTTAATATATTTTTTATTGATTTTTTACAGAGAGGAAGGGAGAGGGGATAGAGAGAGGTAGAAACATCGATGAGAGAGAAACATCGATCAGCTGCCTCCTGCACACCTCCTACTGGAGATGTGCCCGCAACCAAGGTACATGCCCTTGGCCGGAATCGAACCTGTGACCCTTCAGTCTGCAGGCCGATGCTCCATCCACTGAGCCAAACCAGTTAGGGCGGTTTTATTTCTTATAACAACTTTATTGAGATACTAGAGGCCGGTGCATGAAATTTGTGCACGGGTAGTGTCCCTAGGCCTGGCTGGCAATCAGGACCGATAGGGGCCTTCCTTCCGGCTGCCAGCCAGGGCTTTCCTTTGTTCCATGCTGCCCCCTGGTGGTCAGCGCACGTCATAGCGAGCTGTTGAATTCCTGGTCGAACTCCCGAGGGGACACTTTGCATATTAGCCTTTTATATATATACTAGAAACCCAGTGCATGAAATTCATGCACTCGGGGAGGGGGATGGTCCCTCAGCTCGGCCTGCACCCTCTTGCAGTCCAGGAGCCCTCAGGGGATGTCCAGCTGCCGCAGAGGCGGGAAAGGCTCCCACCACTGCTGCTGCACTTGCCAGCCGTGAGCCCGGCTTCTGGCTGAGCGGCACTCCCCCTTTGGGAGCACACTGACCACCGGGGGCAGCTCCTGCGTTGAGCGTCTGCCCCCTGGTGGCCAGTGTGCATCATAGTGAACAGTTGTTCTGCTGTTCAGTTGATTTGCATATTAGCCTTTTATTATATAGGACTAGAGGCCCGGTGCATGAAAATTCATGCACTGAGGGGGGGGTGAGGTCCCTCAGCCCAGCCTGCCCCCTCTCACAGTCTGGGAGCCCTCAGGGGATGTCCTATTGACGGCTTAGGCTCCCTCCCCGCGGAGAGCGGGCCTAAGCCGCAGTCTGGCCTCCCTCTGCGGGAGGCAACCGGCTGATCAGGGGAAGGTGATGCCCCCATCACACCTCCACTGCTGCCACTGCTGGCTGCCGCGGCTGCCTGAGCCTTGGGCCCTTGCAGCAGCAGCTGCCATCCGTGGCTTGCCTGAGCCTTGGGCAGCCGCTGCTGCTTTGTCCAGAAGGACGTCCAGAAGACGTCTGCCCTAATTAGCATATTACCCTTTTATTAGTATAGATATATAGATAATTAATATATCATAAAACTCACCCATTTAAAGTGTACATTATTCATTCATTGGTTTTTAGTATGTTCACAGAATTGTGTAACCAACACCACAATCAATTTTAGAACATTTTATCACCCCAAAAAAAACCCATAATCACTAGCTCAGTGATGGCGAACCTATGACACATGTGTCAGAGGTGACACTCGAACTCATTTTTTTGGTTGATTTTTCTTTGTTAAATGGCATTTAAATATATAAAATAAATATCAAAAATATAAATCTTTGTTTTACTATGGTTGCAAACATCAAAAAATTTCTATATGTGACACGGCACCAGAGTTAAGTTAGGGTTTTTCAAAATGCTGACACGCCGAGCTCAAAAGGTTCGCCATCACTGCACTAACTGCCACTCTTCATTTCTGAAACCCTGTCTCTTCCAGTCCTAGGAAGTCATATAGATTTATCTTTTCTGGATGTTTTATATAAATGGAATCATGTTATATTATGTGGTCTTTTGTGACTGCCTTCTTTCACCTAGCATGTTTTCAAGTTTCATGTATTAGAATAACGTTGCTATGTACATTTTTGTATAAGTTTTTGTGTGGACATATATTTTCCTTTCTCTATACCTAAGAGTGGGATTGCTGGGTCATATGGTAACTCCATATTTAACCTTTTGCGGAACTGCCAGATTATTTTCTACAGTGGCTGCAATTTCTCCACATAATAGTTATTCTAATGGGTGTGAAGTGGTAAAGCATATGGGTTTGATTTGCAGTTCTTTGATGGCCAATGATATTGAGCATCTTTTCATGTATTTAAATGGCAATCTGTATATCTTCTTTAGAGAAATGTCTATTCACATCCTTTTGCCCATTTTAAAATCGAATTGTTTGTCTTTTTGTTTTTGAGTTGTGTATTAGTTTGCTAGGACTGCCATAACAAAGTATCACACACTGGATGGTTTAAACAACAGAAATTTATTTCTCATAGTTCTGGAGGCTGGAAGTCCAAGATCAAGGCCTTGGCAGGTTTGGTTTTTTCTGCCTATCGTTGGTTTGTAGAAGGCCATCTCCTCTCTGTATCTTAACATGGTCTTTCCCTCTGTGTGCATTGACTCATTTCTGGTGTCTCTTTGTGTCTCCAAATTTCTTCCCATAAAGGACACCAGTCAGTTTTAATCACACATTAACTTAATCAAAAGCTCTTTATGTATTCTAGATACAATTCCCTTATTAAATATATGATTTGCAAATGTTTTCTCCCATTCTGTGGGTTGGTTTTTGTTTGTTTGTTTTTAAATTATTTATTTAATCTTTATTGTTGAAAGTATTACATATGTCCTCTTTTTCCCCCATGGGTTGGTTGTTTTTTTACTTTCCTGATAGTGTCCTTTGAAGCACAAAAGTTTTTTTATTTTTATGAAGCTCAGTTTATCTGGTTTTTTTTTTCTTTTGTTGCTTGAGCTTTAGGTATTATAGCTAAGAAGTCAGTGCCTAATACAGGGTCACAAAGATTTATGTCTGTATTTTTTCTAAGAGTTTTATATATATTTATATATTACAAATCTCAGCTGACTTGTTTTTTCTCTCTTTTTTTCCCCCCCCATCACCATTTATTCCCTCATACCCTCTTCTACCTTCACCCACCCCCCTCTCCTCTTTCTAAGACTTTTATAGTGTTACATCTTACATTAGGGCTTTGATGACCTTATTTTGTGTTCATTTTTGTGTATAGTATGAGGTATGAGTCCAATATCATTCTCTTGCATGCAGATATCTTGTTGTTCCAGCATTATTGTTATTATTATTATTATTTATTATTGATTTCAGAGAGGAAGGGAGAGGAAGAGATAGAAACATCAATGATGAGAATCATTGATTGGCTACCTCCTGCACACCCCGCACTGGGGATGGAGCCCGAAACCTGGGCATGTGCCCTTGACCAGAATCGAACCTAGGACCCTTCAGTCCATAGGCTGACGCTCTATCCACTGAGCCAAACCAGCTAGGGCGTCCCAGCATTATTTGTTGAAAAGATTATTTTCTCATTGAATTGTCTTGGTACCCTTGTCAGAAATCATTTAACTATAAGCAGTGTGGACTTTATGCTGAGTGGGATTGGCAGCCTTTGAGGAATTTGGATCAAGATAGTGGTGCTATTTCCCTTTGATTTTTACAAAGATCCCTTTGGCTGGGAGTGTCAAATGAGTAGGGAGTAAGGGGTAGGAGCAGAGCGACCAGTGAAAGCGGCTACCACATTAGTCTGGGCAGGAGATGGCAGTGGTCCTAGTAAGGAATAGTTTTCCTCAGTGGGCAGGCACAAATCTGGGATGAGCTGTGTCTGGAGTTTATTGGGATTTCTCCTCTGGGCAGGACTCACAGATTTCAAGCCTGGCTATTGGATTGGCGTACGCTTCGATGAGCCACTAGGGAAAAACGACGGCAGGTAATAAGTATTCCCACTCAGGTGTCTGTGTGTGTGTCTGTACCTGTGTCTGTGCTTGCATATGTGAGCATATATGTGTAAGTGCATGCATATACTACTGGGCGAGCCTATCCATCCTAGCATCTGGGGAGGGAGCCATGTTGGGAGCTGTCTGACCACCAACTTTTCTATCATGCCCGGCAGTGTGAATGGGAAACGCTACTTTGAATGCCAGGCCAAGTACGGTGCCTTCTTCAAGCCGTCAGTTGTGACCGTGGGGGATTTCCCTGAGGAGGACTACGGGTTGGATGAGATGTAATGCCCAAGGAAGGGCATCCTCTTGCTCCAGCTACCTTGCCCACTTATTGCCCCTCCCTATGTGTGCCCATGACTCTCTTCCCCGACCCTGTTTTTATTTTACTCA
The DNA here is from genome assembly GCF_000412655.1 of Myotis brandtii. Lineage (NCBI taxonomy): Eukaryota > Metazoa > Chordata > Mammalia > Chiroptera > Vespertilionidae > Myotis > Myotis brandtii. Next base: position 253,588 of record NW_005356042.1, on the reverse strand, counting down.
CTTTGTTCTTGCCATTGACTTTTGAGACTTGTGTATTAAATTTGCTGGACCTAGCCCTGGCCAAGTAGCTCAGTTGGTTAGAGTGTCATTCCTATATGCCAAGGTTGTGGGTTCAATCCTGATCAGGGCACATACAAGGGTCAACCAATGAATGCATAAAGAAGTGGAACAAATTGATCTCTCTCTCTCTCTCTCTCTCCTCCCATCCCCTCTTTTCCTCTCTCTCTAAAATCAATAAATTAAAATTTCAAGAAAAATTGTTAATTGCCAGACATGGGAAGCCTTTGGAAGACTTGGTGATTATAGGAAGGGCTGGGGCAGCTGGGTAGGAAAGGGTGAAATAGGAGGTTGAACAAAGTAGAGGTAGGACAGGGTGAGGCTTTATCCCCTAGCTGGTAGCTGGAGGCTCATGAGACTCTTTTATGTCCTTTATTGGTTAATATAATATTCTGCTGCTATGACAGATAGGCCCACAATAATAGTGGCTTTCGCAAAATCTAAGTTCATTTCCATGTAAGGACTTATTCAATCATAAGAACTAATGTGACCCCTCCATGTCAAATGCCAGTCTTCATCTCCATATATCTTGTTGCTCTCCCATCTCATCCTCCTGATTCCTACCTCATCTGCTCCAGGCACCCGGAGCAGAGAGGAGGGGATACCCCTTGTTTTTAGGAATATATATGTACAACTCAAAACTTGTTCCTGTTAGGTCTGATCAAATAATTGAATCGATACCCCCTCCCCTGGGAACTGACCTTTAGACCGGCGGTTGCCAACTGGTGGTCCATGAGGTCCGAAAGGTTGGCGACTGCTGGTTTAAGGAAACCTTTGGAGCAGCGGTCACCAACCGGTGGTCCGCGGGCCACTGGTGGTTCATGAGGTCTGAAAGGTTGGCGACCGCTGCTTTAGACCACTTCACAACCGACATACCCCCTTTTTTTTATATATATATATTTTATTGATTTTTCACAGAGAGGAAGGGAAAGGGATAGAGAGCCAGAAACATCGATGAGAGAGAAACATTGATCAGCTGCCTCCTGCACACTCCCCACTGGGTATGCGCCCGCAACCAAGGCACATGCCCCTGACCAGAATTGAACCTGGGACCCTTGAGTCCGCAGGCCAACACTCCATCCGCTGAGCCAAACCAGTCAGGGCCCGACATACCCTTTTGTTTAGACCACATTCCATTTGCTTAGACCACGTTCCATTTGCTAAGACCATTAACCTTCCCCCCTCCCGACCTTCCCAGGATTTGGACCACCCAGAGAATTCTCCGCCCAGAAAAAGCCCACCTAGAGTCCTTTAAAACCTCTGACTCCCCATTCCTGGCTGCTGGCACCATTTGGGGGCTCAGCCCATCTGGGTTTCCAGATGATCTAATAAATTCATAATTCTTTACCACTTTCAGCCTCGTATGTACTCCTTTGGCAACCCTAATAGTCCTATTTCGTTGGCTAGAATTCTGTCTTGTGGCCATTTGTAACTGCAAAGGGGGCTGAGAATTTTTTTTTTAACTTTTTAAAGAAGTCTGTTTATTGAAAGGATCTGAAAATAGTAATAAGACTTTCAACAACATTTAATAAATTCTCAGGATATTAACAATATGAAACATTAAGAATTTACTTTAAAAACTCAGCTTTCTAGACCATCCCAACATCATGCTGCTTCAGGGCGTGGGTAACGCTGGAATTTTGTCTACACAAGTGAAGAAATTTCATTTTTATTCTGGGCAGCCATGTTCCTAGCTAAATATCAGATGTTCTTATACTATAGAAGCTGGGGAGAAGGGATGTTGGGGGTCAACAAGTAGTTCTACCATAGTCCCTGTGGGTGGGGGAACCGTAGCTGTTCACTTAATACGGTTGACCCTTGAACAACATGGGTTTAACCTGTGCAGGTCCACTTATATGCAGATTTTTTCAATACATACTGTAAATGTATTTCCTCTTCCTTATTTTCTTAACTTTTTCTAGTTTACTTTATTGTAAGAATACCATATATAATATATATAACATAAAATATGTGTTGCCTGGCTCAGAGCATATATAATATATAATACCATATATAATATATAACACATAAAATATGTGTTCCGGAGTAGCTCAGTTGGTTGAGCATCATTCTGTGCACCCAAAGATTACCAGTTCAATTCCCAGTCAGGGCAATGGAAGAAACATTCAAGCCTGTAGAGAATTTTTTTTTTTTTTGAGAATTTTTAAGGGCTTATTTGAGCAAAACTGATGACAATTGCTGGGAAGCAAAATTCCAACAGATCGAGAAATGCTCCAGAAAATGGCAGTTTTGCACCTTATCTAATCTAATAAAAGAGAAACATGGTCATTAGCGTACGACCGCTACCCTTTTCATTGCCTAATCAGGGCGATATGCAAATTAACTGCCAACTAAGATGGCGGTTAATCGCCAACAAAGATGGCGGTTAATTTGCATATGTAGGCACAATGC
>NW_005356042.1:248043-249024 GCF_000412655.1 Myotis brandtii | reverse complement strand
GCCTCTGAGCTTGCACTCTAAGAAACAATGTTGCAAGTATAGAAGCTAAACAAACTCCAGAAACCTGCTTTCAGCCAGCAGGGCTTCAGCCAGCAGGACCGCAACAGTGTTTCAATTATAGAACCCAAACAAACCCAGTACCTGCTTTCAGCAGCCGAGGTCTCAGAGCTGCAGTCGGCCTCAGAGCTAAAGCCAGCTCTCAGCTCCAGTGACAGCCATAGAAGGTAAATAAATGCCAGAATAAAAAAAGAAAAAGAAAAAAAGGAGAGGTTTGGAGCTTCAGTCGCCCGCCAGCCTGAAAATGGCCCTCAGCCCCTCACCCAGACTGGCCAGGCACCCCAGTGGGGACCCCCACCCTGAAGCAACAAGATGGCGGCTAATTTGCATACTGAAGGCGGGCGGCAGTGGGCAAGGCTGTCCGCGGTCCCAGGACCCGGATCCGTGACCCTCCCGGCCGGGGGGCAGTGCTTGAGGCTGTCCGCGGTCCAGGACCAGATCTGTGACCCTGCCGGGCAGGGGACAGTGCTTGAAGCTGTCCTCGGTCCGGGACCGGATCTGTGACCCTGCCGGGCAGGGGGCAGCGCGGGAGGCTGTCCGCGGTCTGGGACCCGGATCTGTGACCTGGGGGCAGGCGGCAGTGCTTGAGGCTGTCCATGGTCCCGGGACCCGGATCTGTGACCCTGGCGGGCGGGGGGCAGTGCTTGAGGCTGTCCGAGTTCCTGGGACCTGGATCTGTGACCCTGCCGGGCGGGGGGCAGCACTTGAGGCTGTCCGCGGTCCCGGGACCCGAATCCGTGACCCTTCCCGGCGGAGCGGCAGCTCGCACAGGGGTGGATTGGCCAGGGTTGGGCAGGGCAGGACGCCTGGCTTCCGCCCAGCCCCAGTCACTCTGGGCAGGTGAGCAGCGCAGAGAGCCTCTGGACAGGGGAGGCAGGCCGGCGGAGGGCAGCCTGTACTCCCCACATGGCGGTGGTGACAGCT
>NW_005356042.1:240353-247366 GCF_000412655.1 Myotis brandtii | reverse complement strand
GTTGATTCTCCTGCTGCCCACGAAGGTGGAAAGTGAAGTGGGGAGACATGTGGGGAGTGAGCGAGGTTCCCTGTCTGGGGGTTCCAAATCTGCTGTTGGTTTCTTTCACCGCTGACTAGAGATATACAGGGTGTCCCCCCAAAATGTATACACACTTTGAATACCTACTAATTCCAATGGTTTTAAGCATAAGAAAGAAACAACAATGGAGCTGTTATCTGTTAAAAGTGTGGGCACAAACAGGTAGTTGGACATTCCCTGAGGGGTCTCAGATTGGAGAGGGTGAAGGCCAGATTGAGGGGCCCCATTCCCCCCTACCCCAGTGCACGAATTTCGTGCACCGGGCTACTAGTTTTATATATTACAATTAAATGAGGAGGCATAGCCCTAGCTGGTTTGGCTAAGTGGATAGAGCGTTGGCCTGAGGACTGAAGTGTCCTGGGTTCAATTCCAGTCAAGGGCACATGCCCAGGTTTCGGGCTCGATCCTCAGTAAGTGTGCAGGAGGCAGCTGATCATTGATTCTCTCTCATCATTGATGTTTCTATCTTTCTCTTCCTCTCCCTCTCTGAAATCAGTAAAAAATATATATTTAAAAAAGGCATAAGTGTGTTACATGAAATCCATTGGTGATAGATTAGGAAGTGGAAGAAAGCAAAGGGTTGGGGAAACCTCTGAGATTGGATGGATACAAAGTAAAATCATAGACACAAACTTCTTTTACATAGATCAGTGGTTCTCAACCTTGGCTGTACATTAGAATCACCTGGGAATCTTTTTAAAATCCTGATTTCTGGGCCTCATGACAGTGGGACAGGCCTGTGCCCTCCTTCACAAAGAGTCTCAGTCACGACTTCGAGATACTTCCACACAACCGTCCCGGACTGTAAAGGAAGACAGCCACCATAGCGTATTGAACTTCTGTCTGCGTTCGGGGCTCTGTTTGGGCATTTCTTCACTAAAAAATACAAATAAATGAACCCAACTGGAAGTGGCCCGTGCCTCACTCACCTTCTGACGGTCAGTCCTGGACAAGGCGTGGAAGCCCCTGGAGGGAATGCTGCTTGCGCTTCCTCGGGCTGCTTCTCTCCCACACTGTGTTCTTATAGCAACTGGTTTTACTAACTTAGTGCTTGGGGTGTATCTAGCCCAGTGGTTCTCAACCTTGGCTGCACATTAGAATCACCTGGGAATCTTTTTAAAATCCTGGTTTCTGGGCCTCATCCTCCAGAAATTCTGTTTGTTACTAATGATGAGGCCCAGAAATCAGGATTTTAAAAAGATTCCCAGGTGATTCTAATGTGCAGCCAAGGTTGAGAACCACTGTTCTAAAGGTATGTTAACCTACATGCAGAAAGACAATAAACAAGCTCAATTAAGATAAAGATTGACTTGTCAGGGAAGATTCTAGTCTAGGATGTAATTACCTGCCATGAACTGCTTTCAGTTAAGTTTTAATTTCAGACCATCCTATGTGGTTACTTTAGGTCTCAGTTATAAGCGACGGAAATGGCACCAGGTGTCTGATCGGCAGGGTCAGACCAAGTCTGGGTTCAGCAACCTCAGTACTTGGGTTCTGGCTAGGAAAGAATTCAGAGCCAAGACCCAAACTGTAAGAGAACATTTATTTGGTAAATCATAGAGATAGAAGAAGCAATTCCTAGAAGAAATGGGCTTAGGAAACAAGTTATTTCCGGGAGGGAAAGCAAACTGGCCCCTCAGTCCTAAGGGTTTTAAGGGTGGAGATTTTAGGAGAGGTCCCAGGCAGTGGTCGGCAAACTCATTAGTCAACAGAGCCAAATATCAACAGTACAACGATTGAAGTTTCTTTTGAGAGCCAAATTTTTTAAACTTAAACTATATAGGTAGGTACATTGTTACTAACTTAATTAGGGTACTCCTAAGGCTTAGGAAGAGCCTCACTCAAGGGGCCAAAGAGCCGAGTGGGTCTCGCGAGCCGCAGTTTGCCGACCACGGTCCCAGGTGAAGATCTCAATAGAATATTCAGCAGTTTTCCTGGTGTGTCCTTTCAGGGTTGTGGTCTCCACTGGTTAATTGGCCAGCACCAGGGGGGTCATTATTCAGTGCAGCTGGTCCTTCAATGAGGCTGGTTCTTATGTCAGCCTTGGCTGGTGTTGCTTATTTGAGCCTGGAGCTGAAATACAACTGAGGCATAGATATTATCTCTAAGGAGGAAAGGTCGGGGTCCAAACTGATATGCTAGGGGAGGAACAGTCACTCTGGGGGCGAGGTTCCACCCTACAGTTGTCCTTTGCTAGGTACCTGGGGCTTTCCACCCTCGTCCTTGCTCTGCTCATGTCTGTCTAACTGCCTACAACATCAAAGCCACTATGCAGGCCTTCCCTGAGTTTGTCAGGTTTAGTATGTGGCCCCTTTTCATCCCCCAAGACCTATACCTGCTATGTGAAAGTTGACCACAGTTAGGGATTAGAGACTCACTTTACAGAATGACCTGGTGCTTAAGCTTTAACAGTATCAGGGGGCCCAAAAAGGAAGGGTCAGTGTGTTGTGGTAATACCAGCTGCTATAACAAATTCCCCCTCCCCCACAGTCTGATACAGGGATTCTGGTTGATTGGCAGCAACCTCCATGTGGGGATTCATATACCCAGTCTCCATCTTGTGGCTCCATCATTTCCATGGGCTCAAAATTATCTGCTGCCAGCTAGCAAATAGGAGAGGACAGTGTGGAGGAAGTTCACCATATTCTTTAATAACCTGTTGTACACATTTCACTTCTGCTCATATTTTAAAAAAACACACACAAATTTTTATTGATTTCAGAGAGGGAGAGAAATAGGAACATCAATAATGGGTGAGAATCATTGATTGGCTGCCTCCTGCACGCCCCACACTGGAGATCGAGCCTACAACCCAGGCATGTGCCCTGACGGAATTGAACTGTGACCTCCTGGTTCATAGGTCGATGCTCAATCACTGAGCCATGCCGGCCAGTGCAGCCACTCTAGATGCAAAGTGGGCTTTGGAACATACTCCTGTGCTGAGCAGCTACCTCCCAGCCACTACCATGAAAAAGAACCATGGGCCCTAGCCAGTTGGCTCAGTGGATAGAGCATCAACCTATGGACTGAAGGGTCCCGGGTTCGATTCCAGTCTAGGGCACATGCCAGGGTCGTGGGCTCGATCCCCCATGGGGGGTGTTGCAGAAGGCAGCTGATCAATGATTCTCTCTCATCATTGATGTTTCTCTCTCTCCCCCCTCTTCCCCTCTGAAATCAATAAAAATATATTAAAAAAAAGAAATAAAGGAACCATGGATTTTGGTGGGCCCAGCATTGAAGCATTGACCTCTGCCTATTACCAGATTCATAACTTCAGGGGAAGCAACAGGAACAGGTGGGATTTCCTTCCACCAGACCCATTAAATCCTCCCGCCCCCCTGACAACTGCCCTTGCCTAATTTGCACCCTCCACCACCCTCCTTTTAATCCTCAGGTCAGTGCAGATGGAAGACAGTGAATGTCCAACCCTCCCTACATTTTTTGAGCCTCTGTTGTATGGCAGGCCTGATGCTGGGAACACATTCATGAATTGGACATAGTCCTTGCTAGAGAGTTGAAGGCAGACAAACATAATTACCAAACGTTGCCTTTTTATCCACTTTTGGCTGTTATATTTAATTATGAGTAAGACTGCTGGTAGTGGGGGAGAGAGAACAAACCACTAAATCTGCGGGTGGTGCTGGTACTAAGGAACGGAGGGGAGACACGTGAGTAGGAGTCACTGGAACAAAAGGGCTTTGTAGGTCTGAAGTAATCCCTTCTTTGATTCCTGCTGATCAGAAACTTGATCCCCGAGCTAAACACAAACTTTGGCTGAATGCAACCTTTGCCCTGTAGCAGGGCTAAATTACCAACTCAAACAAGCTGATGGTCCACTTAAGTTGATTCCTGTACCAATTTACAGACTTGGGATAATTCACTAGGCTAAGAGGTGTTGTAACCTTAGTAAAGAAGAGCACAGATTCTGAAACTGGACAGCCTACTTAGGTCAAACCCCAGCTCTCACTCAGCAGCTGGCAGGCAGAATAGTAACTATTCCTCTTTGGGTTTCAGCTTCATTCCTGTAAATTGGGGCCAATAATAGTATCGACCCCAAGTGATTGTGTGAGCATTAAATGAGCTAATAAATGTAAAGCGCTTAAATTCAGAGCCAGGCACATAGGTAAATGCTTCCTCAGTATTAGCTGTATAAAAATGACTACATAGCCCTAGCCAGTTTGGCCCAGTGTATAGACCGTTGGCCTGCAGACTGAAGGGTCCCAGGTTCCATTCCGGTCAAGGGTACATGCCAGGGATGCAGGTTCTATCCCCAGTAGGGGGCGTGCAGGAGGCAGCCAATCAATGATTCTCATCATTGATGTTTCTATCTCTCTCTTCTCCCTTCCTCTCTGAAATCAATAAAAATATGTTTAAGCCCTAGAAGGTTTAGCTCGGTGGATAGAGTGTCAGCCTGCAGACTGAAGGGTCCCAGGTTCGATTCTGGTCAAGGGCATGTACCTTGGTTGCGGGCACATCCCCAGTAGGGGGTGTGCAGGAGGCAGCTGATCGATGTTTCTAACTCTCTATCTCTCTCCCTTCCTCTCTGTAAAGAATCATTAAAATATATTTTAAAAAAATACGTTTAAATAAAAACAATATATATTACAGTCAACAGTTACCATGCTGACTATATATAATACAGTCAACAGTTACTATGCTGGCTTTCACAGGGGCCTGCACCCAATTTCTTCACTTTTTCTCCTCTTGTCGCACCTTTCCTGGCCCAAGTCTTAGTCACCCTCTCAGAAAGGGATTCCCTTATTTTCTTTTTCATCTTTTTTGTTAATCCTCCCCACAGGATACTTTTTGTTAGGCACATTCTTGCGCTCCATACTGCCCCGCTTGGGGCTCTTGCCCCTCCCGGCGATTTTCCTGTTATCCTCATTATAGGTTTCATGGTTAACGGCCTTCAGTTTCCAGTGGACCAGCTACATCTGGCCCCCACCTGCACCTGGTCCGACCTGTTACTCTGACTGACCTGTATAAGAGACATAAATATCCCGCTCCCTCTACTCTGCCTGCTGATGTGATTTTGGACTCAGCCCCTCTGCTAGCAGAAGTAACAATAAATTTATAATTCTTTTCCCCTTTCAGCCTCATGTGTACCTCCTTCTGTTACTAGGAAACCCCTGGGTGGGCTCGGGCTGCCTGTCGCAATATCCAATAACGAAGGCAGGGTTGAATCATATAAGGCGTTTATTGAGAAGGCCAGCCAACCAAGAAGATAGGGAGCTTACAGGCATCCAAAACCTGTATTACAGCAAGGTGCAGGGGACAGGATTATATAGGAAAAATGGACTGGGCTGAGGTTGGGAACAGAATGCGATTACATGCAGTCCTGGACGTCAGCAGACGTCAACCGTTGTTGTCGGTTGTCAGGTAATGAGATGATGGTTTGGCTCCTGGTGGGGTTGGCCTGAAAATGCGTAATGGTTCTGCTTGCTTGTTGGGTACAGTATACATTGTCCATAGCTGAATCACCTCCCCAGTCACTTTGTTCGAGATCAAAGGGAGTATGCAAGTGCACCGGCCTGAGAAATGAAACTTAGAAAAGAAAAAAAAACTTAATCCTCTGTTCCATATAAGAAACTTAACCCTCTATTCCTATATGAATATGTATTTCAGAATTAAATAATATGATTATCTTTCAGATTAATTCAGGTGCTCTATCAGATTATAAGTCCTGTTACTTCGGCAACCCTAACATTTGGTGCCGAAACCTGGGAGGGTTCCATGGGGAGGGGGAGTCATCACCCGGGCTTTGGTCACCCGGAGTTTGCTACTTGGAGAGCAGTAGGCAACAGCAGCTCAATCTGGGTTTACCTCCCAATTCTACTCATGATCTCGGCCTTGATTAGGCCTCTCTCCCTTACGGGCTCTCCTGAACCAGCCAAGGAGGACCTCTCCTTCCCATTGCTGACCCCCCACTCAACACTGGCTCATTTCATCTCTGGTAAGTGACAACTGGATCATCCCTCCATTTTCTTGCTGGGTACATGATTTTTATGTATTACTTTCCTTAGAGATTTCTGATTTGCCATCTCAGACAAAGACCTAGTGCTAGGTCTGAAATCCTCTCCAGTTCGGCCTCGACCCTAGGACAGGTCCCACAGTCTTTCTCCTCCCAAGGGATGCCTGCCATGTGGATTAGACTGTCCTCCCTCCAGAGCCTGACAAGACAGTGGGGACGCCCTCCCTCTAGTCTAGCTTCGCAGGTCTCCCTTTGTTCCTTACCTCCTCTTTCTAATTTACACCATGGGGAATTTCCCCCCCCCCCCCCCCCCCCCGAAAAAAACATGCCTCTGGGATGTCTCCTTCGTCCTTTCCACGGAGGTCCGGCCAAAGTGCCTTATCCACAATATAAATTAGACAATGATTCACACTGGCCAGAGCATGGAACTTTAGATTTTAATATTCTCCGGGACTTAAACAATTTCTGTTACTGCAATGGGAAAGGGTCAGAGATCCTCTACTAAAACCAGACAACCAATGGGTCCAGGCTGCCTGTCACTACCTGAACCAATTAAGCCAATTAGGAGACAGGGTTGAATCATATATGAGTGTTTATTCCAATAATGTTGGCAGTATGGGAGAGCAGTAGGTCATCCACAAAAATCTGCTCTGCCTCTCCCCATAAGCCAGCCACTTACATTAGGTGAAGGACAGAGATTATGTGGGGAAGTAGGAATTACAGGCATAGGACAGTAGGCACGGGACAGTCATTACAGGTTACAAGTCATGCGGACTGGGGGGTGGCAGAGGGCGGGTACCTCTGGGTACCCCTGGACTGGATTACAGGCTATAGGGGCTGGGGTTGTAAAGAGCTGGTGCCTCTGGGACTAGATTGTTTCAGCCATGAGGTTGTAAATCTTTCCATAATGATAGGCAGTTCTTGAGACAAGAGGATGGACTGCATTCCGATGTTAGCTCCT
>NW_005356042.1:236263-240175 GCF_000412655.1 Myotis brandtii | reverse complement strand
GAGTGTTTATTCCAATAATGTTGGCAGTATGGGAGAGCAGCAGGTCATCCACAAAAATCTGCTCTGCCTCTCCCCATAAGCCAGCCACTTACATTAGGTGAAGGACAGAGATTATGTGGGGAAGTAGGAATTACAGGCATAGGACAGTAGGCACGGGACAGTCATTACAGGTTACAAGTCATGCGGACTGGGGGGTGGCAGAGGGCGGGTACCTCTGGGTACCCCTGGACTGGATTACAGGCTATAGGGGCTGGGGTTGTAAAGAGCTGGTGCCTCTGGGACTAGATTGTTTCAGCCACGAGGTTGTAAATCTTTCCATAATGATAGGCAGTTCTTGAGACAAGAGGATGGACTGCATTCGATGTTAGCTCCTGTGTCCCAGGGCGTACAACTCCCAGTCAGGTAAGAATGTGCTTTCTTTCATCAGAACAAAATCATCATGGTTAACAGCATGATTAATATTTCTTATTTTATTTCTCATAACTAATAGCTAGTCCCCAATACAGTATGATATTTCTGCCCCTAACACTACGTCCAGGCCTTCTTCCTTCTCCACAGTCGCCCTTCTCTCTGTCAGGACTGCATCACTTACCAAATTCTTCTTCATTCTAAACCTTCCTGCGTGTAGTCCCTTCCTGAGGAACTCTTTGACCAAGCTGACATTTGGTCCCAAGAACCTACTGCTCCTCTCTTAACTATAGCACCATTCTCTCCTATAATCTCCTATATTCTCCTCTCTTCTCTTTCAAATAGAAAACCACAAAGTTTGTCTCTTAAGTAATTAGAAAAATCTGACCCTCAAACTTTAAAAAGAGAGATTGATTTTCTTCCCCAATATCAACTCGGGGACAGGGAAGTCTAGCCTGTAAACGAATCTCTAAATTGTAGCACTGTTCTCCAATTAACTGTTTTACTAATACTTATAGCCCTTTTACCAAGATAGGGATTTAAGGAAAACTTTCCTCACAGCCCCATCAAATTGCCTGCCTCTCACAAAGGCAGAACAGCTGCTTTCCTCCATCCTCCACCCCCATCTTTCCCAGGGAGCAGCAGCTGTTTAACCCTTTCTTTGCTATAAGACTGCAGACACTTGTTTGCAGAACTGTAGGCACTTGCCTAACAGTCCTGCCACTACCAGGAGTGGAACTCATTATTACCCAAACCATAGCATGTTATCTCTAAGGAAAGTAATACATAAAATACATGTTAAAGAAATTATTTGGGCCCTATCCGGTTTGGCTCAATGGATAGAGCGTCGGCCTGCGGACTGAAGGGTCCCGGGTTCGATTCTAGTCAAGGGAACATGCCCAGGTTGCAGGCTCAATCCCCAGTAGGGGGTGTGCAGGAGGCAGCCAATCAATGATTCTCATCATTGATGTTTCCAATCTCTCTCTCCCTCTCCCTTCCTCTCTCTGAAATCAATAAAAATATATTTTTTAAAAAATTATTTGGGTCTGTTAAGGGCCAAGAATTTGGGGGATACTGCTTATCCAATAAACAGCCTCGGGCATTAGAAAAAATTACCAAAACAAGCCTTAGGACCTTAGATCCCCCACTGAGCAATTAACAAGTAACTTTCAGTGTTTTTAACACCTTAGGGCAGAGGAAAAGCAAGAAAGCCATCCCATAAAAACAAATGACTCAGTTTTTTAAAAATATATATATTTTATTGATTTTTTTACAGAGAGGAAGGGAGAGGGATACAGTCAGAAACATTGATCAGCTGCCTCCTGCACACCCCCTACTGGGGATGTACCCGCAACCAAGGTACATGCCCTTGACCGGAATCGAACTTGGGACCCTTCAGTCTGCAGGCCCACACTGTATCCACTGAGCCAAATCGATTAGGGCCAAATGACTCAGTTTTAAGCCATATGTCACCGCAGGGCTGTGCCCCGTCTGCTACAAGTTTAGCCACTGGAAGAGGGACTGTCCCTGGGCAGAAAGGTCCCCAGGGCCAGAACCTACCCACACAATGGCCTTAAGCTGATGGGGCCCAACACTCCAGTCAGCCCTCTCTAAGAGCATCACCATTAAAGGGATGGAGCCAAGGGTGTGATGGGTAAGAAGTAAATTTTTCTTAAATATGGGGCTGCATATTCTCTCACCAAGGCCTCTTCCAAACCTGTTTAATCACTGGGGTGAATTGACATCCCTAACACTACCCTTTCATTCTACCCCTTCAACTGCAGGCTTGAGAATCTTACTTTTAGTCATGCCTTTTAGAAACTACAGGGAGGAATACTGCCCCTCCCCTTGTAAGGAAAGAATGTGGCACTTTTGAATCCAAGTGGCTGGCAAGGGTGCAGGGCCTGCCTCCCCCACCCCACCCCCCTTTCTTCATTCTAAACAAAAAGGCTGCCCATAACGCAGTCAACTATGACAAACAATGAAATCATTCAAGGCCCTGATTAAAACCCAGCTCTCTTCCTCTTCTGCCTCATGGAGGCCTTACAGAAATTTACTACCTCAGACCATACCTCTCCAGAGGGAACCCTTCTTCTGAACACCCATTTTATATCCCAATCAGCTCCCAACACATCACGAACTTCAAAAAATAGACACAGGTCCACAAACCCCTCAAAAAGACCTCGTTAACCTGGCCTTTAAGGTCTTTTTAAAAAAATATACTAGAGGCCCGGTGCATGAAATTCGTGCACGGTGTGTGTGTGTGTGTGTGTGTGTGTGTGTGTGTGTCCCTCAGCCCAGCCTGCACCCTCTCCAATCTGGGACATCCCATCCCTCTCACAATCCAGGACTGCTGGCTCCCAACTGCTCGCCTGCCTGCCTGCCTGATTGCCCCTAACCGCTTCTGCCTGCCAGCCTGATCACCCCCTAACCACTCCCCTGCCAGCCTTATTAACGCCTAACTGCTCCCCTGCCAGCCCAATTGCCCTTAACTGCCCTCCCCTGCCGGCCCGGTCACCCCTAACTGCCCTCCCTTGCCAGCCTGGTTGCCCCCAACAGCCCTCCCCTGCAGGCCTGAGTCCCCCGAAACTGCCCTCCCCTGCAGGCCTGAGTCCCCCCGCAACTGCCCTCCCCTGTAGGCCTGGGTCCCCCCAACTGTCCTCCCCTGCAGGCCTTGTCCCTCCCAACTGCCCTCCCCTGCTGGCCATCTTGTGTCCACATGGGGGCAGCCAACTTGTGTGCTGGAGTGATGGTCAATTTGCATATCACCTCTATTATATAGGATATATTATTTTTTTCTTTATTCTTTTTTTGTTTTTAAGTTTTGTTGCTTTTTAGGAGTAGGATATTCTTTTTTTAAATATATTTTTTATTAATTTCAGAGAGGAAGAGAGAGGGAGAGAGATAGAAATATCAATGATGAGCCCTGGCTGGTTTGGCTCAGTGGATAGAGCGTTGGCCTATGGACTGGAGGGTCCCAGGTTTGATTCCAATCAAGAGCACATGCCTGGGTTGTGGGCTCGATCCCCAGTGGGGCCCGTGCAGGAGGTATCTGATCAATGACTCTCTCTCATCATTGATGTTTCTGTCTCTCTCTCCTTTCCTCTCTAAAATCAATAAAAATATATTTTTTTAAAAAAGAAACATCAATGATGAGAGAGAATCACTGATTGGCCGCCTCCTGCACTCCCCCTACTGGGGACTGAGCCCGCAACCCAGGCATGTGCCCCTGACCAGAATCAAACCCGGGACACTTCAGTCCGCAGGCCAACGCTCCCTCCACTGAGCCAAACCGGCTGGGACGGATATTCTTTGGGGATCGAGCCTGAAACCCAGGCATATGCCCCTGACTGGAATTGAACCCACAACCCTTCAATCCGCAGATCGACACTCTATCCACTGAGCCAAGCCAGCCAGGGTTAGCCTTTAAGGCAGTGGTTCTCAACCTTCTGGCCCTTTAAATACAGTTCCTCATGTTGTGACCCAACCATAAAATTATTTTCG
>NW_005356042.1:228295-234419 GCF_000412655.1 Myotis brandtii | reverse complement strand
AGCAATGCAAGCTGCTGTGGGGCCTTGGGCCTTCTTTTGGATGTTCTGGATCTCTTTGACCCAGCTTCAGTTTGTTAGGTAATTTTAGATTGCAGAGGGCCAGGCCTTTCATATGCAAAAGCCTCTGGGCACAGCTTGGGTGGGGTGGGGTCTCAGGGAATCAAGAGGGTGGATCAAGCAGCTATGGCTGCTCCTCAGTCCTACCCTAAGAGGCCCTGCGTCTCAGTGTCCCGGTATTTGCTGCAAGCACCTCTGAGAGAAAGCTGCCCCTGCATTCCTGCCCTGATGCCAGACAGTCCAGTTTCTCCCCGTATGCGTCTAGGTCCCCAGAGACTCGCCCAGAACTGGAGTTCAGAGCAGTCAGGAGCTTGAGACTCCCTCCCGATTGAAAAAGACACCGGCGTCCAACGTCGCCAGCCCTTTCCACACTCGAGCCTCCGTACCTCGGCACTTTACTTCTGCACCTCCTCTGAGTCTCAGTGTGCTTTTCTCTTTCCTTCTAGTTGTAGAATTTCCACTCAGCCAGCCTTCCTGTGGTTCTGGATGATGTCCGTTTTGTCTTTTAGTTGTATTTTTGAAGTGGTTGTGCCAGGCAGCAATTTCCGGTGTTTACCTATGCCACCATCTTGGTTTCTCCCTGTAGGATGGTCTTAGGCGACCCCTGTGAAAGGGTCGTTCGCCCACCAAAGGGATCGAAACCCACAGGTTGAGAACCGCTGCTTTAAGGTCTTTAATAATAGACAAGGAGACCCAAATCCAAAAACAAAAGAGAGATCAGGCCAGGGCTGAGGCCCAGAAGGAGGCCTATCAACTCCTAGCCATGGCTCTCACAAACCCCAAACGAAGTGCCAGTCTTCCAACCAAGGGTAAGTCAGGGGCTAAGCCCCCTCCGGGCTCATGCTTCAAATGCAACAAGGATGGACACTGGGCCAAGTCCTGCCCAAATCCGAGACCCCAGGCTGGGCCCTGCCCAAGGTGCAGAAGTCTGGCCCCTCCAGGTCGAACCTCAGCCAGTCCAGCAAGGCCACCCTCCAGATCTAATTTGGAGCTCCCAGACCTCCTGGGACTGGCCACTGAAGATTGAAGCTGCCCAGGCCCTGACAAGGCCCCACAGACTTACCTAGTACATCACCAGGACAGAGTCTCGGGTAATATTTGTGGTGACAAGTAAGCTGATCTCCCTTTTAATTGACACAGGGTCCACTTACTCTGCCCTCCCCAAATTCGCTGAAACCCTTGTCCCCTCCTCAGTCTCTATTATGGGGTTGATGGACTGCATTTTAGTAGACACCCCCTATACCCACTCTTTTTTCATTCCATCTCAGTGCCTGACCAGGGCTACCACACATCCCTTCATAAAGCCCAGTTGTTCCGAATGACAGTCACCTACCTCAGTTTCACTCTCACCCCACCAAGCCGAGCCATTACCTAGGACCATAAACGCCTTATCTCCTCTATGACTGTCCCCTCCTCTAGACAAGAAATACTCTCCTTGAGCTCGCTAGGTTCTTTTGCCTCTGGATTCCCAACTTTAGTCTTCTCGCAAAGCCCCTCTATAATGCAGTGAAGGGTTCCCCCAACTGAGCTTTTAGATCCCAAGGCCAGCTCTTCCTGGCCCTCATCTTTGGCCCGTGCATCCTAAGAGCCCTTTCCTTCTTCCTCCAAAACTGCATTTAGGCAATTACCAATAGCTCCATAAGAGAAATGACACTATTCCAGACCTACACTAGATATCATCCCTTCCCTCAATCACAGATTAATTAGGGACTTCTCTACACCACACCTAAACATGAAGAAGTTACAGAAGAATGAGATTGGCCTCCCTCATCAACCCCAGCTTGCAGGAACCCCAGCTGCTAAGAACCCTAGCTTACAGGGGGAATAAAGAGAGAGGCTTGAATGTTAGGCCCATTCTTGCACTCCATTATGCCTTACGTGGGGCTAGTCCCCTCCTGGCGATTTTCCTGTTATTCTCATTATAGGTTTCATGATGAACAGCCTTCAGTTTCCAGTAAACCGCCTCACTGTTTCCAGTGGACCAGCTACACCTGGCTCCCACCTGCACCTGGTCCGACCTGTTATTCTGACTGACCTGTACAAGAGATATAAATATCCTGCTCCCCGTAATGTGCCCGCTGGTGCCATTTTGGTCTCAGCCCTTCTGCTAGCAGATGTAACAATAAATTTATAATTCTTTACCCCTTTCAGCATCATGCGTTCCTCCTTCAGCAACCCTAACACTTTTCCCATTGATTTTTTATTTTTATTTTTAGAGAGAGTGGAAGGGAGGGGGAGAGACAGAAACATGGCTGTACAAGAGACATAGATTGGTTGCCTCCCTCATGTGCCCTGACGGGAGCCATTGATAGAACCTGCAACTGAAGTACATGCCCTTAACTGTAAACAAACCTGAGACCCTTCAATCCATGGGCTGACGCACTAACCACTGAGCAAAGAGGCTAGAGCAGATTTCCGTATTTTCCATGGACGACACTAGCCTCCCAAATCCCTGCAACCTCAGCATTCTTAGTCTCCGCACAGTCGCAGTGGCCACATGGGGGCAACAGCACTCCACGCTGACGCATTGTCTTGCATTGGGCTGTGGCTCCAGCTTGGCAGAGGAACTGAATTTTCTATAGAACACTCGCAGCCTCATCTGGCTCAAGTTTAGAAGCAGAGGTCTTGCTTCCCTCCCTGAGGCCCTGGAAATTGTGGGGTGAAGGGATTTGGCTCCCTCAGGTGAGGAAAGGAGGGGGGGTCTATGCAAAGTTGGTGATGCGCAGATGCTGCCAGTCAGTGAATTAATCAGAGAGGGGAACCGATGTCCTGGCTGCGGAGCCAGGGCTGACTTTTCTGGTCAAAGTAGAAGCTGGCCCACCTGTGCTCCCTCCTGCTTTCCTTCATCTCAACCTTTCCCTCTGCTCGGGCCCTGGTCAGCTCTCAAGCAGCATTGAAAAGCTCCCATTTTTTAATTTTATTTTTTGCTTTTACATTTTAAAAGATTGATTTTAGAAAAAGAGAAATACACACACACACACACACACACACACACACACACACCATCAGACTCCACATAATTAGACACCCACTGGTTGCATCTTGTATGGCCCTGACCAGGAATCCAGGCCACAACCTTGACACAACCAACTGAGCTACCTGGCCAGGGCAGCTTTTACTTTTATTAGTATTTATTGTATTCTGAATTTACTTCCAGGCCATAAGTTTTTGTGTCTTCAGTTTCTCCTGGGATAACTTTTCTTTCTCTGCAGCCTCCTCTTCTGGTTTAGGAACAATCTGCTCTTTTCCAGTAAAGATCATCTCCATGTGGCAGGGAGAGAAAGCTCATGTGTGGGTTAATCCACCCATGAGCTCTGTACGTTCTGCGCTGTATCTTGGGAGCTTTGTTCACCTGGATGTGGTCAATGACCAGAGAATGTACATCTAAACCCTTGAGTTCAGCATTGCTCTCTGCATTTTTAAGCATGTGCAGCAAAAATGGAGCACTGTTTTTGGGCCATCGACCCCTGTGTCCAGCGTCACTGTTTGGCCTGGGCATACCTACCAGCTCCACCATTGTAATGATAGAATGGCACACAATGCTTCTGTAAAGTGACATCCTTCAGATACTTAACACTTCAGAAAAGTGTTAGGGTTGCTGAAGGAGGAACACATGATGCTGAAAGGGGTAAAGAATTATAAATTTATTGTTACATCTGCTAGCAGAAGTAACATATTTTTGAATATGCATACCCTTGATGGCCTGGGCAGTTTCATGAGTGTTTTTTTTTTCTCTCTCTCATGAGTGTTTTTAAAGTGAATACTAAGATTTGAACCTCTTGATTGGCATGATTTTGTGGAATTTTCTGGGTCAAGTGTACAGTGAACCATTCTCAGAGGTCATGACCTCTGGTCACTTTCCAGGAGAGCGAAGCACTCCCATCTTAGAGGAAAAAATGTCCCTTTCTCTTTTCTCTCTTCTTCACAATTAAAATAAAAAAATAAAAAAATATATATTTTAATTTATTGAATATATATATATTTTTTAATTTATTGATGTTTTTTGTATGGGGGGCATCGATTTGTTGTTCCACTTATTTATGCATTACTTGGTTGCTTCTTAAATTGTTTTTGTTTCATCTTTTTATCAGGTAGTCTTCTTATTATTGATTCATGGGAGTTTTTATTGTTGTTTTAAATATATTTTTATTGATTTCAGAGAGGAAGGGATAGGGAGAGATAGAAACATCAATGATGAGAGAGAATCATTGATCAGCTTCCTCCTACACGCTCCCCACTGGGGATCTAGCATATAACCTGGGCATGTGCCCCTGACCAGAATCAAACCCAGGACCCCTCAGTCCACAGGCTGATGCTCTATCCACTGAGCCAAACCAGCTAGGACACTTGGTTGCTTCTTGTATGTGCCCTAACTAGAGATGGAACCCACAATCTTGGAGTATGGAGACAACACTCTAACCAAAGAACTTACCCAGCCAGGGCCACAATTAAAAATTTTTGACATACTGACAGAATTTAAAATTAGAATTGTTACAGGAACCTCTCACAGACACCAGACAGGTGTTATCGGACAGCCCCCTGAGTCAGTGGGAGAGGGCTGTCCCCATCTCTATTCTCATTCTCGTAGGAACAAATTCAAAGGAGTGACCCTGATTGTGTTGTGATAAAGCCAATTTATTAAAGATATTAAAGCAAACAAATTTATTAAAGAAGCAAGGCAAGCAATTCTGCATCTGAGCCAGAGCTCAGATGGGCTTTCCTGTTTAGCTTGAAAAAGCCAGTTTGGTGGGGATTTGAGGAGTTATATACCCTCCTGTCTGTAAGTTTAAAAAAAATTCCTCTGCTAGATACCCTGGTAAAGATGAACTCCCTTCTTTTCTTTGTTATGGCTTTCCCAGAATTTATGAGAACCATCTGGTAACTTTATGTTGACAAACCCAAGACTGCTGGCTTCACTGTTTAAATAGTAAGATGAAATAAAACTGTCCCCCCTTCTTTTCCTTCCCCCTTCCTTCCTGCTGTCTTAGTTCCAGGGTGATTTATACTAAATAGTCTCTGGTTAGTGAGAAGTTGAATCAAGATTCCTCCTCCTCCCCTTCCCCTTTCCTTTCCTTCCTCTCCTGCATTTTTGTGAGGAGGAGTTTTAACCCTTTGTTCTCAAGATAAGTTCCTGCTATAAGTGGTCTGCAAAACTTTTTGGCCTTGTCTAATTCTCCTGTCTCAGTCTCCCTATTTCTTGTCTTGGAATTTTCCTAGATTGTCACTATCCTATAACATTCCCCCCTCAGAGACTTCCATCCCTAAAATCTTTTAGGGTTGATGAGGGAAAGCAATGTTTTCAGTAACTGCTTCCTGCTGACAATTGGTCATAGTCCCTAGCTGTGTTAGAGTATGGAAGTCCTCTCCATGCCTGATCTAAGATAGACAAAGGAATGGGATTTGAGACTGGAATAGAGAGGCGTTGGTTGATTCTTTTAAAATAGGGATGGACTGGAATTCCTGAAAGGCCATCACTTTGACATGGAGTCTCACTTTAGGAGGTGGTAAAGCAGATAGGCTTTCAAAGTGTGACCTATCTACACTAATAAAAGACAAACATGCAAATTGACCATACCTTCGCTACGCCTTAAACCACGCCCACCAGACAATCAGAGCAACTATATGCAAATTAACCCAACCAAGATGGCGGCTGGCAGCCACGGAGCTGGAGCAAGCAGGAGGCTTGGTTGCCCCAATGATGGAGGAAGCCAAGCTTCCTGCCTGCTGTGGCCAGGCTCTGAACTCCACTCAAAGCAACAAAGTTTCAATGATAGAAGATAAGTAAACCCCAGATACCTGCTTTCAGCCGGCCGTGGCCACGGAACTGGAGCGAGTAGGAGGCTGGGTTGCCCCTGGTGATGGGGGAAGCCAAGCTTCCCTCCCGCCTGCCCTGGCCAGCTCTGAGTTCCTCTCAAGGCTACAAAGTTTCAATTATAGAAGGTAAATAAATCCCAGAATAAAAAAGAAAAAAAGGAGAGACTGGGAGCTTCCGTCGCAGCCTTGGCCTGCCTGAAAACAGCCCTCAGCCCCTCATCCAGACTGGCCAGGCACCCCAGTGGGGACCCCC
>NW_005356042.1:227314-227762 GCF_000412655.1 Myotis brandtii | reverse complement strand
CTGGCAAGTGGACATCCCCCGAGGGCTCCCAGGCTGCCAGAGGGATGTCTGACTACCAGCTTAGGCCCAATCCCCCAGGGAGCAGGCCTAGGCCAGCAGGTAGTCATTCCCCAAGGGGTCCCAGACTGCGAGAGGGCACAGGCTGGATTGAGGGACCCTCCCGAGTACACAAATTTTTGTGCACCGGGCCTCTAGTATTGTATAAACAAGTAATTAGGTATTTAATTAGGAGTATGCCTATGAAAACAGAAGAAAAAAAGCCTGGCCAGCATGGCTCAGTGCTTGAGCATTGACTTATGAGCCAGGAGGTCATAGTTCCCGGTCAGGGCACATACATGCCCAGGGTTGAGTGCTAGATCCCCAGTGTGGGGCATGCAGGAGGCAGCCGATCAATAATTTTCTCTCATCATTGATGTCTCTCTCTCTCCCTCTCCTTTCCTCTCTGAAA
>NW_005356042.1:223810-227207 GCF_000412655.1 Myotis brandtii | reverse complement strand
TGGCATAAAATATGAAAAGACAAATAACATAAAATACAGAAAAACCACCCTGGAAACTCAACAGAAGAATAGCTGGAGAGAACTCTGATAACCAAGGGAGACCACATAGAGACTGGTAGTAAGTGTGGAAGCACAAAAGGGGTGGCCGGGCTCCCACAGACAGCAGCTGAAAGTCAGGAGGGATATTTCAGCTATGGAGGGTTCCCACTGAGAACTCTGGGGTCTAAACCCCAAGCTGGGCTCCCCAGCCCAGAGCACTAGAACTGAGAAAGGTGCCCAGATAATACCTGGCTGTGAAAAGCAGCAGGGTTGCTGTCTGCCAGGGAGAGACTAGAAATGCAGGCACCCTCTTAAAGGACCAACACACAAAATTTCCTGTGCAGCCACTCACCTTGGGCTCCAGCAGAGGGAGGGCAGAGTGTACTGGAGCTGTGTGAGGAGAGTCCAGAGTTGGGGGCTCTAGGGTTGGAGCTTGGAAGGCAGCCAACCCAGTTTCCTATGCTGAGTCATTCCCTCACACTGCAGAGGACATCTTTCTCCTACAGACCTTAGCTATCCAGGTGGTTTTGACCTAGGGCAGTGGTCGGCAAACTGCAGCTCTCGAGCCACATGTGGCTCTTTGGCCCCTTGAGTGTGGCTCTTCCACAAAATACCACGTGTGGGCGCGCACGTACAGTGCAATTGAAACTTCGTGGCCCATGCGCAGAAGTCGGTGTTTTGTGGAAGAGCCACACTCAAGGGACCAAAAAGCCGCATGTGGCTCGCGAGAAAAAGCCCCCTGTGGCTCTCGAGCCACGGTTTGCTGACCACTGACCTAGGGGAAAGGCAGTCAACACACCCTGTTGGAAGAATCCTCACCCCACTCTGTGATCAATAGCCTGAGGCCAATCAAGGTAGATAACAATCTGACTGGTAGCAGAGGCGGATCTCTGGAGGCTTTGAGACTGCCTGATCTCCTTCTGGGCCTGGGGGTAGGAAAAGCAGGCCCTGGTGCATTATCTTGGTCCTTTCCAAAGGCATCCAGCCCCAGCAGAGGGAGCCACAAGCTGTGGATTGCTGATAGACCCAAACAGGATACTCAGGGCCAATCGGAAATAGGGTCTGACATTGTCCTGCACTAGAGATTGGGAGGTGTAGCAGATCTACCTAATATAATACGTAGACACAAACTCAAACAAGCAGCCAAAATGGGGAGACAAACAAACAACCCCCAAATGAAAGAACAAGAGAATTCTCCAGAAGAGATAAATAAAATGGAGATAAGAAATTTATCTGATATACAGTTTAGAATAATGATGGTAAAGATGCTCAACCGCATGAGAAAAGATATAGTAACTAAAAAAAAGAAAAAAAAAAAGAACAGTCAGAAATAAAGAGTGACATAGCACTAATAAAGAACACACTGGCCCTAGCTGGTTTAGCTCAGTGGATAGAGCGTCGGCCTGCAGACTGAAGGGTCCCGGGTTCAATTCCAGTCAAGGGCACCTGCTGGGGTTGCAGACTCGATCCCCAGTAGGGGGCGTGCAGGAGGCAGCCTATCAGTGATTCTCTCTCATCATTGATGTTTCTATCTCCATCTCCCTTCCTCTCTAAAATCAATAAAAACCTTTTTTTTTTTTTTTAAGAGAACTCACTTGAAGGAATACACAGCAGATTAGAAGGGTAGAAAAATCAATCAGGGAACCAAGATGAAAAAAAACACAATTAAAAAACAAGAGGACAGCTTAAGGGATCCCCTATGGAAATGGTGAATAGGATGCAGGAACCTGTAAATATCTGGACTGAAGATAGAAATTTGGGTATTGATAGCCTAGAAATGGAATTTAAGCAATGCATGTGAAAGAGATCTCAAGGTTAAGGTCAGGCAGACAGACCTGGATAACAATATGATTGTAATTGGCAGTGAGTGCTGTGAGAAAATGCAAGTTACAAGTATGTTAACTGGAAGCTGCACCTAGTCTCAGATGGAGGTGGAGACAGGAAGGGCTTCCCTGAAGAGGTGACTCCTGATACCCAAAGCCTGAGTAACTACAAAACCAGGAAAGCAAAAACAAGCAAGCAAGCAAATAAACCAGGGGTCCTCAAACTACGGCCCGCAGGCCACATGCAAATACAAATATTGTATTTGTTCCCCTTTTGTTTTTTTACTTCAAAATAAGATATGTGCAGTGTGCATAGGAATTTGTTCATAGTTTTTTTTTAAACTATAGTCCGGCCCTCCAACGGTCTGAGGGACAGTGAACTGGCCCCCTGTTTAAAAAGTTTGAGGACCCCTGAAATAAACAAACAGAGATGGAGTATTCTAGGTAGAGGGCACAGCCCATGCGAAGGCCTGGCAGCAAGTGAGCCCTGGAGGGCAGAAAACAAGCTGCTCAGTCTGGCATGGGGTGTGTGTGTTGAGAAGGGAATCTGAATTAGTCATCACCAAAAGTTTTGGGATAGCCAAACCCAGGTTCCAACCTGGTCCTGACACCCTCTGTGACCTCAGGTAAGTGACCCTGCCTTCAGAGCCTCCATTTTCTCTCCTGTTAGTTCCTGTTCCATAGACAAGGCTTGGGTAGCAGTTCCTTGCCCTGCCCCCAACAAGCCCTAAGGTAGCATTAGCCTTGACTATGGGTTTCATCTGTTTTGATCTTTTTATGTGAGGTATTATCATATTATATTAATTAAGAATCAGTGCATCAGGTTAATAGTTAAGAGTACAAGCTAGGGAGTTTGACCTCACAGTCACTTCACTTATTTCTAAAATGGAGAGAAAGACCGTTATGAAGACATATGAGCTGATATATTGAAAGTGTTTAGGAGAGTTATTTTTATCAGTATTACCTAAGAATGGGCAAGAGTCAGCCACCTGAGGAATCCAGGTGGGCTCCAGGAGGAGGGAACAGCATGGGTACACAAACAGAATAATAGCTACTACCAGCCGTGGGCAAACTACAGCCCGTGGGCCGGATCCGGCCCGTTTGAAATGAATAAAACTAAAAAAAAAAAAAAAGACCGTACCCTTTTATGTAATGATGTTTACTTTGAATTTATATTAGTTCACACAAACACTCCATCCATGCTTTTGTTCCGGCCCTCTGGTCCAGTTTAAGAACCCATTGTCGCCCTCAACTCAAAAAGTTTGCCCACCCCTGGTCTAAGCTCTAATCCAGTGATGGCGAACCTATGACACGCATGTCAGAGGTGACACACGAACTCATTTTTTTGGTTGATTTTTCTTTGTTAAATGGCATTTAAATATATAAAATAAATATCAAAAATATAAGTCTTTGTTTTACTATGGTTGCAAATATCAAAAAATTTCTATATGTGACACGGCACCAGAGTTAAGTTAGGGTTTTTCAAAATGCTGACACGCTGAGCTCAAAAGGTTCGCTATCACTACTCTAATCAC
>NW_005356042.1:222359-223693 GCF_000412655.1 Myotis brandtii | reverse complement strand
CCCCCCCCCCCCCCCCAACCACCAAGCCTGAAACCTGGGCATGTGTCCCACCGGGAATTGAACCACCTCCTGGTTCATAGGTTGGTGTTCAATCACTCCACCATGCAGGCCGGGCTAATCATCCTATATAATAAAAGGCTAATATGCAAATTGTCCCCTCCACCAGGAGTTCCACTGGAGTTCAACCAGGGGGGCGTGCCAGCCAGCCATAGGCAGGCAGCCCCTCCCTGCATCCGGCCCTCCTCCGCAGCCACACCCGCATCAGCCCGGCCTCCAACCAGCCTCCCCTATCACATTCGGGGTGGGGCCCGGCCAACCTCCTGTGTCCCCTCCCCCCAGCCGGCCTGATCAGCCTTGATGGGGCAGGCCGCCCCCACCCATGCACCAATCCGTGCTCTGGCCTCTAGTTTAATTATAATAGGGGCTTAGTGAGGGGGGCACCGAAGTCTTTGCTCCCATTTTACAAAGTATATAACTGCTCAGAGATTTCAAGTCACTGTTTTTGGAATGTCACAGTTATTAAGGGGCAGAGCCCAGATTCAAACTCAAACCAAGCCAGCCTCCAGGGGAGAGGCTAAGGGCCAAACAAGTCAAACAGCCTGGTAGCTAGATTTAGCTCCTTATAAAAAGCCCGAAAAAACACTGGGTGTGCACAGGTTGGAGACCGGAACCAGAGAGCAAGGGAAGCCTCCAAAGGCAGCTGGAGTCGCCACTTTTTCTCCCAGTTTTGGCATTCCCCGCCCACCCCCCAACCAGGCCTTGGCCAGTGGACTCGTCCTGTGCCAGACGCCCTCTTTAGAGATGGGAAGTCTGAGATGACACTTTGGGCCCGTCCAGGAAAAATGACTCTGGTGACCCTGACTCAGAGGGTAAAGGAATGCGGGTGGAGGAGGCGTCTCACAAGGCAGTTTTGGTAGGCGGCAAAACCCTACCCAGTTTGACCGCCATCCTGCTGCCGCAAGGTCCCGGGAAATCTAGACTAGCGGTAGTCCCCGCACAATGCGGGCGCTTGGCCTCCGATCACGAGCTAAATAAAATTCGGGGCTTCCAGATGCTGTCGCGACAGGACCAGGATAGGGGCCGAGAGCCAAGAGTCGCGTTTCTGGCGGGCCGAAAACCGTATCCGTAGCCGGGAGGAGACCAGTTTAGGGGGAGAAAATTCACAAAACCTATGGGGTCACCTTAGAGGTCTTGACCCGGGTTGAGAGGTGTTGGGAAGACCTCAGACCTGTGAAATCAGCGCGGGGACTCGGTCCAGGCGAAGCCCGAGCGGCTACAACCAATGGACGAGGCCGAGCGCGCGCGCAGGCGCAGTGGTAGAGACCAGTAGGACC
>NW_005356042.1:221470-222316 GCF_000412655.1 Myotis brandtii | reverse complement strand
AGGCCCGGCTGCAGCGGAGACGAGCGGACCCGCGGACCCGCGAGAGGCGGTGAGCGCCCAGCCACACTACCCTTGTACTTCGTACGGCCCCAGACCCGACGAGATCCTAAAGTCCCGGCTTCAGAGGTCCCCAGACTGATGATCTGAGATTCGAACCTCCAGACCTGTCCTGCCCGCGTTAACTCGCCCCGGACACTCTTCCACCCTCCGTCCTTGGACTTGAGAGGTACCCCGTAAATTATGCTCTCGTGCCCCCCCATTCTAATGGGAACCCCGTAATCCCTGGCCCGGGTCTTACTCCCACGATCTCAGACCCGAGCCCACAGACGCAGCGGTGACACTGTGATCCCGCTGCGGGGAGTATCTGAATTTCCAATCCCACATCCTGAATTTCCAAAACCCTGTCCCGGGGGCCTCCAGGCCGAGAATCTGACCCGCCCGAGACCCATAGTCCAGTTCTGGGGCCCTGACTCGAGCCCCCAGACACATCCGGGATGTCTTACACTAACTTGGCGCTCCCGGGAACCCACCAGACCCGGACCCCCTACCCTTAATGATGCCTAAGCGTAGACTCACCCAGGATCATTCAAGGCTGACGAGGACCCTTTGAATCCAGAAGGGGTTTCAAATGTGATCATCAGTCCCTACCGCACCCATCCGAGCACTGCCATCCCCCAGCAGCCCGGACCACCATTCTGAACGGACTCTTTAAGCCCAGCCAGAGGCCTCACTCCCCCACGTCCAGCTGCCTGAATTTCTCATTTTTATGGTTCGCGACCACCTAACCACTTTTTTCTCTTTAGGAACCTAGAGTCGCAGCCATGTTCCTGGTTAACTCGTTCTTGA
>NW_005356042.1:206532-221330 GCF_000412655.1 Myotis brandtii | reverse complement strand
CTATGAGCATCCTGGGCGGGGTCATTAGCGCCATCAGGTAGGGCGGGGCCTGAGGGGGCGGGGCCTTACGTTGGAGACTGTCGGGCGAGAATAGAATGGGGTAACCTGGAGACTGACCTGGAGCCTTCATTAGGCTGGGCCGGGCCTGGGCAGGGAAGCCGGCCTTGAGGGGCGGGTCGTAAGGAGGCGACTGCAGCTCGTGGGGGCGGGGCTACACCTGGGGGGTTGCCCTCTGTTGGATCGTTGCTGGGTCCGGGCCGGGCTTTGGGAGGTGGGGCTTACTCCGGCTGGACCCCGCCGGCTTCCGCTAACCTGAAGATGAACGTTAAGGGGGCGGAGCCAGCGAGGCTGGGTGTCACTTCATGGGGGCAAGGCTTGTGTTATGCGCCCGGCGCGGCCGTCCTAGGTGGGTCCATGAGAAGGTGCCCCCAGAAGAGGCCGAACCTACTGGGATAAGAGAAATGGCCTTGAAGGGGCTCAGCCTGGCTGGGAACTAGCTGGATTAAAATAGAAAAATGTCCTGGTGGAGGTAGGGCAGATTTTCTAATTAGCCTAATTAGAGGCCTAATTAGCCTTGGCCATTGAGCAGTGATCCCTCCAAAGAGCTGGAACTAATGGAGCTGGGGCGGGGTGCTGGGAAGACACAAGAGTTCAGGAAGCCGTAGCGATGAACTACGTTCCTAGACAGATGGGATCGGAGGGGTTTGGGGCCCCGAGAAGCCGGGGCAGAACTTTTACGAAGTGAGCCCTCGGAGGGGCTGAGTCTATTGAGGGAGCTGCCATTGGGCAGGTGTGCTCTGGTAGGAGTGGAGCCTACCTTAAAGTCAGGCCTCTGAGTTTCCTCACGGGTGCAACCAGGGCAGCAAGGATAGGGACAGGTGAGGACAAAAGAGATAGGGCAGGCGGAGGGAGCAAGTAGGGAGGGTGGCAGTCTGGGTTTGCGCGGGTTGGGGTGTGGGAGCTAGTGCTAACTCCCCTGTTTCCCTCCAGTGAGGCGGCTGCGCAGTATAACCCAGAGCCCCCGGTAAGCTGCCCTCCACAACTGAGACCT
This sequence comes from Myotis brandtii, assembly GCF_000412655.1. Lineage (NCBI taxonomy): Eukaryota > Metazoa > Chordata > Mammalia > Chiroptera > Vespertilionidae > Myotis > Myotis brandtii. Next base: position 220,279 of record NW_005356042.1, on the reverse strand, counting down.
TGCTTCCACTCTGAGGCCTTTTCCAGCACTTCTCCTTGTCCCTTTGGAGAAGCTCACCCCTTCCATATCCCTCTCATTAAGTCTCTCCCTTGTCATGTCCACAAACAGCTATTACCCACTCCTTATTCACTGACCACCTCTCATTCCTTTGATCACTCAACTACTCAGTCCACTCTGGGTGGCAATCTAGGGCTGTACTGGCCAGGGCTCCCCTCCCCACCTCTTACTCTATCTTCTACGAGATCTCCTCCCTCTGCAGCCCCCACGCACCCATTACTCCAACATTGAAGCCAATGAGAGTGAGGAAGTCCGGCAGTTCCGGAGGCTCTTTGCCCAGCTGGCTGGAGATGTAAGTAACCCCGTCCTAACTCTTCCATAATTTCCCTTGGGTGGCCCTTGTACAAACATTCAACCATGGCTATCCCAAAGTTCCTATCCTCCTTCATAACACGCCCAGATCCCTTTCAGTCACCCTGACCCACCCCAAACTTCCCTGTAGGACATGGAAGTCAGCGCAACAGAACTCATGAACATTCTCAACAAAGTGGTGACCCGACGTGAGTGACTGGGGTTAACACATTGGGCAGGTTTAGAGGTATGGCAGCTGGGGTAGTAGAGACCTCTGGCCTCTGACCTTCAACCTGTCCCCCACAGACCCTGATCTGAAGACTGATGGTTTTGGCATTGACACATGTCGCAGCATGGTGGCCGTGATGGATGTATCCTTGAGGGCACTCTGGAAGAGGCCTTGAATGAAGAAGGAATTTTCTGAGAGCATGAGTGGGAACCAGGGTACAGCTTGCATACCCACAGATGTGGACAAGAATACATTAGAACACACCCACCTATGGACATGTGGCAATCAATAATAATATCAGCTATCATAGCTGGCACTTACTTGTACATCAGAACCAGTCTGTTAGACACATACAATTATTATATTCCATTCTATAGGTAAAGAAACAGACTCAGAGAGAGGCAGTCATTTGTCTGAAGTTATAAATAAAGAGTAAGTGGCAGGATAGGAATTTGGACTCCAGGTCTTTTGGACTTGAGAACCCAAGCTTATAATTTCCCTTGGGTGGCCCTTGTACAAACATTCAACCATGGCTATCCATAGGTATGCCTACATGCACATATATACATGCACACACAAGGGCACACCCATATACACGAAGATATGTGATGGCATATGCACAGGAACACATGTGTCTATTTGCACATGGCCAGTCATTAGCTGATCTTGGATATATGCACACTCAGCACATAGGTCAGTGCAGACACACACATATATTCATGTGTGATCATGTGATTATATAAGAGTTACATGCAAAAGGTTTAGCATAGAGAGTGGTCTGTACATGTTTGGTGTTACTATGATCATATGCAGGTAGTTTTTTTGTTGTTATCCACATCAGAGGATATTTTTTTCATTGCTTTTCAGAGAGAGTAGAAGGGAGAGAGACAGACGTGTCAATATGAGAGACACATATCAGCTGGTTGTCTCCTGTACTATTGGGAGATGGGAAGTGAATCTGCAACTCAGGTATGTGCCCTTAACTGGGAATTGAACCCACAACCCTTTGGTGCGAGGGCCGATGCTCTGACCACTGTGCAATGTCAGCCAGGGCTGCAGGTAGATTTTTCAGCTCTAAATCTGTTTGTCTCTGTGACTGGGAATATTACTTGTGGGACTGGTGTCTTGAGGATTTAGTGAGCAAAGTTATGGTCTGAGAAGCTTAAAACTGGTGTGTGTACTAGGTAATCTGGTAAGTCTTGGTAGGTTGTTACTGAGAATTTATCAAGTGCCAGCACCGGAGGTAAGAGCTTTCTGCCAATATCTCATTCTGTTCTGATCACAAACCCATCATGTATTCACTACTGTTCCCTCATTTTCTTAGAGCTCTAAGGTGCCCCTGTTTTTTTTATATGTTCTAACATTTAGGAAATCAAATTACTATCAAGGATTTAATAAACAAGGAATTAGTAACTATTCAGGTGAGAAATTTATAGTTTGGAAAAGTTTATTATAATTCCACAAGGTTATGTTTAAAGAGAGTCCTAACCATTTAGAAACATAAAGTGGCCCTGGCCGGGTAGCTCAGTTGGTTAGAGCATTGTCCTGATAGGCCAAGGTTGTGGGTTCAATCACTGGTTAAAGCACATAAAGCAACCGAGGAATGCATAAATAAGTGGAACAACAAAATTGATGTTTCTCTCTCCTTCCCTCCTTTCCTCTTTCTCTAAAATCAATAAATAAAATGAAATGAGAACATAAAGTAAAATTTGTATGGATAAAACAAGAAATAGCACCACATCCCAGGTAACATGACTAGGGTGAGATAGGAACTGGGGTTTTAGCCCATGTTTCCCTGCTTGGCAGTTACCATTTTGATGTACACAGGGTGTACAATGCACACATTTAGTACAGCTATTCTTAACACCCTTCTGCCAGAGTGACACAACAGGCAAGCTGGGTTTCGAGGAATTCAAGTATTTGTGGAACAACATCAAAAAATGGCAGGTGTGTGGTGACCTCTGAAACTTAGCATGAAGACTTCTAAGCCATGGAGATGCTGTGCCCCATGATGCTCATTTGGTCCCTGACCTCCCTGTCCCCACAGGCCATATACAAACAATTTGATGTTGACCATTCAGGAACCATTGGCAGCAGTGAACTTCCAGGGGCCTTTGAGGCAGCAGGTATGGCTGGTGGGGACATGGTGGGGCTGGGGGTAGGATTGGTGAGACAGCCCCACTGAGCTGGTCTGAGTCTGAATCTGGGAGTGGGTTGGGCTTCATGGCCCCCACACCTGAGAGACTAAATCATTGTCAGGGTTCCATCTAAATGAGCATCTCTACAACATGATCATCCGACGCTACTCAGATGAGGAAGGGAATATGGATTTTGACAACTTCATCAGCTGCCTGGTCAGGCTGGATGCCATGTTCCGTGAGTGACACTGCAGCTCTCTTCAGAGCAGGGGTGGATTTTATTTGTTCAACATCCAAGAAATTAGCCAAGGTCTTTGAGCCTAACCCTGAGGTGGGCAATGGTAGGGGCACTGCAGTGACCAAAACAGCCCCAGATCCTGCCCTCACATCACTCACAGTCCAGTGGAGGAAAGGCAAATCATCAGTGACAGCTCAATGGTTGCTGCTGGGCTAGAGGAGGTTCAGGGTAGAGTGATGGGGGCTCTGAGGGGAAGCTCAGGGCAGAGTGCATTTAGATTTGTGATTGTGGAATCTCTGAGGGCTTCAAACTAAGAGGCAGCCTGAAGGGTCAAGGAGGGCTTCCTGGAGGAAGGCACATGTGAGCTGAGACTTTAGGGGTGAGGAGGAGTGATCCCGTGAGAGAGTGGGGATGAGTGTTGCAGTGGAAACAGCCTGTGTGAAGGCCAAAAAGAAAAGAGAAGATGGTAGTTTTGGTGTTTTTTGTTGGACTCAGTTCAGCATGCTGAAGAGGGGGTGGGATGGTGAGACAAAAGGCTGTGAGGAGGGGACAGCAGGGACTGGATCATAAAGGTTCTTTTGAATATTAATGCACTAAATCTTTAAGATCACCCTGAGAATTGGGAATTATTGTCCCCATTTTATGGAGAAGGAGCCTAGGGTTCAACGAGACAAAATAGCTTGCTCACAGCCACTCAGCAAGGAAATTAATTCCAAAGCCAGAATTTGAACTCCGACCTGTTTGAGAGAGTTGAGTGAAAGGAAGCAAGAACAATGGGCATGTAGGGCTGTGAATGCCAATTTTTAGGGGTGCTCAGAGAGTGGGGGCAATGGAGAGCTACAGTAGGTTCTAGGCAGGGGAGGGATGGTCAAAGTTGGCTTTGATCCCTTGGCCTCCCAAGAGACTAGGGAGGACCATACATTAAGAGCATGGGTAGAGGAAAAGGGACAGGTATGCCAGGGCTATGAAGGGAAGGCAGGAGTGGACAATAGGGCAGATGATGCCAAAAGTCACATGTGAGAAGGCCCAAGAAATGTCCACTGGAAGAGGGTCAACAGTAACTGCTGTGAGTGCAGCATCTAGGACACCAGGTAGTATGTGGACATCTGAGGGTGGTAACAATGTAGAATGAGAGAGAGGAAGCAAAGGCAGTGTGGGCACCTGTTTGCCCAGGTTTAGCTGTGGGTGGAGAACATGAAGGGGAGTTTCAGGGCAGGAGTGGGAAGCATGCCAGACGGTAAGGCACGAAGTGAAGTCTGCAGAGTCTCTTTCCAATAGTCTGTTTAAGCTAGAACTGGAGGGCTCAGAAGTCAGCGGGAAGCTGGGACTTGGGCAGAGGGTGATGGTACATGGAGGCCATTATTGAGGTGGGTAACAGCCTGGGTTTCAATCCCAATTTCCTCACTTTCTCACTGCGTGACCTGGAACACATCACTTCTCTGTGCCAAATTTTAAAATGACACATCTCTCAGAATTGGATTAAATTAGTTAATATATGAAAAGCACTTTATACAGTGCTTGGCACAAGGTGTTAAATCAAGTACTAGCTACTATTATCATCATCCCATATACTAGTATATTTTTATCCTAAAAGCCACCCCTTCCCCCCTTCCCCAACCCTTCTCTTCTCCTCTAGGTGCTTTTAAATCTCTTGATAAAGATGGCACTGGACAAATTCAGGTGAACATCCAGGAGGTAAGAACTCCCATCCTGCCCTCCCTTTAGCTCTGAACTGGATTCCCTCCCTCCTATTTTCCCAACAGTCCCTGGGGAGGGCAGAGAAGGGCTCCTGGTATTCTAATCCCAGTTCTCCTCCTCACTCTCTGTGCCTTTCTCTCCCCAGTGGCTGCAGCTGACTATGTATTCCTGAGTGGGAACCCCAGACCTCTCTCCTCATCACCTCACATTAGGTGTCACCTTGGACATTTTGGTCTCTCCCAGGGCTGATCCTGTCTGCAGTCATGTCTTTGTGGGTCCTGCTGACCCACCAGCTTTTCCATTTTCTGTTGGCAACTAGCTTCTCAGACAACAGCTAGGGGTCAACATGTCCCAACATGCCATGCCCCAAGTTACATCTGGCTCTAGGACACTCTAACACCCTGCCCCATGGGTCGCTCCACCCTCAGCATACCCACTCCACAACCCTTCTCACACATCTATGCTAAGTTGTGTCACTTCCACACCCCAAGGGCCCTTCTCTAAGTTCTGGGAGAATCACCCTAGGCCCTATGCACCCTGGCACACCATTTCAGTTAACCACCCAGCCATCTGAACTCCAGGTCCTAACAGGCCACATATGCCCCAATGCCTTTGTATTCTGCCCCAGCCTGCTAGACCCAGGAGGAAATAAATGCACCCCAGTTGCTGCTCTAAGATCTGCCTCCTGTTCTGAGAGTTGAAGGGTGGCTTAGGCTCTGTCTGGGGCAGAGGGAGTCTTGGTCCTGGTGGTGGAGTGGGGGTGGTTTTGTGGGTCTTTGTGTCTATCCCAAAGGCTGGATCTGCATGTCTTTCTCACAGTGGATCCCAGTTGAGTTATATCCTCATTCTTGCTAAGATACTTGAGAGAGTCTGTGGAAGTTGAGAGTGGGACACAGAGGCCTGGGCACTCCTGCTCCTGCTGCAAGAGCAGGGCTGGTGGGAAGTGTCAGTGTCACCCCTGGTTCTGTCTCCCAAGGTCATGTCTGTCCGCTCTCATCTGCATGAGTGAGTTTGTTCTTCACTTGTCTCTTAACTATTTCACCACATTTAGCATCTTCCTTCCCACCCCCAGAGCCTCTGAAGGGAGAGGAGGGCTGCTATCCTAGGATACATATCCCTGTCCCACTCAAGGACACCACCCTCGGTCATCAAAGCCTGGGGGGCAGGGGCAGCCCAAGGGTACTGTTTGGGGTCCCCAACCCCCCTGGGAGGGCTGAGAGGCAGTGACATCCTAGGAACAGTCCCGGTCTAGAATGAGGGACTCAAGGCTGGGGTAAAGGGCTGTCCATAGGACAGAGATTACTTGTTAATGGGAGGACGGAGTGAGGGGTACACATAGAGGCCAGGGCGGGGCTGGGTTCCCCAATAAGCCAGCACATTTATTGATGCTTGTTCAAGTCCTTCAGGTCCTGCCAGCTTCTTGGTCTCACTTCTGGTGGGGGAAGGAAGCCCAGCCAAGGCAATACAGACTGTAGACCGTGCCTGGGGAGGGAGTGTAGGGGATACAGAATGAGACCCTAATCGCTTTCTTGAACCCCATATTGGGTTTTTAAACCCACCTGCAGACTCACCAACCACCAGTCTGGATCCCAGCCCCAGTTCATGGTTCAAACTCCCTCCTCAAACTGCACTTCAGGTGGGGAATCCCTGGTCTTTGATCCAGACCAGGCCCTGAGCCAGGGCCCCAGGGCCCCTCCTGGGACAGAAGCCCAAGTCCTAGGGAGCTCCCCCGCGGCCCCCCCCCCCCCCCCCTATATGCTGGCCTGGACGCCAGTACAGTCCCCAAACCTGGCCAGCCCAGAACCCAATCCCCTCCCTAAATTCCAGCCCGAGAACCAGCCCCCTTCCTCACTCCAGCTTGGGCCTGCCTCCTGCAGTTCAGTCCGAACAGGCCCTGCACTCACCTCCCAGACACAGTCCCATGGTCAATCGGTAGAGAATGTTGTCGGTTCCCCCGCCCTTCAAGTGCACCGGAAGGTCATTGTCCGCCTGATGTTGGGGGCGTCCAATAAGAAAAGGGTGCTGTTGTCGCGAAGACGGTCTCCCCCGCCTCCCTCTGGATCGAGCTTACGGCCCCCGCCCCGCCTACCTGGAAGAGTTTCTGTTTCTCCGCCACTCGGTTCTCCAAGCGGTTCCGAGCTGTTGAACTGAAGGAGCGAATCAACGCCTGGGAAGCCTGGGGGAAGGTGGTGGGTGGGAATTAGAGGCACCTGGAGAGGCGTCTCGACGTGGGTCCAGCGGGGGTTACGGGGGCGGCCCTGGGACTTGAAAGCTTCCCAAAGGCAAGATCAGAGTTGCCAGCACGAGTGGGGGAGGGTGGACTGTCAAGAAAGACCCCGAAGGGGACTAGCGCCTGGAGGGTCTGACTTGGAGGTTACGGTAACCTCACTGGTGGTCCGTGAGGTTCGAAAGGTTGGCGACCGCTGGACGGTCCTGGAAGAGGAGCGGACCCAAAAGGGAGGCGCAGTCCCCTGAATTAATGGTAGAAGCCCAGGTCCCGGAAATACACCCGATGGAGTTTCCAGACAGCCTGAGAGGTCCCGGGAAGGGAAAGGTGTTAAATTCCCAGTGCCTGGGTCCCGAGGTGTTAGGAGCCCTGGACGAAGGGAAGGTCAAGCCCAGGACTCTGGGCCATGTTAGTGTCCCTGGCTATCTGAGAAGCTCTTGGATTGGGAGGTGAGGGTGGGGGTCCCAGGCTGTTAGGCGGGAGACTCGAACCCTGAATGGGCTCACGTTCCAGTGCCCCAGATCCCCGGACGTTTAGAGAGTCTCGTATTGGGGTGAAGGCTTCCGGGATGGGGGGCCCGGCCCGTGGGGGCCCTCACCCGCATGGCCCTCATTCTGCGTCCTCCTCTGCGGCTGGAGTCACCTCCCTCTCCGGCAAGGACACACAGCGGCCTCCCCTCTTGGTGCATCCCAGGCCACGCCCCAGCTACATCACAAGACAGGTCAGTCTCCGCCTCTGCAAAGTGGGGTGGAGCCGGAAAAAGCCTGCGGCCAGATTCGGATTCGCCCAATAGGTCCGCGGAGGAGACTCTCCAACCCCACCCCCGCGCCGAATGGTTGAGGCATCCATCTATTACTCATCTCGGAATTTCCATTGGTCCAAGTGGGGAGGAAAGCGGTTCCAAGTAATATATGTTTTGGTTTGTTTCTGAGGAGGAATTGCGCCTGGGGCAAGTGCATTTTCTTCAAGTCTTCTCGGATCTCCTACCCTGATTGCTACTGCAGAGCGAGTGAGGTTGGGATGACACCCAACCAACTGAGCCACACCGGCCAGGGCTGGATGAATTTAAAATAAGATTTGTGGATTAGATAATAACATTATACCAGTATTAATGTCCCTATTTTGATGATTGCATAATGTTTATGTAACAATGTTTTTAGTATTGGGGGGTAAAAGGGTATCATATCTGTAACTTACTGTAAAATGATTAAGAAACAAGATATATATCCATATTCTGTTCTATTCTACTTCTATCTAATTCTGATGTGCAGCCAGGGTTAAACATAGTTTTATCAACCAGTAATAATCCTGGCCTAGTCTAACAATTCTCTTTTAAAGAGGGCTATTATAACAATCAAATTCCCTTAACACTTTCAGCCCTGGCCAGGTAGCTCAGTTGGTTAGAGCATTGTCCCATTACACCAAGGTTGTGGGTTCCATTGCACATACAAGAATCAACCAATGAATGCTGGAGGGGAGCTAGAGATGTAATATGTCTCCAGCAGTAAAGGCGTGGGGGAAATGTTTAACTTTCTGTGACTCTAACTCTCTGTAGCCGCAGGTTTGACCGACTACCCAGAAAGCCAGAATACCGCCCGAAGGTAAACATCACGCCCCAAGAAGGTTAATGAATGTATAGGGTGTGGATAACTGCCTGATGTTATTTAGACTTGCATTGTACTTTCTGGTGGCCCGCCACATGCTTTTAATATGAACCCTCTATAAAACAGAGACCCTGTCCTGGGATGGTGTGGATATATTCCTGATGGCCACTGCTGGAAGCAAGCAGCTGCTTTGCCTGTTTATGTGTTTCTCCTATTAAGCTCTAATGAATTTGAATAAGGTTATATGTCAGTTCCTCGGAATCCATCCTGAATTTAGACTTTTGGGGCTTTCCCTCAACAAAAGCATAAATAAATGGAACAAAAAAGTGATGTTTATTTCTCACTCTCTCCTTTGCTTTCTCTCTAAAAGCAATCCATCAATAAAAATTAAAGAAAACAAAATCCCTTAACACTTTCAAACTATGCTTGTAAATTGAATATGTTAGATTTTTTCTATTTATAAACTACTAGAGGCCCAGTGCACAGATTTGTGCACCGACAGGGTACCCTGGCCTGGCCTGCACCCTCTCATAATCTGGGATCCCGGGGGATGTCAGAGAGCCAGTTTCAGCCCGATCCCTACAGGCCAGGCCAAGGGACCCCACCCGTGCACAAATCCATGCACCGGGCCTCTAGTATGCATATAAGATCTTTGGTTAATCTCTTCCCACCCTCAACCCTCACCCCTTCCCTCTGAAATTCATCAGTCTGTTCCATGTTTCCATGCCTGTGGTTTCTGCTCCTGCGTTGAGCATCTTCCCCCTGGTGGTCAGTGTGCATCATAGCTACAGCCAGCTGCTTAGGCTTTTATATCTACACTAATAAAAGAGAAACATGCAAATTGGTGTCACTCCACTATGCCCATCAACCAATCGGGATGAGTATGCAAATTAGCCCAACAAAGATGGTGGTTAATTTGCATATGCAGGCACGGAGCAAAGATTGAAGGCTCCGGCCGGAGTGAAGACTAAAGACTGAAGAGGCTTGGCTTCTCCACTGCGGCTGGACCAAAGGCCTGGGTCCCCGGGTGCTGGAGGAAAACCGGTGCCAGCAGCCAGGGGAAAGAAGGCCTATTGCACGCATGCAACGGGCTTCTAGTATTAGTATATAGATGGTAGGCTTGAAACTGGACAATCAATGAGTCGGGGCTGCCTGTCACTACTTGAGCCAATTAAGCAGAGACAGGGTTGAATTATATGAGCATTTATTTCAATACTGCTGGCAGTATGGGACAGCAGCAAGTCATCCACAAAAATCTCTCCACCCCCACCCCCATAAGCCAGCTGCTTATATTGGGTAGGGCAAACATTACATGAGGAAGTAGGAATTATAGGCCTGGAGAAGTATGCAATGAAGGCTGGAGTGGGACACTATTGTTTGGGCGACAAAGTTGTCAATCTTTCCATGATATTAGGCAGTTCTTGAATGAGAATGGACCTCATTCCAAGGTTGACTGCCAGGTCCAAGGTTGACTCCTAGGTCCCAGTGGTGTACAACTCCCAGCCAGGTTAGAATGTCCTTTCTTTAATAAGAACAAGGCAATCACGGTTAACAGAGCATGATTAATATTTCTTATATTATAGCTAGTCCCCGATGTTCTATTTTTGCCCTAACATTTCCCCACTGCTATTTCTATCATCTCATATCTATGAGATTAGTTTTAGATGAAAAATCTCATCCTGCTGGACTGCATTTGCTTCTGCCTTGAAAGCAGTTCACACATGGAACACAGTGAATGCAGGATCTAAAAAAGAGGAAGACATTGAATACAGCAGCAAGCAATTAGGCTACAAAAAATAAACAGGAGAAAATTTAAAAAGAATTCCTGCATCCCAGACAGGTTGGGTAGCCAGGAAGTTAATGTGGATAAGTCAAATCCAAAAAAAAAAAACACAAAAAACCCCACACCCCTTCTGATTGTTTTATCTTGGAGATGGTTTCCCTAATTTGTTGAATGTTGTTTTCTATCAATTGAGAATTGTCAGAAAGATTAAAACAGCACATTCCTTTAAATGCCTCACAACCGTGGTTATGCCACAACAACCAATAATCTATTGCTGCCCGATTCTCTAGAACTGCCTTCCTGACCTGGCTCAGCTCTTGATTTATCCCCTGTATAGCCCTGGAAGTGGCATTCATGGCTTTTACCATGCCACAAGCCAGCCAGGTCACTTCTACATTAAGGAAGCCTACCATTACCAGCATAACAAAAATGGTTAAAGCAATATAGTCAACAGGGCTCCACAGGTGGAGATCATCATTGTAGTCCAGTGCCACGGCCCTGAGAAGGTCTCTTTTGGTTCGGACCCTGTGATGTTTCTGAGGCATAAAAAGACAGTCACCCAAAGGAACAGGGCCCCCTGGGGCTGTTGGCAGGGATATATGAATAAACAGTTACCCCACATATCAGAAACCACTCAGCCAGCAGCTTAGTATGTCCATTACTATAATGGAAGGTGAAATTATCAGAACAATTCATATTATAGTTATTACATACTGAAAGACAATAGCTAGAACACTCCGTAAAAGTCTGACATTTGCCACAGGGAACTACTGCAGTAACCTTTAGAGAAAACATCCCTGCATCCTTTTTCCAGACAGTGGGTCCCAACATATAAAGGTCCCCATATGTGACTTCCCAAAATGAATGGAATGATTCCATATATTATCAATAGGTGTTCCAACGCCTACTTGGCAAAAATGTAAAGGTCCATTCTACAGAGGTTCCTCCATTGTCAGCTTTAGAGCACTTAGAGTGGTGAGACACACATCTCAGGATCCTGTCCATTTCTCCTCCAGTTGGCCCATCATCCTTGCTCTGCTTATATCTAACTGCCTACCACATTCCCCTACTCAAGGATGTTGGCTCTGAATTCTTTCAGAGAAAAGGGGCAAGGGTCTGATGTGTAACTGCTTCATGCTGAGGAGAGAGGAAGTTTTCCTTCAGAGGCAAGAGATCCTTGCTCTCTGTCAGAAGTGTGATGAGGTTTGGGCATGGAAGGAGGGAGCAATGGTGTCTAGAGGTGGTATTCCCTGATACGAGTAGGACTTGTAACCTGTGGAGGCAAACTGTGTTATGAAATTTTGTATATTGGGGTAAAAGCTAGAGATAAATTCAGGATCCAGTTCAATTCATAGGTGAAAAATAAAGCTTTGAGTCTAATATTCACAACTATGTGTTATAAAGTCTACTGAAACACAATTTCTCGCCCCCCCCCCCAAATAAAAATCACCCTTGTTTTTATTAAGGAGCCAAATTAAGACCAATTTATTTACTGTATTGTTATGGTTTCAATTTGGCCTGATCATTTGTGTGAACACAATAAGAATAGCAATTGATCATATAGGCCTTTTTAAAAAAAAAATTTGCTTTGCTGGAATTTCATGATTGAACTTTAGCCCCTCAGGGCAAAGAGCTGAGCCACCTAGCTGCCCTCAGGTTTTCCTGCAATACCTGTAGACTTGGGTGAATTCCTCACATTCTTGAGGTTCCCAAAATGTCTTAAGGTTCCTTCCTTGCCATCTCTCAGGAAAGCAACCTTGCTTCAATCCTTACCTGGAAAGGCTGCCATGAAACACGTGATCAAGCAAGGTACCACACTTTTATCCAAGGGGCTCTTATTTGGCTTCATTCTTTAAAGCTTTCTGGTGACATCCAGAGTCCAGGCATGTTAGACACAACATGCCAAAGTGTTGGTTAATAAAACCACAATTGGAAACTGGTCTTACTGAATTCATGCAAAGAAACGTATTGCCAAGACTCATTCATTAAGAATTGCCAAATTCGCCCTATCCGGTTTGGCGTCAGCCTGCGGACTGAAAGGTCCCAGGTTCAATTCTGGTCAAAGGCACATGCCCGGGCTGCAGGCTCAATCCCCAGTAGGGGGCGTGCAGGAGGCAGCCAATCAATGATTCTCTCTCATCATTCATGTTTCAATCTCTCTCCCTCTCTGAAATCAATAAAAAAATATATATTTTAAAAATTGCCAAATTCTGAGGAATAAGATAGGGAAAGAAACATAATTTACCAAACTGCTTTGAAAATGCTTCCTTATATCTAAAAAACAAAGATTAAAAATCAGCAATACTTTCGACAAAAGTCACAAAAACTATAATTATTTTTAGTTCATTTAGTCCCATAATCAATTTTTGTTTCCCTTGATTTGACTTGCCAGTACTTCTATAAATCCAGATAAAGTTATAGGCTCCTGGAGATTTTTAAATTTTAGTTATATGCATATATAAGTAGAATATAGTTGTTAGTTCTTTATTTAATAAAGCTTCCAGCAGGCGTGGCTAGTGGTTGAGTGTCGACCTATGAACCAGGAGGTTGCGGTTTGATTCCTGGTCAGGGCACATGCCCAGGTTGCGGGCTAGATCCCAGTGTGGGGTGTGCAGAAGGCAGCCAATTGATGATTATCTCTCATCATTGATGTTTCTATCTCTGTCTCCCTCTCCCTTCATCTCTGAAATCAATAAAAATACTTAAAACAAAACAAAACATAAAACAAACAAAGCCAGCAACAACACTGTGACAAAAGGGTAATAAACACAAGCATAGGCTAGCAAAACTTCAGTTCCCACAATTAAGAAGATCAATTTTTAAAAATATATTTTTTATTGTTGATTACAGATATTTCCCATTCTCTCCCCACCCCCCCCCCCCTGCCACCTTCCTCTAAACCCATAACCACCCACCCAGGTCTTCACTACCCTATTGCTTCTGTCCATGGGCTATGCATATCCTATTTAATAAAAGACAAAAAGGGTAATTAACCATACCTCCGCTACGCTTCCCATTGGCTAATCAGCGAGATATGCAAATTAACTGCCAACAAAGATGGCAGCCGGCAGCCACGCAGCTGAAGCGAGCAGGAGGCTTGCTTGCTCCAGTGATGGAGGAAGCCAAGGTTCCTTGCCTGCCGCGGCCCGGCTCTGAGCTCTGAAAGCAACAGCTCCAAAAGCAACAAAGTTTCAATTATAGAAGCTAAACAAACCCCAGATACCTGCTTTCAGCCAGCCGTGGCCTCAGAGCTGGGAGCGCCAGTGAAGGCAACAGAGTTTCAATTATAGAAGGTAAATAAATCCCAGAATAAAAAAATAAAAAAAGAAAAAAAGGAGAGGCTGGGAGCTTCAGTCGCAGGCCAGCCTGAAAACGGCCCTCAGCCCCTCACCCAGACTGGCCAGGCACCCCAGTGGGGACCCCCACCCTGAAGGGGGTGTGACCAGCTGCAGACAGCCATCAGCCCCTCACCCAGGCTGGAC